>NC_088684.1:144401914-144714831 GCF_028017835.1 Emys orbicularis | reverse complement strand
CAACAAGGGCTATAACAGTGCCATGCGAAGGCCTGTTCTGACTTTCAGGTGACACTGTAAATAAGAAGCGGGCAGCATTATCTCCCATAAATGTAAACAAACTAGTTTGTCTTAGTGATTGGCTGAACAAGAAGTAGGACTGAGTGGACTTGCAGGCTCTAAAGTTTTAAGTTGTTTTGTTTTTGAGTGCAGCTATGTAAAAAAATAATAATTCTACATTTGTAAGTTGCAGGTTCACGATAAAGAGATTACACTACAGTACTTGCATGAGGTGAATTGAAAAATACTGGTTCTTTTTTTACTGTGCAAATATTTATAATTAATATAAAGTGAGCACTGTACACTTTGCATCCTGTGTTGTAACTGAAATCAATATATTTGAAAAGGTAGAAAAATATCCAAAAATATTAATAATCCATTTCAATTGGGGTCCTATTATTGTTTAACAGTGCGATGAAAACCGCGATTAATCGCAACTATGTTTTTAATCTAGTTAATTGGTTTTGCGTTAATTGCTTGAGGTAACTGCGATTAATTGACAGACCTGGCTATAACTTCTTTGTGTGTGTGTGTATGTGTGTGCGCGCGCGCCTACCCCGGCCTCTGGGAGCGGGAGGTTGACCCAGGAGAAGGCTCAACCCAGCTCTCACACTCATTCCATAACCACAAGCCTCTCCCTCTTCTCCGAAGCCTGTGCTGGCCTGAGTGACCCCTGCTGTCATGGCAGAGAAGGACACTCCAGCGCTGTATGTGCTAATGGAACCCAGGGATGCGTGACACGTCCCCCGTGGGCCCATCCCTAGGGGCCTGGGGTCTGTGACAGCATCCCTGGCTCCTTGGCTCACGCTGCAGAGCCTCCTGTGTTTAGCTTTGGGCTGGCCCACATGGTGGTTCTCCCACTGACCCCCTCCTCCCACCGGCTTTCTGCAGCAGAGAATGGAGAGAACTCACGGTACAAGTCGTCCGGCTCCAGTGGTGAAGAGGAGCTGAACCTGGGCAAGAAGAAGCTGCGGAGGCAAAGGACTCACTTCACCAGCCAGCAGCTGCAGGAGCTGGAGGCCACCTTCCAGCGCAACCGCTACCCTGACATGAGCACCAGGGAGGAGATCGCAGGCTGGACCAACCTGGCGGAACCCAGGATCAGGGTAAGCAGGAGCCTCCTCAGACACTCCAGTAGGGGGCAGTCTCTACTGGAGTGGGGCCCAGGCCTGATGGGCTACAGTGGCTCAGCCTGCGGTCTGTCTTCCCCTCCAACTGTAGCTTTTACAGAGCGGGGCCTTCAGATGAGTGGGGTTTGTGTGAGAGCCTCCAGAGGAGCGCTGCAGCACAGAATTCCACTCATACGCTGAAGGAGTCGCTCCATTAGCTGGTAGCAGTAGCCGTAGTAGACCATTGTCCTCTGGCAGGTCATCCACTACAGAAGCATGCAATGCACATTGTGCCAGTATGTTACCAGTGCCGACGGCAGGGCCAGGAACCCTTTGCTGTACAGGCCTGGTAACGGTAGGAAGAGGACGTCTCTCAGCATTGCAACTCCCGTCAAGTCAATAAGCAATTCCTATCCACGTCTCCTGGGGCTCGAGTGGAATGCAGGGGCAGCCCTTTGACTCCTGCCATGTTGCCATAGTGCCTCTGGTGCCACAGAGCTTGGGCTTTCCCTGCCCTGTGTGCAGCTTGGAGGGCTTGCACTGGCAGAGACCGGCAAAAGCTCATCACGGGGCTGAGTGAGTCTGTGGGGTCGGGACAGGCCCCCGTACTGGGGCACAGGAATTCATCACAGAGGGAGACAAAATTGCCAGGGTCACTCCAGGTGCTGGGGCGACTAGGGCTGCTGTTTGGGCCAGATTCAGACCTGGTGTGGGCAGGTGCAGCTCAGGAAGTTGGCACCAGGTTGGATGGGGCCACGTAGTGCTGGGAAGATGCCAGCTTGGCATCCCTAGAGCCTTATTCACCGAGCAGGGACCAGGTCTGCAATGCCCAGGCAAGCCCCAGGCTTGTACCGGAGACGGGGGAGGGGGGGGCGGCTTCAGCCTCCAGGGATCGTTCGGTCCCTGGCCCCTCTGCCAACTGGGGAGGGGGGGTGCTTTGGGGGATGTGTGTTCACCTGCTAGCAGCTGGGCTGAGCCCCACCAAACGGTCCCCAGCTGGGGATGCCCGTGAGTCTCTCCTGGCTGAGGTAGGGACTGCACAAGCTGCTGAGAAGTGGGAGGCAGGTTGATTAGCTGCAATGCTGGCTGCTGTGCCATTGAGCTCAAAGCAGGCTTTTCTCCCCTCCCCGCTCTCTCTCTCTCTCTGAAGGTCTGGTTTAAGAACCGCAGAGCCAAGTGGCGGAAGAAGGAGCGGCACCTGCAGACCGAGCTGTGCAAGGGGAGCTTTGGCCCCCAGCTGAACGGTCTGCCCAGGGGCCCGTATGAAGACCTCTACCGCAGCTACTCCTACAACAGCTGGACCCCCAAGGGCTTCCAGGCCAGCCCCCTCCCCGGCAAAGGCTTCCAGCTCTTCAATGCTGTGGATCTCAATTCCTTCTCCCAACAAGCCATGTTCCCAGGGGTGGCAACAGCCTCCATGCCCAGGGTCCCGGCCCTGGAGAACTTCAACAACCTGGCCGGCCCCGCCAGGTCTCCCGCCCCCACCTACGGACCCGAAGCTTCGCCTTATATGTACAGGGACCCCTGCAACTCAAGCCTGGCAGGGCTGAGACTCTGGGCAAAGCAGCCCCAGCCCCTTGGCCTCGAGGTCCTGCCAAGCCCAGCCGCGAGCCCCAGCTCCTGCCAGTACACACTGGACAGGCCTGTTTGAAGGGGACACCAGAGCACCAGTACCAGCCCCCCTCGCCAGACTGTATAGAGGGGCGGGGGGTTCTCTCACCAAGGACAGTGTGGAGGGAGGGGGGTTCCCCAGTCCTGGGACAGTGCTGCCCTCAAAGCCCATGCACCCCGCCTCCCTCTGCCAGTGCCTAGCTCAGGGAGCCCAGGGGGTGCCAAAGGCCATGAGTAGCCCAAAAGATTGTGGCTTAGCCCAAGACCTGTAGATCTGGCCCCTGACAAAACTCACTGCAGGCAAAGTGCAGCACTTTGGGTTAAATTACAGTGGAAAGCGCCATCTAAGATCCCAAACAAGTAACAGACTCTTGGGAGGAGACAAATGCCCCCTGTGAGGGGAGTGGAGGAGGGGAGACCTGGAGAGGTCTGGACACAGGGCTCTGGGACTAGCCTGCTCAGCAGGCACAGGGAAAGGTATGAAGCTGTTCTGAGTTCTGCACTTGGTGGCATTATGATCTCCAGCTCTTGCCAACGAAACAGAGACTCCGGAGCTCAGGCTGTGGCTAGAGCAGGGAGCTCGGAGAATTCCGTTCCCCGCGCTGGAAGGGAGTGCCAGAGGGTGAGCCGAGGGGCAGGGACGGTGTGTCTGGACTCCAGCGGATAGATCAGGAGCCCTGGATTCTATTTCCAACGCTAGCATTTCCTCACCATGTGACAGTGGGCAAGTCCTGTCCCCTCCCTGTGCCTCAGTTTCCTTGTCTGTAAAATGTTGGTAACGGTGCTGACTGGCCTCACCAGAGGACTGATTCATACTTGTAACATGCTTTGGGCTCCTTGGGAGGAAGGTGTAATAATGTCGGTGCAGATGACATCAGAACCGGGGGAGGGGTAAATAACACTGAGGACAGTCACTGATACAGGGTGATCTGGATCGCTTGGTAAGCTGGGTGCGAGCAAACCATGTGCAGGGAAGTTCTCTGGCCTGTGTTATGCAGGCGGACAAGCAGACTCACTAGATGCTCACAGCAGTCCCTTCTCACCTTAAAATCTCTGAATTTAGGTGCAAACTATTCTTTGGCCTTGTAAAGTCAGTGCAGGCCTGCTTTCGGATCTTAGCCAGAATTTGTACAGGATCTGGGCACATCACCATTATGATATCAATCCATGTCCCAGTCTCCTGAGGACGGAACAGACTGGTCTGGCTTTTCCAATTCCAACTCCCAGGAGACCCCCCGGGACCCCTTGGTGCACGGCTCACCATAGCTGAATTCCTCTCATTTCAGGGCTTACTGCCATGGGATTTGGGGCTTGCTCAAATAGTTCCCTTGTATCCCCCCCTCCCTCAAAAGCCCACACACGCAGCAGTACCCCCTCCAGAGCTCATGAGCCCTACCTTGTGAGTGGCCAAGTGACAGGGTGCTCTCCAGCAATGGCTGTAGGAAACAGGGGTGGAACTTCGAACACACCCTGCTCGCCCTGCCTGGGGCCCTGGCTAGCCAGCTTTCACCTCATTTCTCTGGAAAGGGGTGGGGGAAAGTGTTTAAGACCCAGGGCTGGGAATTGAGGGTACAGCTACACTGCAAAAACCCAGCGGCAACAATCAGAGCCTGGGTCTACAGACTGGGACTCACACTTGGCGCTGAAAATAGCGGGTAGAGGTTACTGTTTGGGCTCTGAAACCTGGCCGGAGGGAGTTGTCAGACCCCAGGCGCCAGCCTGAGTGGGAATGTTTACACAGCTCGTGTTAAAAAAGGCTCCAGAGGAGATCCCGGCAATTACAGGCCGGTAAGCCTGACTTCACTACTGGGCAAAGTGGTTGAAACTATAGTAAAGAAGAGAATTATCAGACACGTAACTGAACACGATTTGAGGGGCAAGAGCCAACATGTTATTTGTAAAGGGAAATCATGCCTCACCAATCTACTAGAATTCTTTGAGGGGGTCAAGAAGCATGTGGACAAGGGGGATCAAGTGGACATAGTGTACTTAGATTTTCAGAAAGCCTTTGACAAGGTCCCTCTCAAAGGCTCTTAAACAAAGTAAGGAGTCAAGGGATAAGAAGGAAGGTTCTCTCATGGATCAGTAACTGGTTAAAAGACAGGAAGGAATAAATGGTCAGTTTTCAGAATGGAGAGAGGTAAATAGCGGTGTCCCTTAGGGGTCTGTACTGGGACCAGTCCTATTCAACATATTCATAAATGATCTGGAAAAAGGGGTAAACAGTGAGGTGGCAACATTTTCAGATGATACAAAACTACTCAAGGTAGGTAAGTCCAAAGCAGACTGCGAAGAGCTACAAAGGGATCTCACAAAACTGCCAAAATGGCAGATGAAATTCAATGTTGATAAATGCAGAGTGATGCACATTGGAAAACATAATCCCAACAATATACACGTAAAATGATGGAGTCTAAATTAGCTGTTACCACTCAAGAAAGAGATCTTGGAGTCATTCTGAAAACATCCACTCAATGTGCAGCGGCAGTCAAAAAAGCAAACAGAATGTTGTTGAATCATTAAGAAAGGGATAAATAATAAAACAGAAAATATCATATTGCCTCTATATAAATCCATGCTAGGGTGACCAAACAGCAAGTGTGAAAAATCGGGACGGGGGGTGGGGGTGGGGGGGTAATAGGAGCCTATATAAGACAAAGCCCCAAATATCAGGACTGTCCCTATAAAATTGGGACATCTGGTCACCCTAATCCATGCTACGCCCACACCTTGAATACTACGCACAGGTCTGATCACCCTATCTCGAAAAAGATATATTGGAATCGGAAAGGGTACAGAAAAGCACAACAAAAATGACTGGTGTGGAGAAAGTAAATATGGATGTGTTATTTACTCCTTCTCATAACACAAGAACTAGGGGTCACCAAATGAAATTAAGAGGCAGCTGGTTTAAAACAAACATAAGGAAGTCTTCTTCTCCCAACGCACAGTCAACCTGTGGAACTCTGCCAGAGGAGGTTGTGAAGGCCAAGACTATAACAGGATTAAAAAAGAACTAGATAAATTCATGGAGGATAGGTCCATCAATGGCTACTAGCCAGGATGGGCAGGGATGGTGTCCCTAGCTTCTGTTTGCCAGAAGCTGGGAATGGCAACAAGGGATGGATCACTTGATGATTACCTGTTCTGTCCATTCCCTCTGGCACCTGGCATTGTTCTTAGGTTATGTTCTTACGTTAGCCCCATGAGCTTGAGTCTGTAAACCCAGGCTCCGAGCCTCGCTACTGCAGGGTGGTGTTTGCAGGGTAGACGTATGCTGACTCTGGGGTTCCACTAGCCGTGTGGATCTTGGCTGATTTGCTTCTCTTCCCTGTGCCTCTGTTTCCCCATCTGTAAAATAGCATAATAGTGACCGACTTTCAAATGGACATGGGAGGCTCAGAGTGTTGCTGCCTGCAGAGTGCTTGGAAATCCACTGGGGGGCCCTGCTTCCCCTCTCTGCGAGACCAGATTCGCTTTGCTGTAACTGTATTGATTTCAATGGGTTTACACCGGCATAAAACTCGAGTGAAGCAGAGGTGACTCAGGGCATCTGCTGCCCATGGAGCTGATGTCATGTGAGCTCTGGCTGGGGAATGAGAGCAGAATCTGCAATGTAAGGAGGCCTGGAGGGCAGAAAAGACTGGAGCTAAATTTAGCCCTTGGAGTGGAATTTCCATGAGTGCGCTGGGACTTTCCAGTCCCCTCAGGTCACCTCCTTACCTGACTGCACAGGAGGCACTGAACAGCCTGGGATTCTCCTCTTGGCTGCTCTGCCACGGGTCTGGGTCCTCAGCTGTACCCGCCCTGGGCCTGGTCCTCGGCCGAACCCGCCCTGGGCCTGGGTCCTCGGCCGAACCCGCCCTGGGCCTGGGTCCTCGGCCGTACCCGCCCTGGGCCTGGGTCCTCGGCCGAACCCGCCCCGGGCCTGGGTCCTCGGCCGAACCCGCCCTGGGCCTGGGTCCTCGGCCGTATCCGTCCTGGGCCTGGGTCCTCGGCCGAACCCGCCCTGGACCTGGGCATTTGGCCGTACCTGCCCTGGGCCTGGGTCCTCGGCCATACCCGCCCTGGGCCTGGGTCCTCAGCCGTACCCGCCCTGGGCCTGGGTCCTCAGCCGTACCCGCCCTGGGCCTGGGTCCTCGGCTGTACCCGCCCTGGGCCTGGGTCCTCGGTTGTATCTGCCTTGGCCCTGGGTCCTCAGTTGTACCAGCCATAGCCCCGCTCCACACCTCCCCCCAAGCACCTCCTGCCCGCGGGCGGCTCCGCTGATCGACTCCTCACCCTCCCTCCCAGTGCTGCCCACCTACCACAGATCAGCTGTTCTAAGGCGTGCAGGAGGCGCTGGGGGGAGGAGGAGCGGGGATGGGGCACGCTCAGGGGAGGGGTGGAACTGGCTGGGAAGAGGTGGGACAAGGGCAGAGCAGGTGTGGGAAGAGGCGGGATGAGGGTGGGGGGTTAGGGGGAAGGGGTGGAGTGGGGACAGGAAGAGGCGGGGCGGAGGTGAGGGCTTGGGGGAAGGGCTGGAGTGGGGGCGGGGCCTGGGGTGGGAATGGGGCACGCTCAGGGGAGGGGTGGAACTGGGTGGGAAGAGGTGGGACAGGGGCAGAGCAGGTGTGGGAAGAGGCAGGGCGAGGGTGGGGGTTAGGGGGAAGGGGTGGAGTGGGGGGGCAGAGGCGGGGTGGGGGCTTGGAGAAAGGGGTGGAATGGGGGTGGGGCCAGGGATTGAGCACCCCTGGGGAAAGGAGGAAGCTGGCACCTGTGGTGGGGGGAGCTGGCTGCTGGTGGGTGCTAAGCACCCGCTAATTTTTTTCCATGGGTACTCCAGCCCGGGAGCACCCATGGAGTCGGCACCTGTGTTGGGAATAATTAAGAAAGGGATAGATAATAAGACAGAAAATATCATATTGCCCCTATATAAATAAATGGTATACCCACATCTTGAATACTGTGTGCAGAGGAGGTCGCCCCATCACAAAAAAGATATATTGGAATTGGAAACGGTTCAGAAAAGGGCAACAAAAATGACTAGGGGTATGTAACGGCTTCTGTATGAGAAGAGATTAATAAAACTGGGACTTTTCAGCTTGGAAAAGAGACGACTAAGGGGGGATATGACAGAGGTCTGTAAAATCACGACTGGTGTGGAGACAGTAAATAAGGAAGTGTTATTTACTCCTCATAACACAAGAACTAGGGGTCACCCAATGAAATTAAGAGGGAGCAGGTTTAAAACAAACATAAGAAAGTCTTCTTCACCCAACGCACAGTCAACCTGTGGAACTCCCTGCCAGAGGATGTTGTGAAGGCCAAGACTATAACAGGGTTCAAAAAAGAACTAGATAAGTTCATGGAGGATAGGTCCATCAATGGCTATTAGCCAGGATGGGCAGGGATGGTGTCCCTAGTCTCTGTTTGCCAGAAGCTGGGAATGAGTGACAGGGGACAGATCACTTGATGATTCCCTGTTCTGTTCATTCCATCTGGGGCACCTGGCATTGGCCACTGTCGGAAGACAGGAGGCCGTTCTTATGTTCTTATTTTATGTGGAGGTTTACTGTGAACACAACAGAATAGTCAGCAGCTGGTCTAACCAAAATGTTTGTTATACTGGGTGGGGAGGAACTGGAGACAGAGGAATGTGTGTGTTGAGAGGTCTGGGATGGGGGGACAGGGACAGGGGCTGTGACTGCAGAGAGGGGAGGAAATGAGGATGGGTGGTAGGCAACACAGGCACCGGCTTCCAACTTTCCCCAGGGTGCTCAACCCCTAAGCACCCACTAATTTTTTTCCATGGGCTGGAGCACCCACGGAGTCAGCGCCTATGGTAGTCAAACCTTGGATTGGTTGTTTGCAAAAATGTGTATTTTACTAGTCCCTGGAGGAGAGAACGCAAGTTGCTACTTCCTGATCTGAGGGCAGATGAATGTGGTGTCTCCCAAGACGCACAGCATGGGGGTTTGGAACAGACGGCGCAGGTACCTGGACGGCTAAAGGAAAAGGAACACGTGCACTGCCAGAATTGCCAACATGTGGATTCTGGGCAATTCCTGGGTCACGAGGTTGCATGAGTTTGTGAGAGAGCAAGGAATACACCGTGACATGGGGATTGCCGACTGTTTTACCTGCTCGGCAGCAGCTCACTGGTGACTTAAGAGGTGGTGATCTCCCAGACGCTGCGTTGAGTCACTTGGGCGGAAATGATCGGGGTTTTATTGCTGATGTACAATGTAGGAGAGCAGATTTGGCTTGCACTAGAGACGTGTGTCCAGCAGCTGTGACAGTTTTCTCTAATTTGAATGAAAGTCTGATTAATCGCTACAGTGACAATATGAAACCAATTAGTAAGTGTTGGAAGAACATTAATCGGGACACTGTACTGTACTGTATGGCGTAGAAACATTACAAGCTCTGACACCTCTGTTTCTCAGATATGGGGTACGTCTATTGGACAGGGGTCAGCGTAAAACTCTCAGTATTTTGGAACAGACAGCCTGTTTGTGATTTCTCTTGCCAGCCCTGCTACAAACTTCACCCTTCAACCATTCTGAAACACCACCAGGAACACCATTCCCCTGTTGTGCTTTGTTGCTCCAGGCACTGTCTGGGAGTTGGATTATAGCAGGGGGAAGTCATGGCAATATAAACCTTTGTATATATAAGGGGGGAGGGATAGCTCAGTGGTTTGAGCTTTGGCCTGCTAAACCCAGGGTTGTGAGTTCAATCCTTGAGGGGGCCATTTAGGGAACTGGGGTAAAAATCTGGCTGGGGATTGGTCCTGCTTTGAGCAGGGGGTTGGACTAGATGACCTCCTGAGGTCCCTTCCAATCGATTCTATGATATCATGGAGTGGAGTGAAGACTTCAGAGAGATGCATTTCCTGCTAGCAGTGGGGGGACTCACATACAGTAGTGGAAGGGGGCCAGGTTGGAGGTAGAAATGCAGCGAATGGGTCAGGAGCCTGGGTAGGAAGGTGGGCCGAAGCAGAGCATGAAGAGAACCCTACGTCTCTGTCAGGGATGCTCCAGCCCAAGCCCTCAGCAGTCAGGGAAGGCAGGAGGAAGGAGTTCCTTTGCCTGCAGTAACTCTGCCATCCACACACCCTCCGCCACAGAAGCAGCAGCAAGCCCCTTGCTCTGTGTGATACCAGGACACCGCTGGAGCCAGCAGACAGGTGGGAGTTAACTGGCTAGGAATTAAGTGCCCTCTGAACAGAGAGGTAATGGGCTGACGGTAAATGGGTAAGGACAGGAGGGTTTGGGATCATCGTAGAGTTCAGAGATAACTCATTTAATCAAAGGAACAGGGGCAAAAAGTGTCAAAGGGCAGGGAGAGAAAAGGAGAGCAAGACAGAGATGGAGGGCTGTGCCACCTGGGCGATACTGATCGCTCTGCTAGGATGCCACAAGGCTGACATTCAGCCCCAGCTGCTTTTCTACTGCTGGGCTCCCCACCAGTGTTCCCACGCGTATGCGGAATGAATTTTGTTATGTGCACCACTATGGAGGTGATGTGTGGGGGTTCCGGCTGGGGGTGCAGGCTCTGGGTGGGGCCAGGGATGAGGGGCTGAGGGCTGGGGTAGAGGGTTGGGGTGTGGGAGGGGTTGAGGGCTCCAGCTGGGGGTGAGGGCTCTGGGGTGGGGCCGGGGAGGAGGGATTTGGAGTGCAGGCTGCCCCGGGGCTACGGCAGAGAGAGAGGACTCCCCCCAGCTCTCTCTCCCTGCAGCAGCACCTGGGCTGGGGCAGCGGGATAGGCGCCTCTACCCCAACCGCAGCAGGTCTGGGCCGGGGGTTGGGCTGGGGCCAGCGGGGAGAGGCACATCTTCCCTGGCCGCGGCAGGTCCAGGGCTGGGGGAGAGGCATCTCTCCCCGCTGCAGCCTGAGTGCCTGTGCGGCACTTGATAGGCTGCTGCGTGGCTGCACGGCTGTGCAGCTTAGAGGGAATTTAGCTCCCCGCACACAGCTCTGCTGATGCCCCACAGTCCGGACTCTTAGCCCACTGCTATTCCAGTGTTGGGATCCCCAGCTCTGACAATGTCCCCAAGCCCAACCTGCAGCCCCTCTGCTAATCCAGTCCTGGGCTCCCCACACAGCTCTGCTGATGGATCTCTTAAAATGAGCAACGGCCAAAATGAGGATTATTTCTCCTGGGGAGGGGATAAACTGGCATTTAGGGTCACAAAGGGCGTAACGAGAACTGACCAGCTCCTTCTTGTATTGCTGTAGCAGAACCCAGGTCATCTCATACAATTAAAGGGCAGCACATTCAGAGTCGTTCAAAGGAAATACTACTTCTTGGAGCCCGAAGCCAGGCAGTGCAATTCACGGCAGCAGGAGGTCAGAGAGTCAGACACCACCGGTGGAGTTTAAATCAAAAGGGCTGGGTAATTTTCTAGCTGCTAATCTCATTTGTGGCTATGCCGGTTAAGACAATGAATCAAAGCTCTCCACACATGATATCAGTTGACCCTCACAGGGGTCAGAAGGAATTTACTGCTCCGTTTGCAGCACTGCACAAGGTATTCTGGGTACCAACCACTAGGCGCAGCAGGGCAGAATAGAAAATCTGATCCATGGGATAAATCCTCTGTACCTAATAAGGACTGAGGCTATGAACAGGTTCCTGTACCGATGACAGCTTCAATCCTTCTGCAAGGACACTTCACGGGGATTTCACAACCGAGCTGGAACTCAACCAAGAGATGCAGGGAGCAAGCAGGACACTCTATTCTTAACGGCGCAAGGTGAGCTCCTTGGAAGGGTTGGCTAGAGGGGACTGGGAGAGCTGCTCTGTGGGAAGACACAGCACAGGTGTCTATATTTGGTAGAGTCCTTCAGAGTGTCAAGGAACAGAGAGCGAGAGGGATTTCGATGTCAGGAGAGAGCTAGATTCCAGCCTCAGTTTCTGCTCTTCATGGTGCCCATGAAAAGGGTTTCTGTTCCACTCTCTCTTGGTTTCTATACCTCTCCCATCACTTTAGGGCCTGAGCACTTCAGATCTTCAGTATCTGGGTTTGGTGCCAATAAAACACTAGCAGTTTGGAGGCTTTGGCCAGGAACCTAGGGTCTTCGCTCCCTGTTGATGCACACCTGCAAGTGAAAACCAATGATCACAAAATTGACCTCACTTGAGTCCATTCAGGTTCTGGAGGCTGCATCTTGTGAAAACAAGATGGAGAGGAAATGAGAAACATACTGGCCTCTTCTCTTCCATTTAAATTGCCTAATGATCAAGCCAGGAGAGTATCATGCCTCACCTTGGTTTCAGCTCTCCCATTCCCAGAGAGGGGCTTTGCTGTGGCAGTGTGCTAAATAACATGGCATTGGGTTATGGGCTCATTAGCACCTGCAGAGTTCTTCTGAAAACCTGACTGGAACAAGCAGATTTCTACAAGGAGGAGTGAGTGGGGGGAAATCAGACATTGGAATTTGTCTTTTAAACTGCTTTTGCAGTTGCCAGGTATGGTTCTGCTCCAGGCCCACCCTCCCTACAGCCAGGAAAACTGAAGGCCCTGTCAGAATGAGCTTCCAAGGCCAAGTGCCACTGATCTGTAGCAACAGGGAGGCAGAGTTGACTTCTGGGTTCTCTTCACAGGCAGACTAGCTGCACTGGGAGACTGGGACATAAAATGTACATGCCCCAAACGTGTTATGGAATGGTCCAGTTTCCCTAGGCAGATGTGTCCTTAGAAGAGGTTGAGCCGGACCTTGCTGCAATTGAATGAGAATTTCACAGTGGAGAGAGGTAAATAGCGTGTCCCCCAATAGTCTGCACTGGGAGCAGTGCTGTTCAACACATTCATAAATAATCTGGAAAAAGGGGTAAATAGTGAGATGGCAAAGTTTGCAGATGATACAAAATTACTCAAGATAGTTAAGTCCAAAGCAGACTGCGAAGAGTTACAAAGGGATCTCACAAAACTAGGTGACCGGGTAAGAAAATGGCAGATGAAATTCAATGTTGATAAATGCAAATTAATGCACATTGGAAAACATAATCCCAACTATACATAGAAAATGATGAGGTCTAAATTAGCTGTTGCCACTCAAGAAAGATCTTGGAGTCATTGTGGATAGTTCTCTGAAAACATCCACTCAATGTGCAGCGGCAGTCAAAAAAGCGAACAGAATGTTAGGAACCGTTAGGAAAGGGATAGATAATAGAACAGAAAATATAATGCCACTATACAAATCCATGGTAGGCTCACACCTTGAATACTGCATGCAGTTCTGGTTGCCCCATCTCAAAAAAAGATATATTAGAGTTGGAAAAAGGACAGAGAAGGGCAACAAAAATTATTTGGGGTATGGAACAGCTTCCATATGAGGAAAGATTAAAAAGACTAGTACTGTTCATCTTAGAAAAGAGATGACTAAGGGGGTTATGATAGAGGTTTATAAAATCATGACTGGTGCAGAGAAAGTGAATAAGGAAGTGTTATTTATCCCTTCGCATAACACACGAACCCGGGGTCACCCAATGAAATTAATAGGCAGCAGGTTTAAAACAAACATATGGAAGTACTTCTTCACACAAAGCAGAACTCAACCTGTGGAAGGGGATGTTGCAAAGGCCAAAAGTATAACTGAGTTCAAAAAAGAATTAGATAAGTTCATGGAGGACAGGTCCATCAATGGCTATTAGCCAGGATGGCCAGGGACACAACCCCATGTTCTGGGTGTCCTTAAATCTCTGCCAGAAGCTGGGACTAGATGACAGGATGGATCACTTGATAAATTGCCCTGTTCTGTTCATTCCCTCTGCAGCATCTTGCACTGGCCACTGTCGGAAGACAGGACACTGGGCTAGGTGGATCATTGGTCTGACTCAGCATGGCCATTCTTATGTTCCAACTTTCCTCACATTTCTCTCATTCCCAGTGCACCCAAATCCTGCCCTGCCTTGGTAAGTAAGAGGGGAATTCGTTGTCTGCTCATTCAGTCTTGCTGTCAAACTGCTCAGACGATGGATCTTCACCAGTCAGGGTGAGTATTCCCAAATCACAGGTTGAATTCATCCTGGTGTAATGCTACTTCAGTCAAAACGGTCACACCAGGGATCAAGATGCCCCACTCTGTTGTCAGACTCTGTTCACTGTCACCAGGAGGTAACTGAGGTCAACAAAGAATCAGATCAGATCAAATGGAATCTGGAAATGGATGGCTCCTGAACATGTGACCTACACATATCCCACCCAGGCAAATGTACCTAGTTACCCGAATCATTGGAAGACCCAATGACAGAGAAAAGATTATTTCCTACTTATTTTAGGCTGAGTGCCTCTGACAATCTGGGTAGTGCTATGACTTGTCTGTGTAGCTTCATGCAACATGAACAGTCCACTGTATTGGTGATGGTAGCAACTGTCTTACATATGTATGCTCTGTAGAAAAACAACGTAACGAAGAGTTTGTTGCTGACCTACAGCTGGTGTGTTCTTGTGTTTATCTAAGAGTCTGTTGAAGATCCAAAGTGCACGTGGAAATGAGGTGGCATTACTGTTAGCTTTGCTACATAAATAGTCGGACATCAGCCTGACACTAGACTCTGAAATCAAGACAAGACACTTGAGTTGACCTGGCTCCATCCCGGAGAATTTCCAAGTGGGATGAGGCTGTGGGCTCCCACCCATGTAAAGGGGACTCTTACATTATGCCTGGGGCACCAGAAGTCCCCTAGGCTGACCCTGCCTTTCCTTCCGTGTCACAGCTCATTCCATTTCTCTAGGAAGGTTTAACCGTCCACAACAGTTTCCAGAGCAGAGATCTCTGAATCTCTCTGTGTGGGGCAGGGAGACCCAGAAAACTGACTTCTGATTTGCAATAAAGGCCACTGTGTCCAGTAATCAGGCCTGGGCTTAAGCACAGACAATGCTGGTGAGGCTCCTCCAGGTAGCCAGTTGCAGGCTGGCTGTATCTCCCCATCTAGCTGCGGGAAGCAGAAAGGCAACTCACAGCCCAGTCAACCCTTCTAGCTCCTGGGTGCCTACTTCTTGTGCAGATCATCCATGCCAGGATTCAACAGTGGTTTAACTCCCCAGTGCAGAGCCCATGTGGCCCAGGCTATTTATTCTTTGCTGGTAATGGCCATCATCAGTGCCTGGAGGGAAAGACAAAATTAGATGAGGACCATTGCCTTGGGCAGGAATAAACAGAGGTAAACAAAACGTGTACCTAGGCCTCATCAAGCAGCATCAGGATAAAGATAGGGAGCAAACCTGGGATATCAGTGGCCCAGCTGTTGCCTGGAGCTGTGATCGTGAGGGGCCGAGAGGGGAGGTGAAAGGACTTGGGCTGTGTGCCACCATCAGTCCTGTGCCAGCTAATCCTGAGCACTATTGCAAGTTATCCCTGCTTCAGTCTGAACTGCTACCCGCACTGTCCCTGGCGTTACGGCACGGCTTTTCATTTCGCTGTTGCGCTTCATTCACCAACTTCCTCTTATTTGGAAAGAAAAAAATCCACAAAGAAGCAGAAGAGGTGGGGTTCACTCCACTCCTACTCCAGTTCCTGCCAAAGCGCCAGACCCTACAGCCAGAGCTCCTAGCTCTGCACTACTGAGGGCAACTCACAATCCTGGACAATGCTCCAAGCCTGAAGTGACCACAACAGAGAAAGCGCCCCACCCTTTGGGAGAGAGATTGGAGCAAAACATAACTCTGGTGCTTCATACAATAGTGTGGGTCAGGCTCATGCCAGCTTGGAGCCCCGTTCCCCCGGCCCGCAGGATGGGAGGGAGCCCCGCCCCGCGGGCTATATTGGCTGGGAGCTCCACCCACCTGGGCTATACTGGTTGGGAGCCCCGCCCCCGGGCTATACCGGCTGGCTGGGATCCCCGCCCCCAGGCGCAGGCCGGCCCGTCGCTAGGCAACGCCGCTGCGCGCTCACGCGTCCAGGGGGAGGGGCTGACGTCTGGGCGCGAGGGGACCGAACGCGGCAGGGTCCGTGGCTCCACGGGGAGAAGCAGCGGTAGGACGACATCCGGCGGCTGGCTCGTGGCAGGGCACTTCCGGTGTGCCCCGGAAGGACTTGCCGGCCGGACGTGCGTGCTGCGCTGCGCTCCATTTCAGTTTTGGCCTGATCCGCTGCACGGGGCGGAGGGAAGCGGCTCGAATCTAGCACCGGGGTCCGGGCCGGGCGGGTGAGGCGGCGCCATGGCGGATGTGACTGCGCGGAGCCTGCAGTACGAGTACAAGGCGGTGAGTGGGAGCGGCGGCCGGGTGCGGGGTCGGGGCAACAGGAGGACGGGGGGCCCCAGGTGCATGGACGGGGAAGGGGAGCAGGAGCCGGGGGGGTGGGAAGTGGCCCTCTTCTGGGCCTGTGTGTGAGTGAGCAGTTCTGCTCCCACCACCACACACCCCTGCACCCCCCCCCCTCCCCGCTTTTCCTTGCAGGAAGGAAACACTAACTCGAACCTGGGTAAGCTTTATAGAGGCCGTAGCATTGCTGTAAAATTGCCATCAATGTCTTAACGTACACATCGAGAGATAGATCATAAAACATGATTCTGGAAACCCTGGGTTGCGTCGTAACTCTGATAGCACGTAGGGTGCTCATGCTTGGCATGCGTTAGGCTCTGCTATATACATGCAGTGTGGGGAAGCATGGTGGCTGTGGGAATTATTACTTCAAATTGCCCGACGGTTGTGTGTTCACAGTGTCAGCCATGAGGTGCTAGAATTGCATTTCATTATCTAAGTTTATAAAACGAACTTACCCATGACCCTGCTTCCCTCTCCAGCTACTGCCCCTTATCCCTTTCATCCCTAAGCTCATTGAAATTCTGTCTCTAATTGACTGGTTTCAGAGTGGTAGCCGTGTTCGTCTGTATCGGCAAAAACAACGAGGAGTCCTTGTGGCACCTTAGAGAGTAACACATTTATTTGGGCATAAGCTTTCATGGGCTAAAACCCACTTCATCAGATGCATGGAGTGGAAAATACAGTAGGTAGAATATACATACACAATACATGAAAGAGATTGAGGAGGGAGATTGAAGTGTTCTCTGAAAAAATCAGACGTCAAGAATTATAACATTCAAAAACCAGTCGGAGAACACTTCAGTCTCCCTGGACACTCAATAACAGACTTAAAAGTGGCAATTCTTCAACAAAAAAACTTCAAAAACAGACTCCAACGAGAAACTGCAGAACTGGAATTAATTTGCAAACTGGACACCATCAAATTAGGCCTGAATAAAGACTGGGAGTGGATGGGTCACTACAAAAACTAAAAAATAATTTCCTCATGCTAATTTTCCTCTACTGTTACTCACACCTTCTTGTCAACTGTTTGAAATGGGCCACCCTGATTACCACTACAAAAGTGATTTTTCCTCTTGTTGATAATATCCCACTTCCACTTTAATTGAATTTTCTCGTTAGAACTGACCCCCCACTTCGTAAGGCAACTCCCATCTTTTCATGTACTGTGTGTATATATTCTGCCTACTGTGTTTCTCACTCTGTGTATCTTATGAAGTGGGTTTTAGCCCATGAAAGCTTATGCCGAAATAAATTTGTTAGTCTCTAAGGTACCGCGAGTACTCCTCGTTGTTTTTGTCTCTAATTACTGTGTGTTATACCTTTCCTTCAGTTGCATCCTAGGCTGCATTTTAGGGATATTATGCAGGATCTTTCTTATTTCTGTATTCACACAGATAAAACTCTTGTCCAATCTCTCATCTTACATCTTGATTATTGCAACATCCTTCTTTCTGGCCTGGACCACTGCAGTCTTGCCCCACTCATATCCGTTCAGAATGCTGCTGCAAAGATAATTTCCCTAGCCCTGACCATGTCACCCCTTTCTTTGTATCCCTCACTGGGTCCCCCTATATCATAGGCGCTGACTCCGTGGGTGCTCTGGAGCTGGGGGAGCACCCACGGGGAAAAAATGGTGGGTGCTTAAGCCCCCCATCAGAACCTCCTGCCTGCTGGCAGGCCCTGACGATCAGCACCTCCCGCCCAATGCTATAAGCTGTTTCACAGCATGCGGGAGGCTCTGCGGGGGAGGAGCGAGGACACAGTGTGCTTGGGGAAGGGGGTGGGGCCTTTGGGAAGGGGTGGAGTGTGTCCCCCCCCCCCCCCCCCGCACATTGGAAAGTCGGCACCTGTGCCCTTTATTGTATCAAACATAAGCTACTTGTCTTCACTTACTTTCAAGACTCTTCACGGTCAGTTCCCACCCTACCTATCATCTCTCATTGGCTCTTGAGCTGTTGACTCCTGCCTCCGATTGGCTGCTGCTACCATCCACTTGTTAAATTTTCAGACAAGCATCTTCATGCTTTCCCTGTACTGCCCCTCCCCCTTGTGACACCCCCTGTAAATATTTGCAAAGGCATCTCATTATCTTCCTTCAGATCCCTTCTCAAAACTGCCCTTTGCAGTAACGCCTGCAAAAAGCCAGACAGCTGCTAGAGTGCTGAGACCACTGATGATCGCCACTCATTGTTTCCTTATGCTCTGCTGTCTGTATCCATTTGTTGTCTCTGGTTTTATACTTGGATTGTAAGCTTTTGGGAGCAGAGCTTGTCTTTTTTGTTCTGTTTGTACAGCGCCAAGCACCATGGGGGTCTGGGCTCATGACTAGAGCTCCTAGATGCTACAGTAATGATGATAATGTGTGGGAGTTTGTTTGGGATGGGCCACTGGCAATAATGAAACGTACTACTGGCCTGGCTGGGGTTGTAGAGATTGTTGCATTGGTTTCTTCACACCTCTTACCTGTTCTCTTGTGCTGTGATCCCTCCAGAACTCTAACCTCGTACTTCAAGCTGATCGCTCCTTGATCGACAGGACCCGCCGAGATGAGCCTACGGGGGAGGTGCTCTCCTTGGTTGGGAAGCTGGAGGGCACTCGGATGGGTGACAAGGCTCAAAGAACCAAACCCCAGATGCAGGAAGAGAGACGAGCGAAGTGAGTGGGTTACACATGAATTTGTCTTTCAGAGCTTGGGCACAGAGCATTGAATGAGAGCATCCTGACTGCAGCATGGTATTCAGGAGTCTCATGCTGAAAAGCTTGTGTGGAATCTAGCCCTGGAATTTAAAATATTTCCACACTGCCTGGGTTTCAACGATAATCATTAATTTAATCATGGAGGTTATGGATTCTGTGACTTTAATGAACCTCCGTGACTTCTTTGGCTTCAGCCCCTGCGGCAGGGTCTGGAGCTATCAGTCCCATCCCTCCCCGTTATTTTCAGTAAAAGCCACGGACAGGTCATGGGCTTCCATGAATTTTTGTTTATTGCCCGTGACCTGTCCGTGGCTTTTACTGAAAATAACCATGACAAAATCGTAACCTTAATTATCATGCAGTTATCTAGAAAAACCCTTAAAGCGTGTGCTCTTAAAGTGATGCCTGTTCACAGCCCTCCTCAACATTGCTTCTTATGTAAGTTCAGCTGTGTACTCTTGATTTGTTTTACTTGCAACGTATTCTATAACCCTTAGTGCAGATGGTGTAACCCTATAGAGAACGATTCTTTTACGCCACACAGATGCGGGAAGGAGCAGTGAAGGTTGCTTTGAGGAACCTCAACTTGAAATTCCATGACTTTAAGATCTTAATTGCATCAGACTTAATGCTGAGTTAATGTTCTCGCATCCGAGTACTGCAGTGGAAAAGGAGAGTTTCATGTGAACTGGCCAGGCAGCGATAATTTTTACTGATCTTGAAACAAATGAAAGTAACTTCTTGTGCCATGGATAGAAAATACATTTGAAGGGATACTGTCAGGCTTTTTTAAGAAATCACATTTTAAAAAAGTCCTTGAGCTACTGATAGCTTGAATTATTAGAAAAAACTCTTTGCCACCATGTATGCTAAGTGCTTACTTTCTAATTTTACTCTGCTTAGACCATGGCAATCGATAGGGAAACTGACCATTCGGTGTCTTTTGCACTAGCCTAGTGTTTCAGGATTGAAGTTACAAATACTGAAGCTGATGGTTAAATCCAAATGAAAAATGTTTTTTAATTTTAATAAAAATGCAAGCAAACCTAGTAAACACGTTTCGTTTTAGTTTTAAAACGTCCAACACCACCTTAACCATTGCACCTAAACTGTGATGTCTTATATGAAGGGTAAATGACCCCTGATTAGAATGATGGTCCTTCATTGGGTAGGTGAGGGGTGAGAGATTGGTGACTTTTACTGCATGTTGACCGGTTTAAAGTCAAATGTGGGGACAGAAAAAGTTTCATCAGAGGGTTGCTTGTCCATTGTCTTTTCCCAGCCAGAAGGACTGGCACAATTTGGAGAAGCAACTTCATCTGCTGATTGGCTTGTGTGATGTTTTCCTTGCCCTGCTTTCTAGGAGGAGGAAGCGTGATGAGGACAGGCATGATATCAACAAAATGAAGGGTTATACGCTGCTCTCTGAGGGCATTGACGAGATGGTGGGAATCATCTACAAACCCAAAACCAAGGAGACCAGGGAGACTTATGAGGTGCTGCTAAGTTTCATTCAGGCAGCCCTTGGGGACCAGGTAAGGATGTGCATGGACCTGTGAGGGTATCTTTGTAGACACATCAGCTGAGTGGAGTTGTCAGAACCCCTAGTGTGTGTGTGTGTGTGTGTGTGTGAGGCAAATAGCTGGCAGAGCTGTAGCTCAGACAAGTCAATAAGCTGGTCTCTGGATCCTTGACAGCTAATGCTTCTGTTGCAAGCTAGTGAGATATATAACAGCTTGTGGGTGCTAAAGCTCTTCACCTGAGATACTGTCTCCATAGGACCCTTGAGCTGCCTGGAGTGACTGCCCTTACTGTAAGATGGGATCTGACTTCTGAGCAGGGTCGTGGCCGTTGCTGTTTCTCATGTGCTGGCACAGTGCTGCAGTGTTTTAGAGGGGAATGCTTCCAGATCGGTTGTTTTTCCATGGAGATAATTATTGTAGACAGAGAGCTGGAAGCATTTAGTCCATAAATGTGAGCCTGTCTTCTAGTTCCACAGCTGAGCAGTGGCAGTGCTTATCCCAGTCAGGTACATGGAGCATCCCCCAAATTAGGTGTGTTGCAGCTGTTCTCATTTCTTCTGCAGCCACGTGACATTCTCTGTGGAGCAGCGGACGAGGTCTTGGCTGTATTGAAGAACGAGAAGCTGCGAGACAAAGAGAGGCGGAAGGAAATTGATTTGCTGTTAGGACAGACGGACGACACCCGCTACCATGTGCTGGTGAACTTGGGCAAGAAGATCTCAGACTATGGTGGTGACAAGGAGATCCAGAACATGGGTAGGGATCACCCTCGAGCTTGCGTCTGGACTGCTCCTGTGTGTTATCTCACAGAGCACAGTATACGGGTTGTCAGCTTGTCGTATTTCAATAGCTGGGGCACAGACTGGGCACAGTGCCGGTATACAGGGAGGCTAGAAAGTGTTTTAAACTGAGATGGGGCTTAAAAATGTTTCTTTGGGTTTTGGTGGTAAATAGTTATTGCACTTGGAGACTAAGGGCTACACGCTAGCCCAAGGGTGGGCAAACTTTTTGGGCCGAGGGCCACATCTGGGTGGGGAAATTGTATGCAGGGCCGGGGCAGGGAGTGCGGGGTGTGGGAGGGGGTGCGGTGTGCAGGAAGGGGCTCAGGGCAAGGGATTGGGGCAGAGGAGAGGTGCGGGGTGTATGAGGGGGCTCAGGGAAGGGAGTTGGGGTGCAGGAGGGGGCTCAGGCCAGGGGTTGGGGTGCAGGAGGGATGCGGCAGGGGGTGGGGTGCAGGGTGCAGCAGGGGGCTGAGGGCAGGAGATTGGGGTGCAAGGTGCAGGCAGGGGGCTTAGGGCAGGGAGTTGGGGGACGGGGTGCAGGAGGGGTTTGGGCTCCGGCCTGGCGCCACTTACCTAAAGTGGCTCCGGGGTGGCAGCGGCACGCACTGGGGCCAAGGCAGGCTCCCTGCCTGCTCTGTCCCCGGCCCCGCACCGCTCCAGGCAGCGCTGCGGCCCCTGAGGGAGGGGAGGCGGAGGGCTCTGTGTGCGCTGCCCTTGCCGCGCCTCCAGGTACCTCCCCTGAAGCTCCCATTGGCCTCAGTTCGCCATTCCCGGCCAATGGGAGCTGCGGGGGCGGTGCCTGGAGGCATGGGCAACGCACAGAGCCCTCTGCCCCCCCACCCGGGGGCCCCTTTTGAGAGTGGCGCAGGGCCCGCAGCGCCACGGGGGGCAATCCTGCTGGCCGGATCCAAAGCTCTGAGGGGCCCGATCCGGCCCGCAGGCCGTAGTTTGCCCACCCCTGCGCTAGCCTAAGCCATACATACAACTCCCAGAGACATCTGTGGATAATGTTTAGTTTTTCGATTCAAATCCTGATTTAGTCATAAGTAAAACGAGTGATATTTTCTCCACTTAGCCTCTAGTGGGAACGTATCTGTGTTCTGGCCTTTCTCTGGGTGTGCTCTCCATGCTTTAGTGGGTGCTCTTGCGTTCTAGTGGTGCAAAAGGAGGATAACTGGGTTGAGCTTGGGCTGCACCCTTCTAACTCCGTCCCCCTTTGCAGATGATAACATTGATGAGACGTACGGAGTGAATGTGCAGTTTGAGTCTGATGAAGAGGTAAGTGATCAGATGCTTCTAAGGTGGTGGCTGAGCTGTCCCTCTTCTTTGTGCTGCTGGTTGTGGACAGGGCTTGGGGACGCGGGGAGCTGGAGTTTGGCTCAATCTCAGCCATGTTGGCCAGCGAGGCCGAGCCAGGCCAGAAGCTTAGACCCTGCTTCCTGGCACTGGAAGGCTTGGTAAATTGCTGTACTAAGCTGTACCACCTTTCACAGAAATGTGTATGAATTCTATGGCTTGGCCCACAGGCCAGCTGCTTGGTTTTGATCAGCTGTCAGACTTCCTGGCCTCCTCAGCAGTCCCTTTCAGATTGAAACTTGCTCTCTCTCTCTCTCTCTGACTTCCTGTTTCCTGCAATGCCTTTTCTAAATGTGAGCCACTTGGGACTATTTAATATAATTGCTCTTCTGCCTCACTCACCTGAGTGAGGGTCTGAAAAGAATTGCCTTGGCTGGTTCCTTAAGGCAGAACAATACAGGAACCTCTGAGTCATTGGTAGCACTTATTTTTGAAGGTCTTGAGGTGGGAAAGGATTGAAAGGACTTGTACGCACCAATGAGTTCTGAGTGCACTTTAACATCACAAGACAGATGAGGGTTGCCTGCAGCGAGCTCAGTGGAAACGTGCTCCATCTAAAACAGAACTAATCCGAGGGACTAGCTGCCCCAGGGGAGTACTGAGAAGAATAACAGTGAGCCTGAACAAGGGACCTGACACGTGGCTAGGATGGCACTGTAAGGAACTGTCCCTCTTTCTGCTCTAGGCCATAGACGATTGCTGCATGAAAGATCTCTCACTCCCATAATTTAGGGGTGCCCAATTAGCTTGGTGCATTATTTTTTCTACTGACTTTGGCTGCATCTGGTATTGGCCACAACTGAAAGCAAGATGCCAGACTACAATAATAATGCTCACTTCTACTGAGCTTGCAGTACGAGGAGCGCCATCCCTGATACGATCATATCTTGTAAATGGGGAGACTGAGGCATGGGATGACGGGACTTGCCCAAAGTCCTGTGATCTTCTGCCTTAACCACAGTATGATGTTTCTGCTGCTGGAGGAAGGACTAGCTTGGCCAGCTCTCGGTAGGAATGGCATTTCTAGCACTCCTGTCCAAGGTGTGGGGGGGAACCTAGAGAGCTTCTCCATGAGGTTTCCTTGGGAGAGAGCCGTTCACAGGAGCTGTGTGTTCCAACAGGAAGGCGATGAGGACGTGTATGGTGAAGTACGGGATGAGGCGTCTGATGATGACATGGAGGGGGACGAGGCCGTTGTCCGCTGCACCCTCTCAGCCAATGTGAGTTTCCAAGCGGGAAGCGCAAGGCTACTTTCCTATCGCTGGAGGGTTGGCTTGAAGTTGGTGGCTGTATTAAAGCTATGGGGACTTCATTCCTAACTGTGATAGCAGACACTAGTGTGTCAGATCTAGCTGAGGGTCCCCTGCTGGACTGTTGTACGGGAAGCCAACCGCTGAATACTTGGGTGTCTTAAGCCCCCAGAGTCAGAACAGAGTCCAGGCACTGCTGCTGTCTTAGAACCTCTGAGCACGCTCTTAGGGAGCAGAACTTCTATGTGGTATACCCCTGCTGAGAGCTGTGACCCCGTGCCCCGCCCCAGAACCGGTGCTGACCCTCACGCTTACCCTCTAGGTTAAACACCCCCTATCCCAGAACACCAGCTGGGTGGTGGTTTGGGGCCATAGTTTCCTTCATGGAGCACATGGTAGATGTAATTCATGAAACACAGGCATTTTGCACAGGATTCTAAAACTCAATTGTTCTTTCTTTAATAGAGTGAGAAATACACAGATCTATACAAAAATCTGCCATGCATTTCCCTACCTCAATTTCCTCACCATTCCAGAGTATTCTTTATGTCCAGGGTCCCTCTGCAGAAGTGTGTGGCTTGTGTTCTGAACCAGAAGCCTTCTGCCCACAGCTTGCCTTCTGTGAACTTGGCTGGCCTGCAGTTAATCAGGACCCCTATGTGATGTCACGCTGTTTGGAGGGGCACACGAGCGTGGGTGCCAACCTCAGGGCAGAGTCAGGAACCAGGGCACAAACCCCAAGCTTATGTTCTCTAAATACATTTCACCAACCAAGTAACAAGTGTGAACTCCTCATACCCTCTAACAGCCTTACCCTAGAGTCAGACAGTCCCTTTGGGCACTCTGGTCTATCTTGCCACCCAGGCAAGCCTGCCTCCGTGATCGATGGTACGTTATACCAAAAATCACAACCAGTCACTTACCCCAGGTCAGTTGTACCCCAGATCTCTCACCAAAGACGATGCTTGTAGCCAATCCTATATCAGACTAACTAAAGAGTTATTAACTAGGAAGAGGAAATGAGTTTACAAGGTTAAAGCAGGTAATATACACGACAAATGAGTGACAGTGTGACCGGATTCCCGGTGGAGCCAGCTGAGGTCACTCAATAAGGGTGAACTGCAAAGAATGGGGCAGACAACCCTAAAGCTGGTGGATATTTCAATACTTAGATTTACCAAGCTAGCACTAAACAGCTTCTGTTATACCTCACTGGTTACTCGGAAGTCCAAAACACAGTTCCCTTGAAGTAACCCAGCCTCAGGCCTCCATCTAACTACCCAAGTCAGATATGATAAAGATTAATGAAAATCTTATTTCATCATATAAAAAGGTTCTACCAATCCCAAGGGATTGGACACATTACCTCCCAGGTTAATGAGTATTCCAGATCTTACCCAAATACATGCTACAGCCAATTCTTATTAACTAAACTAAAATTCATTAAAAAAAGAAAAGAGAGAGTATGGTTAAAAGATCAATATACATACAAACATGAGTTCAATGCTTGAGGTTCAGATTTATAGCAGAGATGGTGAGCTTTGTAGTTGCAAAGAGTTCTTTTGGAATTTAGTCCATAGGTTATAGTCCAATGTCCAATATCATATCCAGGGTGTACCAGCTTAACCGGGATCTCATCTTGCAACTCAAACTTCCCCTGATGAAGCTTAAGCAGATTTGAGATGACCGAATGAGGACCCCTGGATCTTTTATACAATTTCAAGCCTTTGACAGGTTGGAGTCCCTCGGAACAATAGGCCCTTATTTCTTAAGCATCCTCGCTAATTATTCACACAGAAGGCAATTGCCTGTTTTTCCACCATTTATAGAATCATAGAATATCAAGGTTGGAAGGGACCTCAGGAGGTCATCTAGTCCCACCCCCTGCTCAAAGCAGGACCAATCCCCAACTAAATCATCCCAGCCAGGGCTTTGTCAAGCCTGACCTTAATCTCTAAGGAAGGAGATTCCACCACCTCCCCAGGTAACCCATATAGGCGAAGCTAAGGGCTAGTCTACACTAGAAACGCTGCATCAGTGCAGCTGCGCTGCTGTAGTGCTTCTGATGAAGACGCTCTTGTCGGCACAATAAAACCACCTCTGCGAGAGGCGGGGTAGCTATGTCCACACTGGCGCTTAGGTCGGTGTAACTTGTGTTGCTCGGTGGGGGAAGGGTTATTCACACCTCTGAGCGGCATAAGTTATATCGACGTAAGTGGTAGTGTGTACAAGCGCTAATGCATGCAGCACTGTGCAAGCTACGGTATAAGCACCAAACACGTTCTTACAACTCCAATATCTGTGTTAACAGTACTAACACACAGGTGAGCCAGACTTGTTTCCAGGTATGCATTTGTGTCCAGTGAGGCCTGGGGCCTTGGCATGAGCTGGCGCTGGATTTGCCAGCATCATACCCCTCTCTTGCCCAAAACTTCCTGTGTGGCTCTCCCAGTCTCCCCCTGTGAGTCTCTTTAAACCCTGTTCTGTCCTCTTTGTCATGCTGCTGGTAGCTCCTTTTTCTCCATTTCTCTCCAACTTGCAAGACGGGTAGGAGAAAGTAGCTTCTCCCAGGTCCAGCAGACTTCCTTAGCATTGCTATCGTCCGGTCAAAGCACCGTCATTACGATTAAGTGCTCTGTTGTCCCTAGTCTGACTGCTGCTGCCAGGGCTTTGCTCACATACATGACGGCTGGGGGAGTGGGGCAATACCCAAGGGCTGTTTGTGCCTGTCCTGGGGACTCAGTTCTGTGTGGGCGAAGGACGGCTGTAAGGAGACACTGCCTGTCTTTCAGCTGGTGGCATCTGGTGAGCTGATGAGCTCCAAAAAGAGAGACTTGCATCCCCGAGACATCGATGCCTTTTGGCTTCAGCGGCAGCTGAGTCGCTTCTACGACGATGCCATCGTGTCCCAGAAGAAAGCAGATGAGGTGCTAGAGATCTTAAAGGTATGTGGCCAATTATCCTGCCTCCGTGGGTGGAGAAGGTTCCAGACTCAGGACCTGCCTGGCTGGAAGATAGGAAGCTCCCTGGGCAAGTTCTTTACAGTTTGGACCGATTTTTCCATATTAAAATTGTTAATGCAACCAAACAACTTGCTACTGTGCCACTCTTCCCCTGAGGATACACCCACCGTGTCCTTCCTCCGTTGTGAGGACCAGGTTTAACGCATGGGCAGACCTTCTCTTGGGTGACAGTTACTGCTTCTTCTGGGAGGCCAACTCTGGGGTGGTGGTCCCCATGCTAACCATGACCCTGATCCTCACTCCCTTTGACTTCAGTTGGAATAGGGTGCCCAGCACTTCTCAGGTTCCAGCCCTTCATCTATGGTATTTATGCGGCTCAAAAGCCTGTAAACTGCACCAGCATAGATGACCCAGGTGTCCTGCCCCTAGGGGCCTCTTAGGAGGGCAGGAAGAGGTTCTGGGACAGACTGCACTTAGACAGACTCTCGCCAGTGTTGCTTAGAGTCTTGATTGTTACATGGAGGATGTGGGTTGTCAGTCTGGCGGGTAGCTGGTATTTACTATGCAGTTGGGTTCTATCTGTTGTGCAATGGGAGTTTGGGTCCCCTGCCCTCTCCCATGGTGAAGCTGGGCAGCAGATGCTTCACCAGCTTCTTTCTGTCCCTTCTTTTCCCAGACTGCCAGCGATGACAGGGAGTGTGAAAACCAGCTTGTCCTGCTCCTGGGCTTTAACACCTTTGACTTCATTAAGGTGCTGAGGCAGCACAGAATGATGAGTGAGTACTGGGCACCTCATTAACCTGCAGTGCTGTTACCCTGGTTCTTTGCCTGTGTGCTGCTCCGGTCGTTCTGCTAGCCACACCTCGGGTTATGGCTGCACTATGGGGACTTACACCAGCATAGGGGAGGCGACATACCCCGGAGGGTAGATGCAGCCTACGGCGATGGAAGGGGTTTTTCCATCAGTGTAGGAACACCGGCTACCTGAGCAATGGTAGCTGGGGTGACAGAAGTATTCTTCTGTCGACCTTGTTACATCTGTGTGGGGTTTTAGGTCCGCATAGCTACGCTTGGGGCATGGGTTTTTCACCCCTTGATTGACATATGTTGTCCTAAATTTTAAATGTAGTCCTGGTCTCAGTCAGCTTTCATAGCTGCAACTTTCTCACCTCTCCACACATCTGCCTTCTGTGCAGTCTATCCTCTGCGCCATGCTTTGTGAAACTTCAGGTGTTCTCCACCTTGCCCCTCTCCCTCTGACCCTGTGCATTGGGGCAGCTGCCTTCTCTCACCCTCTTTCTCCCTCCAGTCCTGTACTGTACGCTGCTGGCTAGTGCACAAAGTGAAGCCGAGAAGGAGAGGATCATGGGGAAGATGGAATCTGATCCCGAGCTGTCAAAATTTCTGTATCAGCTGCATGAGACGGAGAAGGAGGATCTGATTCGGGTAAGAAGAGTGGCAAGAACCCATAAGGTCCTTGTTGCATCTGAGCTGTCACCATTGAAATAGCACTTCGCATGCATGTCACACACGTGTTTCACTGCAATCACTGAATAAACTGGATTGAAAGGAGGGGAGGGTGCTACTGGGGTCACAGCATAGAGGTTTAGAATAATAGAATATCAGGGTTGGAAGGGACCTCAAGAGGTCATCTAGTCCAACCCCCTGCTCAAAGCAGGACCAATTCCCATCTAAATCATCCCAGCCAGGGCTTTGTCAAGCCGGGCCTTAAAAACCTCTAAGGAAGGAGATTCCACCACCTCCCTAGGTAACCCATTCCAGTGCTTCACCACCCTCCTAGTGAAATAGTGTTTCCTAATATCCAACCGAGACCTCCCCCACTGCAACTTGAGACCATTACTCCTTCTGTCATCTGCCCCCTTTCAGGTAGTTGAAAGCAGCTATCAAATCCCCCCTCATTCTTGATCTGATGTTGGTTGTAGACTGACCAGGCATCCTCTCTTCATATTAGCCAGATCCAGCTTTGGGTGCCGAGCATTGCACCTACTTGTGCTGTTACTAATCAGCAGCTCCTGCATCTCTGTTACGGGGTCCTCTGAGATGCAACTCCCTTTGGAGCATGTCGGATACACTCATTAGTTGGAAGGGGTTATGGAGACTTTGCGCATGACATCCTCTGTGCTCTGAGGGAGCTGAGATATCCGGACCAGGGTCTGATCCTGAGTCATCTTCACCATAGTGCTAAGCATGGCTTGTTAGCCCCCTGAGGAGCTGCCTGACCAGTTAGCTGAAGCTGTGCTATCACAGTGGGGCAGTAGCAGGCGCTAGTGTGCGGAGCAGGGCACAGCAGCTGCTGTTCCCCACCGAGAGGTGTCTGCACCATGTTAACCTGCCCTCTCCCTTTGCCCTCCAGGAGGAACGCTCTCGCAGGGAACGTGTGCGCCAGTCCCGGATGGACACAGACCTGGAAACAATGGATCTGGATCAGGGTGGAGAGGTGTGTCCCTTAAGGCACCTGTTCTTAGGATGCTCGAGGGGCTGAATGAGTGCAAGGGGCTGTTGTTAAATAGGGACCGGTGGGTGCAGAAGACACCCTGATCTAGCGGCCTGCAGGTGGGGTGTGAAAGGTTAAGCCCCTGATCTGCCTGAGAAGCTTTGGGAAGCCAGACTTGCAGGCTGGAGGGAGTGGTTGCAATCCTGCCCCTTTAAATCTGGGCCCCTCCCATTCTTCCTCTGACGCCCCATCTGGTTTTTCCAGGTGCTGGCCCCGCGCCAGGTGTTGGACCTGGAAGATCTGGTGTTTGCCCAGGGCAGCCATTTCATGGCCAACAAGCGTTGCCAGCTGCCCGATGGCTCGTTCCGCAGGCAGCGCAAAGGCTACGAGGAGGTGCATGTGCCTGCCTTGAAGCCAAAGCCCTTCGGCTCCGAAGAGGTAGGTGACTGTATTCCTTTTCAGTCAGCGGTGGGCAGGGTTGGATTACCTAGCGTCCCTTCTTCCCAACCCCCCACAGAAACCTACTGGCTTTGTGGCACTTCTCACTCGCAGCGTGCGACTCAGGTGTTGAGGGAGCATCTCCACAACGCCCCCTGGGGCCAGCAGGACTTGGGCCTCTTCCGACATGTGACCCTTAAGGAGCCTGTGCATTAAGCTGTTTCCCTGAGATTTCATGTGACCAAAAATGGCTCCTGATCCATTGGTTCCTAATGCCTGGGATGTGCACCTGGCATTGGTGCCTCTGGTCCCATTGCACCTTAAAGATGGGCTGCTCTGCGGGGTCTGGGGGCACTGTTGCTGCACCTCTGCCAGTCATTTGTGCAAGCTGGTCTGCCGGACTGAGCGAATGAGCATGGGCCATAGTCAAGGTTGGGTTCCAGTTCTGGCTGTGCTACTAATTCACCATGTGACTTTGGACAAGTCACTTGGACTCTGTCAGTTTCCCAAGCTGTAAAATGGAGACAAACAAACCCATGTCGTGAAGAGTCAGTGCTGGTTGTACAGTGTTATGGATTGTTGTGGTACGTGCTGTAATCGCTGCTTTGCAGTTGGGCTGCCCCGTGAGCTCTGACGTGCAGTGGGAACTGCCTGGTACACGAGAGGGCGCAGTCTGGGGGAATCAGTAGTTTTGGCCCGAAGAGTTAGAATCCTCTCTGCTAGTTGACTGCATTGCTGGTCACTGCCCAGAGTGATGGGTGAGATTTGCAGATCAGCAGTTGGAGCCCCCAGGCCAAATGCTTTGGTCTAATGGGCCCCATCTGATCTCTTACTACCTGCTCTGCACAAAGCATTATGTCCCAGCCACACTGAGGGTACGTCCAGACGGGTAGCAATCGATCTATGGGGGATCGATATATCGTGTCTCATCTAAATGCAATATATCGATCCCTGAACGCGCTCCCGTCGACTCCGGAACTCCACCAGGGCGAGCGGCGGTAGCGGAGTCGACGAGGGAGCCGCAGCAGTCGATCCCGTGCTGTGAGGACAGGAGGTAAGTCGAAATAAGATATGTCGACTTCAGCTACGCTATTCCCGTAGCTGAAGTTGCGTATCTTACATCGACCCCCACCCAGTGTAGACCGGCCCTGAGAGAGACCAAGAAGCTCCCTGCCATTCCCCAAGGGGGGGTCTCTTCTAGACAACAGAGTGCCCTGCTTGTGGGACAATAAAGGGCCTGTTCTTTGTTGTTAATGATGTTTCCCCTTTTCAGCAACTGGTTTCTGTGGACAAACTGCCCAAATACGCCCAGGCTGGGTTTGAGGGATTCAAAACACTGAACCGGATTCAGAGCAAACTCTACCGTGCTGCGCTTGAGACTGATGAGAACCTGCTACTCTGTGCTCCCACGGTAAGGATCCGGCCAAGCTGTCTCCTGCCCCAGGAGGCCACCTCATAGATACTCAGTGCCTCCAGCCCCTCCTGTTTAGCACAGAATTTGGGTTGTAGCCCAACTCTCTTAGAACATAAGAATGGCCAAACTGGGTCAGACCAAAGGTCCATCTAGCCCAGTATCCTGTCTTCCAACAGTGGCCAGTGTCAGGTGCCCCAGAGGGAATGAACAGAACAGGGAATCATCAAGTGATCCATCCCCTGTTACTCATTCCCAGCTTCTGGCAAACAGAGGCTAGGGACACCATCCCTGCCCATCCTGGCTAATAGCCATTGATGGATCATGAATTTATCTAGTTCTTTTTTTAACCCTGTTATAGTCTTGGCCTTCACAACATCCTCTGGCAAAGAGTTCCACAGATTGACTGTGCCTTGTGTGAAGAAATACTTCCTTTGTTTGTTTTAAACTTGCTGTCTATTAATTTCATTTGGTGACCCCTAGTTCTTGTGTTATGAGAAGGAGTAAATAACCCTTCCTGATTTACTTTCTCCACACCGGTCATGATTTTATAGACTGCTGTCGTATCCCCCCTTAGTCGTCTCTTTTCCAAGCTGAAAAATTCCAATCTTATTAATCTCTCGTCATATGGAAGCTGTTCCATTCCCCTAATAGTTTTTTTGCCCTTTTCCGAACCTTTTCCAAGTCAATATATCTTTTTTGAGATGGGACGACCACATCTGCACTCAGTATTCCAGATGTGGGTGTACCATGGATTTATATAGAGGCAACATATTTTCTATCTTATTTATCTATTCCTTTCTTAATGATTTGCAACATTCTGTTCGCTTTTTTGACTGCCGCTGCAAATTGAGTGGATGTTTTCAGAGAACTATCCACAGTGACTCTAAGATCTTTCTTGAGTGGTAACAGCTAATTTAGACCCCCATCATTTGATATGTATAGCTGGAATTATGTTTTCCAAAGTGCATTACTTTGCATTTATCAACATTGAATTTCATCTGCCATTTTGTTGCCCAGTCACCCAGTTTTGAGAGATCCGTTTTGTAGCTCTTCACAGTCTGCTTTGGACTTGACTGTCTTGAGTAGTTTTATGTCATCTTGGGGGGGGCTGGCTCATACTTCGAGGGGAATCTGTCTTTGGCTGCTGTGAGGAGACTGTGGATATGATGGGGCTGATTCAATGTATGTACCAGGGTGTGACGTACCAGGGTGCAATCCAGACCAGTGGAGGGCTGTGTTAACCCCTCCCCTGCAACCTTGGGTGCCTTACAATGCCTTGCTGCTGTAGCTCCCTCTTGGGCTGCTCATAAACAGCCTTCCAGCATGCAAGCCACAGCCTGACTCTCACCAGCCATGGTTATACCACAGGGTGACCCCAACACACCCCAGTCCCAGATTTTCCACCAGAAATGTGTGTCCTGTTGCTGCCCAGCACAGAGGAATAATATGCCAGTTTCTTTTGTCAAAGTTATTCAGATACTTTAAGTTAAACACGCTGGATTAGCTAAAACAGTAAAACAAGTTTATTTAATACAAAGAGATAAATTTTAAGTGAGTACAAGTAATGAGGCATAAAAGTCAGAAATGGTTACAAGAAAAATAGAGACAAGACATTTACTAATACCTGACTTGACTTAAACTAGATTAGATTCAAGCAAAGTTTCTCACCATGTGCTCCAGCAGATTACTGACCAAACCCCCCGGAGTCCAGCGCCTACTTCCCTTGTCTCTTCAGGCGCAGTGAATGTGATGGGGGGGGGGGAGGGGTGTCTGGGGCTGTTTTGCCCCTCCTTTTTATCCTTTCAGTCCCTCTTGAAAAACATTTCCAGCTGAGAACCAGAATCCAAAGAGTCTATATGGAGAGATGTTCCCTGCTGTTTTTTCCCCACTGTTTGAACTTCCTTTGTCTTCCCTTCCTGCTTGATGACTGTTTCCTGCTTAAATGCAAATTAAGCAGAGTACACGCTCCTTTGTTTAGGACAGACCTGTTTGCCAAAGACTTTTTGGGCAGGGTTGTGGGGTTTGGAACGTGTGTTAATAACGCCATACAGGGGAATCACATATCATGTTGCCCCACGTTTTACCAGGCCAATACTGATCAGCAAATTATGAGTTTTTTAACTGATACCTTACAAGGCGTGCTTTATGCAAAGATTATTACAGTGGTGTGTAGGGTGTGACTACAGAGGTGTATTCTGTGCCGCAGGGTGCGGGGAAGACCAACGTCGCTCTGATGTGCATGCTACGCGAGATCGGGAAGCACATCAACATGGATGGAACCATCAACGTGGATGACTTCAAAATCATCTACATTGCGCCCATGCGGTCTCTGGTGCAGGAGATGGTGGGAAGCTTTGGGAAGGTAATGGAACAACTTCGCTCTGGTCCTGCTACACCTGCGGGGTAGGGGGAGTGGAGCAAGGACTTGGAGCTTTGCTCCTGTGAGGTCTGTACTCAGAAGGGCCCCAGCTCAGCTCTAGCCTTAAAGGGTATCTAGCCTTGAGAGGCTGTTGTGCCTCTTATTCCCTGTTCCCTTGGGCCTGATGCCTCTATTCCAGGCTTTGTGATTCAGCACCAAAGAGGAAGAATCCGTGTCTTGCTTAATGCCACGGTGCAGAAAACTCTATTTGTCGTCTTGGGAGAGGTATGCAATTGTGCATACGATTTTCCCGGTCTCCTCCCATGCACTGGGCTCTCATCCAGCCTAACCATACTTGGTCTTTCCTAGCGCCTGGCAACTTATGGCATCAACGTGGCCGAGCTGACTGGAGACCACCAGTTGTGTAAGGAAGAAATCAACGCTACCCAGATCATCGTCTGCACCCCCGAGAAGTGGGACATCATCACCCGCAAGGGCGGGGAGCGCACCTATACCCAGCTGGTGCGCCTCATTATTCTGGTGAGTAGCAGTAATGTCTCCCCAAGCCCACTGGGAGATGATGACCCTGACTGTGACTGCACTTCGAGAAGTGCCTTGTGGTACCTCAGCAGCAGGGGTTGTGTCAGGGTCTTCGTGGTTTCTGAGGAGGCCATAATTGATGTGAGACTCCATCTGGGAGTGGTGGATAGGTGGGTGTTTAAACCTATGCAAGCCCGGCCATGCAGTTCCATCAGGGAGTACGAATGAACCAGACATGCAGCAAAGAAGTCAGTCGAGCCTTTCCCCTTTGAAGTCAACCTCTTCCCACCCCTTTTCTCCTCTAGGATGAGATCCACCTGCTGCATGACGACCGGGGCCCTGTCCTGGAGTCCTTGGTGGCTAGAGCCATCCGCAACATTGAGATGACCCAGGAGGATGTGAGGCTTGTTGGCCTGAGTGCCACTCTCCCGAACTACGAGGATGTAGCTACGTTCCTGAGAGTGGACCCCGTCAAAGGCTTATTCTACTTCGATAACAGGTGTGGGAAAGGTTGGGAAGGGCCTTTTACAATCCAGTTGGAGAAGCAGCCAAGGTCTTTGGTGAGATCTTTATGGGGAGGTGGTTTAGAATGTAATTGTCAATAAGCTGATGGTGCCAGGGTTTCATTGGGCATCTAGCCTGGTTTAACTAGCCACGGGATGAGCTTGTGGCTTTTAGGGAGATCCGTTACAATGTGTAGGTCCAGGATCGCACCCCTGAAATGCACCCTAGGGGTATTTTCCTGAGGTTGTGTAACTGTTAGTTATACTTAAGGTTAAGATTTTGTTACGGTTATTTTTAGGAAAGGGACAGGTCACAGGCAACAAACAAAAATTCACAGACGCTTGTGACCTGTCCCTGACTTTTACTGAAAATAACTGACAAAATGGGTGGTCCAGCACCCACCCCTGCTGCGGCTCCAGGGTCTCTCAGGTGCCCGCAATGGCTTGTTTGGCGTTCCGGGGCCTGTGGTTGGGAGCTGCGGGGTCCCCCAGCCAGCTGACAGCTCCAGCCCTACCGCCCCCCCAGGGCTGAAGTGGAAAATGTCATGGAGGTCTCTGGAAGTCACGGATTCTGTGACATAAACGTAGCCTTAGTTATACTCATACCTGGGTTCAGAACTTAAGCTGGGAGGGGAAGAAAAGGGATTCTCCACCCCAATCTGCTGCAAAAGCTTCTTGGGGGAAGCTTTGAATGGCTCTGAGGTGGCTTGCAAAGTTTCATCCATATCTGAGGATGTGCATCCAGGGAATGGACTCAAGTGACAGTCGAATACTGCTGCCATAGAACTAAAACAAGGAGGCATGCTTGGCCAGAACGTGACTCATTGATTCTTCGTGTGTTGGGCTAGAGCAGGAGAGCATTTAGCATGGAGTCTCTCTGGAGGGGCTGGATTGAAGCTCGCAAAGGGATCTGCACAGTGATTCTTGGATAGAAACCATCTGATCTGTGGTGGAAATCCATAACATGGAGGTGCCATTCCAGCCAGTTCATGCTGCCTGCTTCCCATTGCAGCTTTCGCCCAGTGCCCCTGGAGCAGACCTATGTGGGAATCACAGAGAAGAAAGCAATCAAGCGCTTCCAGATCATGAATGAGATTGTCTACGAGAAGATTATGGAGCATGCCGGGAAGAACCAGGTAGGCCTGCCGTCCTGCTGGTATTTTAGTTGCTGGTGCATTTAAGCCTCTTGGTTATGGTGCCCTGGTGAGAGGCTTTTTCTATTTGTTTGTCCTGTGGACTCTGCTCCCAGCTCCAGAACTGCTGCAATCTCTGTCCGTGGATAGAAGTGTAGATCTGTGCTGGCTACTAGCAGCTGAGGCAGGGACATGTACCCCAGACTGCTGTTTCTCTGCCTGCTGACTGTCACCTGCTGACCATGTGGCTGTGCCTCACCCCAACCCCTCTGGTCAGAGCTGGCTGGAGCTCCCTCCTGAGCCAGGTCACTGAGCCTGCAGTCCCTCCCAGAGCCAAACGTCTCTCCTCTTCCAGCATTGTGGTGCTCCCATTACCAGGCCAGCAGCTCCAGCCCAGACCTGCTGCATCAACACCATGCCCCGGTGTGTCTTCTAGGCCAGTGTTTTTCAACCTTTTTTTGGGCAAAGGCACACTTGTTTCATGAAAAAAATCACGAGGCACACCACCATTAGAAAATGTTAAAAAATTTAACTCTGTGCCTATATTGACTATATATAAAGTAATTCTCTTGAATAGGAATCAAATAAACACAAAGAAAGTATTTTATAATTACTTTATTATGAAATAGTAAGTAAACAGAAATATGAAAAATTATAAAATACTTTATTCAGTGCGCAACCTGGGCCTGTTTGGCTGAACACAAAGCTGATATTCTGGCTGGAATCGAAGAAAGACACACACATAGCTCTTCGTCAACAGCTCTCAGTCTCTCTCTGTATTTAGTTTTTATAGCAATCATGCTTGAAAAGCTCATCTCACACAGATATGTAGTGGAAAATGGGAGCAATGTCAAAATAGCTTTGTTTGCCAGAAGGGGGAACTCCTTGGCAGTATCCAACCAAAAACTGTCCAAAGGTAGATCAGCAAATCTTAGCTTGAAACCACGATTTTGTCTCAGTTCAGTTAGTTCCTCCTGCTCCTGTAAAGTCATGTCCTTTCCACCAACTGATGCTGAGCTATAAGGGTCCCTAACCCAGTCAAGGCATTCAGTGGAGACTGAAGAGAAATAAAATGACAACTTCTCCTCGAGAGTTTTTAAATGTTTAACTATTATCTCACACAGTGCAGCAGTGTGAACACCTTGCCATTGCTTGGTGAGTGTGAACATTTCAAGATTGCCACTTTCCACGTGTTGATGCCAGAGTTGCACCTTTGAACGGAATCCATTTATTTTATCTGTACTTGTAAGCAGGTTTTCATTTCGGCCTTGCATTCGTGTGTTCAGTTCATTCAGATGATGAAATATATCTGCCAGGTATGCCAGCCTTGCACACCACTCATCACTTGCAAGCAGCTTTGCGTAATCTGACCTCTCATTTGTCAGAAATACTTTAAGTTCCTCCCGCAGCTCATACACACGAACCAAGACCTTGCCACGCGACAACCACCGGACCTCCGTATGAAACAGCAAGGTTTTATGCTTCGCTCCCATCTCTTCACACAAAGCTGCAAATATGCGACTTTTCACGGGTCGTGACTTTACAAAGTTTACCATGCGCACAACATCATCCAACACATGAACTAGGTCTGCTGGTAAAGTCTTGGCTACGAGGGCCTCACGGTGTAAAAAACAATGCGTAACAATCACATCTGGATTTCTTTCCTTCACTCTGCTTACAAAGCCTTTGGTGCGCCCGACCATGGCTGCAGCTCCATCGGTGCAGACACTTGTGCAGTTTTCCCACTTAAGTCCTCCTTGTTCAAGGTATTCTGATGTGACCCGAAAAATTTCTTCTCCTGTTGTTTTTTCTGGCAATGCCTTGCAAAAAAAGAAGTTTTCTCTAATTGCATCACCATCAACAAAACGCACATTGGCCAAGAGTTGAGCATGTCCACTGATATCAGTAGACTCGTCAAGTTGCAATGCAAATTTCTCACTGATACGGATCTTTTCCAAAACCACACTTTCGATGTCTGCAGACATGTCATTAATACGTCTGGAAATTGTGTTGTCTGAGAGAGGGACTTTGGCTATTTCCTTAGCTGCTTCAGGTCCGAGCATCTCCTCTACAATAGCTTTGCAGGCGGGAAGTATTAATGTCTCTGCCACAGTGTGCGACTTTTTTGACTTGGCTATAAATTCAGCAACTTGATAGCTAGCTTTAAGAGCTCTTTCATTTACCTTTGTGGTTTTTCTCATGAAAGTTGCCTGTTTCTCCGTGTTTTCACGCAGGCGAACAAAATAGTCCGCATTCTTGTTTTGAAGCGAAGGGTGTTTCGTTTGGAGATGGCGTTTAAGTTTGCTTGGGACCATAGCACTGTTAGCTAGCTTTTCACCACACACCACGCACAGTGGAGTTGGTTTATTTGCATCTCCGGTGAAAGTAAATCCAAATGAAATATAGCTTTCGCTATATTGCCTTGTGCCAGAGAATTTGCTTGAGCTAACCATCTTTGCTTTCTTTTGATCCCCACTCATACTTGGGCTCTCATCTGGCTCCAAATTTTGTTCAGAGTCCAGTTCTTTCCTTTTCAAAAACTTGTCCATCACTGCAGTATCTCACTGTCACTCAGTACTTACTGCGCTTGTCTCCTCCAGATAGCCGCTGTCCGTCACACTCAGCACTCTTCTGCGCATGTCTCCATCCAGATCCATCAGTCAGCGCTCTTCTGCTCATGTTTCCTCCAAATCCAGATCCATTGGCGCTCTTCTGCTCATCGGCGATCTACTGCGATGTCTCCTCCTGTCCTCCTCCTGTTAGTGTAACAGTGACACCGGAGCTATTTATAGTCCTTAACATCAGTGGTGGGATTCAAAAATTTTAGTAACCAGTTCCGACATTCAAGCATGGTTTAATATTTTTTTCCCACGGCACACCAGGCAACATCTCGCGGCACACTAGTGTGCCGCGGAACAGTGGTTGAAAAACACTGGTCTAGGCCATCCTTTTGCACCGTCGTCACCTCGCTTTCCTGAGCACAGGGAATGGGCTGGGGCAGAACTCTGTGCTAGCTGCCATGGCCTCTCCCCCGATAACAGTGCTGTGTGGTACGTTCGACAGGTGCTGGTGTTCGTTCACTCCAGGAAGGAGACAGGGAAGACGGCCCGAGCCATCAGGGACATGTGTCTGGAGAAAGATACGCTGGGCCTCTTCCTTCGCGAGGGCTCAGCCTCTACAGAGGTCCTGAGGACAGAAGCTGAGCAGTGCAAGGTATCTGGCAGGCAGAGAGCTGGGGTATTTGCCTGTAGTCTGGATGGTGTGTTATGACAGACTTGGGGGGACAAAAATACTGCAGCTCACATGTCATAAGCTTGCCACGTTTCCGCAGAATCCGAGCTTTCTCTCCCTCTTGTCTCTACTCACAGCATTAAACCAAAATCTTCTCAGTGGGAACAGTGGGACCTGCATCCTTGTTCCCCGTGGGGGTGCTGGTTTCATGGCAGCATGAGAGGCCAGTGCTTGTTAATGAGTGGTGGAGCTCAGGCGCTCCCTGTCCTGGTTTGCCCTCCAGGATTTCCCCTGACTTGCAGTGTGTTCTGTGGATTCACTCTCTAAAGAGTCTGACTGTAATTAGTTGTCTCTTTGCTACAGAATCTAGAGCTGAAGGACCTGTTGCCATACGGCTTTGCTATTCACCATGCTGGGATGACCAGAGTAGATCGAACACTGGTGGAGGATCTGTTTGCTGACAAGCACATTCAGGTGAGTCCCTGCGCCAAGTGGAGCATGTGTATTCAGGTCAGGCTGGGATCGTCCCTGGGAGATACTTGAGCAATGCTTTAAGGTGATTGCTGCTTCAGCATGTGTTGGGGTGCTCCATCTGGAGACTAGAAGTGCAAGGCTGTTGATTGTCATGTCTTAATGAAGCTAGTGCTCACTGTGACATTGGAGGCACACAGACTGGGTTCTCTCTGGTCCGAGGTCTAGGCTCCAACCCAGGTAGTGAATGGGTCCGTGAACAGGGCATGGCTAGGATAGGGGAAGGAAGCCTTTTCTCTAAGCAGAGATGGGTATCGATGCTCTTGGATATCCCTTTAGCTGGCTCTCACCAGCAGCCTGTGGGCTTCCACCTTGGTTACTGTCATGGAGGATCATCTAGGAGTAGTTCCTGACTTTAATGAACCTCTGTGACTACTTCTGCTTCAGCCACGGCGGCGGAGGCTGGAGCTGGCAGATTTTTGTTTCTTGCCTGCAACCTGTCTGTGACTTTGATCTGAACCGTATTCATGCACTGTTACTCCGTTTCTGCCTGTGGCGCGATGCAGCTGTGGGAGTTAGCCCTGCCTGCCGCCCACAAGGATGCAGCGGCTTTGTAGGGAAGATGTTCTGTTGTGGGACGAGCAGGGTTCTGTTGAGCACAGGATAACCTTGTCCCTTACCCCCACCTTGTAAAGCACCTTGAGGGCAGTGAGACTGAGGTTCTATTTTACAGCTGGAGAAACTAAGGGCTGGAAAGGGTAATTGCCCTTAGACTTGTGACTTCTTTGGGGCAGGGAGTGTATTTGCTCTGGGTTGGGTCAGTGCCCAGCACAGTGAGGTCCTGGCCCATGACTAGGGCTCCTTGGTGCTACTGCAGTACAAATAGAGGGAACATTGTGACAGACTGACAACACATGCCTTACAATATCCTGAATGAACTTCACTGAGGGCTTGTCTCCATTTGGAACACTCCAGTGGCCCAGCTGTAGCGCTTCAGTGTAGACAATACCTCCGCCTGTGGGAGGGGTTCTCCCATTGCGGTAGTTAACCCACCTCCTCAAGGCTAGCGAGGCCAACAGAAGAATTCTTCCATCGACCTCGTGCTGTCTTCACCGGGGGTTAGCTCAGCATGGCTAAAGTCTGACAGGAGTGTAGATTCTTCAAGAAACCCCATTGTCTACTAATGACCTACTCTTGGAAACTGCAGCTCAAAGCCCCCTGAACGGTACAAAGTGGGGGGTGTGCTTGTTCTGAGCTGAAGCTGTGATGAACTGGTAATCCCCAGGAACCCTTCGGGTGGGCGTTGAAGGACTGCTCCTGCCAGAATTCATGTGTGGGTTGAGATGAACCCTGGTAAGCTTAGTACCATGTGTGTGGGTTCTTTGATCTTTTTGTAGTGCTGTAGTGCTTTTTACTTGAAGAGTAAAGCAGGCGTGCACAGGAAGTGCTGTGTGGTACCTTCTGATGATGGCGCTGATAGCTGTTAACCTGCTCTGAAGAGAAAAGCCGGTGCCCTTGGATAGTATCTCTGCTGGGACACTGAGGCAGGGAGCTGTGCAGTCTGGAAGTACCCTGGTCAGAATGAAGGGAGACGAGGGTCTGCACGCAGAAAGGTGGTGCTGGGGAGCCGGAAGCCTCTGGGGGCGCTCTTGGCTGGACTGCGGAGGGGGGATACAGGTGCAGTTGCTCAGAACTGAGACAGGCGTGACTCACCCAAGGCCAGGCAGTCCATGGCAGATCTGGGAATAGGCCCCAAGTCTCCCAGGCTGGGGCCCTCCACTGAGCTTTGGGTACATGGAAGGAGACTTTCAGGCACACTTGTCCTCTTGGAGCAAGAGCCAGTATCTCTGGTGGAGTTTCCTGTGGGAATGAGCTAACCAACCCCACTGTGTTCCTGCTCCAGGTTCTGGTCTCCACGGCGACGCTGGCCTGGGGTGTGAACCTTCCTGCTCACACGGTCATCATCAAAGGGACGCAGGTGTACAGCCCGGAGAAAGGCCGCTGGACGGAGCTGGGTGCGCTGGACATCCTGCAGGTAAAGTCCTGGCAGTAAAGCTGCTCTGACCATCCCTAGCAGGTCCCTCTCCTCTTGGAATCTGCCTCATGAATCCTCCATGTGATCAGCTTCGTGCATTTTGACATCACAGCTGCCACCGCTTCCCGTAGCGACGGCTCCGTGTTGGTCACGGATTCCGTGACTTTCCATGACTCTGCAGTGGCTGGTGCGCCTGGCCCGGGAGCCGCTTGGGCAGCCCCTGGGCCAGGCACCCTGACTGCTGCTGGGCAGTCTTGGGACCCCCCCCCGCCTCCCAGTAGCAGGAGTTTGGGTGTGGGGGGGCTCAGGGCTGGGGATTGGGGTGCGGGGTAGTGCTTACCTGGGGTGTGGGGTGGATCCTCAGAAGGGCGACAGCAACTCCCCTCCCTCAGCTCCTAGCTGCATGTGCGGCTTCCACCCGCAGGCATCACCCCCGCAGCTCTCATTGGCCGCGGTTCCCAGCCAATGGGAGCTGCAGAACCAGAGCTTGGGGCAGAGCAGCAGCGTCGCTTCCCCAGGAGCTGGATAGGGAGCCTGCCCCACCCCGCACCCACGGGACCCCCTGGGCCGTCCTCCCAAGGCGCCCCCTCCCCCCCCCCCCCCAAAAAAAAGAAAAGTTTTAGGGATATATAGTAAAAGTCATGGACAGGTCTCGGGTTGTGAATTTTTGTTTATTGCCTGTGACCTGTCCATGACTTTTACTAAAAATACCTGTGACAAAACGTAGCCTCCCCCATAGCCTACCCCACTCTGCCTCCCCCAGCTAGACTATCTTGACTGTCCGATGAGCTGAACCACAGAATAAGTGTGCTGGTAGGAGTAAGGACAGAGGAATGACCCACAGCACCATGTACACCTCCTACTCTGTAGTGGATAGCTGAGCACTGGCTGGCTTGTGGCACAGCGGTTAGGGAAGTGTTCTGCTGTTGGCTAGGCTGAAAGCTCTTCTCTGCATCTGATTAAATCCTTTGTTTGTCCTAGATGCTTGGCCGTGCTGGGAGACCCCAGTACGACACAAAGGGCGAGGGGATCCTCATCACATCGCACGGAGAACTGCAGTATTACCTCTCCCTACTCAACCAGCAGCTCCCTATCGAGAGTCAGATGGTGTCGAAACTGCCAGATATGCTGAATGCAGAGGTGGTGCTGGGGAATGTCCAGAATGCAAAGGTGAGAATGTGGGTGTGTCATCCCTCCCACCCCCCAATTGCACCTTTGTATAGAAATGTTCACAATACACCTGATCTCTGGTCTGGCGGAGAGAAAGGTGCCCTGTCTTCCGTAGCCCTTCCTGGTGGCTTGCTGGACAGACTGCTCGTAAAGGCACAGAACACACTGGCCTGCCCTGGGCAATATCTTGCATCTCCATGTGCCTTCTAGCGCTGCCTGTCTGTAGGGATAGCAGAAAACCCAGCCCTGTCTATATCAAGTATCACTTCCTTTTCAGTGACATGTGCAGATTGTAAAAGCGATAGAGCACACATTCAATCCAGCGTAGGATTGGGGTTTATGTGTAAATCGAAATCGTCTGTAAGTGAAGCATTTTGGCTGTTTCGTGATCTTTGGCTTCCAGTTGTTGCCTGATCTGGGAAGAGAATAGTGTCCTCAGGCAGCGAGTGAAATAATTTTTTGCTCCCTGGTCCAGGATAGGCGCTTAGAGAAATGGATTAGCCCTGAAGGCATTTGCATTAATCTGTGATCTGTCAGTTTCTGGATCTCCGCTTGGTCTTCACAATATTCCCCTGCTTATGGCTAGCTTTCTTGGCTGGAATCTCTTTACATTGCAGCATGATTTTGTTGGCCTGGATGTCTGAGATGAGCACTCTCTGGCACTTGAATGTGGGGTTCCCAAGCTCTGAGGATAGAGAGCGTTTAATTTGCACGTTAGTGGTTCTGCAGATAATGGTCCCTAACTCTAGGACAGGAGGAGTGCAGGAAAGCCGCTCATACTCAGAAGGGTGCAAGTTAAGGCCAGTTATGACAGTCTGCCGGGGTAGGAGCTGCCTCTTCTCTGCTTTCAGTATTTCTAGTTCTGATGTTTCATGAGGCCTCGGACTTTAAAACTGCCCCCAGTTACTTGATCTAGCCGGGGTCACATCATGGGAAGTTTTGGGCCTTGAACCAATGGTCCCCATAACTTCCTGCTCCAGGGGCAGCGGTGTGCCCGCTCAGCTGAAAGATCACTGGCATTGCTGGTTCTCGGTGTCTGTCCGTAGGATGCAGTGAACTGGCTGGGCTATGCCTACCTGTACATCCGAATGCTGCGCTCCCCATCGCTCTATGGGCTCTCTCACGATGACCTGAAGGGAGACCCGTTGCTGGACCAGCGCCGGCTGGATTTGGTTCACACTGCAGCCCTGATGCTAGACAAGAACAATCTTGTGAAGTACGATAAGAAGACGGGGAACTTCCAGGTGAGGCAGGGGACGGGGGTGTGACTCGCTGAAGCCAGATGGCTGGGGAGAAGGGTACAAGCTGCCTCCTAGAGGTGACTCCAGATCAGCCACAGTGGGTGTTTGGGGAGCATAGTGGCTGTTGCCTTCCAGCCTGGAGCTCAAGGGAGTCACTGGTCTGAAGGGGGGGAGTTGAAGTAGCTCCAAATGTCGGTATCCTCGGGTACACTGCTGCCTCCTTGCTGAGCTAATTCCCATCGCAGCCTGGGTCTCCTTTGCTTTGGAGATAGTTCCCTGCCTCAGCCTCTCTACTTCTATGTCCCTGACCCAATGAACCTTCTCCCCATGGCCATCCCTGGCTCCTGAGGGACTCTGCTCCACAAGTCAGGAGCCTCTGTGCTGGCCAGCTTCATTCTGCATCTTCCAGTGGGCTCCTTTCTGCCTGGCTCAGCCCCCCGATCAGCCAGAGGGGTCTGTGCAAACTGGAGTCAAGTATCAGGGGGTAGCCGTGTTAGTCTGTATCTACAAAAACAACAAGGAGTCCGGTGGCACCTTAAAGACTAACCGATTTATTTGGGCATAAGCTTTCGTGGGTAAAAACCTCACTTCTTCAGATGTGCAAACTGGAGTTACTCCTTCCTCCCTCCCCCAGGTGACTGAGCTGGGCCGCATTGCCAGCCACTACTACATCACCAACGAGACCGTGCAAACCTACAACCAGCTCCTGAAGCCCACCTTGAGTGAAATCGAGCTTTTCCGGGTCTTCTCCCTGTCCTCCGAGTTCAAGAACATCACTGTGCGGGAGGTACGGCTCTGGGACGGGTTGGGGAGGGGGCTTGGTCAGGCAGCAGAGGTGCTCCCAGGATCTTCTCTCCTGTACCCTGGAGGGTTGCCAGGCTGGTTTCCCTGGTTCAGAGGGATTGTGTGCGATGCCCCCAAGCTGGCTTCACCTCCCACCCCTTGTCTCCCCACAGGAAGAGAAGCTGGAGCTCCAGAAGCTGCTGGAGCGGGTCCCAATTCCAGTGAAGGAGAGCATCGAGGAGCCCAGTGCCAAGGTGAGCCGCCCCTCTGCCCGCCCTCCTGAGAAGCCTGGCTCCACGTGAGAGGAGAGCCCTGCGGCACTGAACCCCTCCCTGCTTCTGTTCGGTGGTTTAGGGAATGCTTGATCCTGTTGCCCGGCCTCCCTTCCCTTTTGTGCAGTGTCCTGGACAGGAGCATGGGGGTGGGAAGGAACTGCAGTATCTCCCCCCAGTACTGTTGTACCAGCCCTGACCAGCTAGGAGTTCTTCCTCCCCTCCCACCCCTCTTCCCCAAAGACGGGAGGCTCTCAGCTGATACACCATCAGTGCTTTGATCTAACTCCTGTTCTTGCTGTCTGTAGATCAATGTGCTCCTGCAGGCCTTTATCTCCCAGCTGAAGCTGGAAGGGTTTGCTCTGATGGCAGACATGGTGTACGTCACCCAGGTGAGTGGGAATTCACGTGGGTAGAAAATCTGCCACTGTCTCGGAATGACCCTCTCTCTGCCCTGGTGCCCCGGTTTGCAAGGTGGAGATAATGCCTGCTCCTCGGGGGCTGGGAGGGTTAATGTTCGTTAGTTGCTTTGATGACTAATAGGGCTGTGAATTTGTAACGGGGGCTAATTCCTGTGAGGTGCTCATTAATAAATGAATACATGAAAATGACTGCAGGTGAAAGCTAATTTATTTTGGAGAGAGATGACATCCGGGTCTTAGCTCTGCAACAGAGCTTGAATCTGAAATACTGACAGATTAAGTCACCTTAACACACACCAAGTCGCTGGCTGTTGTTGACCCAAAGCTTGCTGGTCACATGGCTGGAGGGTGGAGTAGGTGGGCAGGAGGAGCCGTTTCCCAGATTGGGGTAGGAACAGGGCAGTTGGTTGTGAATTGGAAATCCCCAGTGGCTGTGAAAGCCACTGATCCCCCATGGGCTCTGACAGCTCTCTTGTGTCCCTGCCAGTCTGCCGGGCGGCTGATGCGTGCGATCTTTGAGATTGTCCTGAACCGTGGCTGGGCGCAGCTCACTGACAAGACTCTGAACCTCTGCAAGATGATTGACAAACGCATGTAAGTGATGGCTCCGTGGTGCTCGGATTTCTGATGTGCCGCCGGCTTACCGCCTATAACCAAGCCAGGTGTCCGACCTGCCCTGGGTGCACCCCTCACCTCCAGGTGCTCCGGCCAGAGAGGCTGGTGGCGACTGGGACGATAGTGAGTGCATGAACGTTGAATGGCACCATAATGAGTTCTCTATAGGCCAGCGAGTGATGTAACCTTAATTCCTGGGACAGCCTGGAGGCCGGCTGTGCTCTATGGAGTTGGCATGGACGCACCTATAGAGCTTGTCTCAGCCAGAGAAGGGGCTGCCTAGTGTGTCATATCCCAGGGCTCTTGGAGTCTGAAATCCATGTCCCACGAATGTGGAAGTGCTGTCAGAGGGCTGATTCTTGGGAATGACTCTTACCCAAGTAGGGGGGAAACATGAGCTGTGGTGGGTGTGGTTGCTTGTAGTGGCACAGTTGAAAAGGCTGGCTTCTTTCTCGGTGCGGGGACATAGGCACATGCCTACAGGTATCCTGATGGCGCTGGATATCCCCTTGCTAACTCCTGCATCCCTCTTGTCCCCATAGGTGGCAGTCCATGTGCCCCCTGCGCCAGTTCAGGAAACTGCCCGAGGAGGTGGTGAAGAAAATCGAGAAGAAGAACTTCCCGTTTGAACGTCTCTATGACCTGAACCACAATGAAATAGGTATAGGAACAGGGGCCTCTGTACCAAGCGGGGCTACTAACGGTCCCTGCATTCGAGCTGCTCACGGCTTTCATCTCTCTGCCTTTGCTTTTCCCCTATGGAGGCCCTGCACTAACTGCAGCAAGAGGGGGGTAGAGGCACTGCTCTTTCGCTTGCCAGTTCCATATCCTCCCAGAGCAAAGGATGTCAGGGGATTTCGACTGAGGGCAGCTCGCGTATTTCCCAGATCAGCGGCCAGGGGGTCACCAGTGTGGTCAGGTGTGTTCTCTCTGCGTGCTGCGTTGACTCTGGCCAGACAGCAGGCTCCGATCACACTGCCCAATAAGCACCGACTCTGTTCGTAGCGAAGGAACTTGGTCAGGTTTATTATCGATGGAGCACAGTATTGGTGCCTTATACTCCATTCATGTATGCCTGTGACAGTGGACCCAGCTCAGTTAGCAGCGGGACTTTGCACTATCCCCTCCCTGTGAGACCCCTCTTTATACGTCGATACAAACAAGTTCCGTATTGCCCCTCCCATCGCCTTGTACCTGTTGGTTTAATCAGAACATCTCTATCTTAGACTATCAGGGTTGGAAGGGACCTCAGGAGGTCATCTAGTCCAACCCCCTGCTCAAAGCAGGACCAATCCCCAGACAGATTTTTACCCCAGTTCTCTAAATGGCCCCCTCAAGGATTGAACTCACAACCCTGGGTTTAGCAGGCCAATGCTCAAACCACTGAGCTATCCCTCCATCATGCTGTCATCATGACCTTATCTTTAAGATAGGTCAGCATGTTCCTATTATCTGTAGGGAATGTGCTAGTATCGGGGTGTTCCGGTACCCCCCCTTTTGGAATGTGTTTGCGTGTATATTCCTGTACTAGCACTAGCTGGGAATTTGTGTTTCTGCAATATCAGCCCTGCGCTTGCCAGATTCTGTGAGCAGGGCCTGCCTCTTGCTCACAACTTAACTTTGCTTTATAGCAGCAAAGCTTTGACCCCTACTTTAGCCCAGGCCTTTGAGACAAGGCCTTATGTTTCAGGCCTTCTTTCTACTACAACCTACTCCTAGGTTCTGTCTCTGTTTGGTCATTGCCAGGCCTTAGCCTTTCCCTGGGACCAGATGGATGCATCTGTTGCTGGATCTTGTACATCGACTGTAAAGCACCTCAGGGCACCGAACAGCCTTTTGTTTGTACAGCGCCTAGCACAGCAGGGGCTGGATGAGGGCCTGTTGGTGCTACCACAGTACAGATAACGTCCAGGGAATGGGTTTGGCCTGAGAGCAGTGCTTTGGGAACAGATGCCCTCAGATCACAATTCTCTAGATATGAAACAGCCGCTTCTCCTTCAGAATGCCATTGAATTGGAGAAGCACTGAGCGTGTGGGTCCATCCGCTTGTCCGTTCTCTTCCCCCAGTGCTGCCCATAACGTTTGTTTCCCACATTACAGGGGAGCTCATTCGGATGCCCAAGATGGGCAAGACGATCCACAAGTACGTTCATCTGTTCCCAAAGCTGGAGCTGTCGGTCCATCTCCAGCCCATCACCAGGTCCACCCTGAAAGTGGAGCTGACCATCACCCCTGACTTCCAGTGGGATGAGAAGGTGAGAGGCGCCCCCGGAGACACGCAGTCCTGGCTGACCAGGTCACGGGGGAGGGCGGCAGCTTGATGGCAGTTTGGAAAACCTGCCATCTGGTGAGCTGCTTGAGTCTGTCCATCCATTTAGCTTGAGAGAAGGTTAAGGGGTGACTTAAGCCGATAAGCTGGGGAAGGTAGGGACTTCCGACATGCATCCGACGAAGTGGGCATTCACCCACGAAAGCTTATGCTCCAATACATCTGTTAGTCTTAAAGGTGCCACAGGACACTCTGTTGCTTTTTACCTGGGGAAGGAAGATTTAATACGCCTCTGCTCTGGGAATTGTGGGGCCGGTCTCTGGCCTGTACTATCCAGGAGCTCAGACTGGTGAAGGACAATGGTCCCTTCTGGCCTGGGAACGTGTGAAAATCCAGCTGTGCGGTGGGACGGCGCCTGAGGAGCAGTGTTGCTCTGGAAGAGCTCTAGCTGTGGGCTTGTGGGCAGGGGCCTGTGTGGCCAAGCTTGTCTGTGGCTGGCAGCCCCAGTGCAGGGCGGGTCAGAACAGGAGAGCTCTGGGCGCTGTGCTGCAAAGCTCGCTGCTGTCTCGCCCAGGTGCACGGCTCGTCAGAAGCCTTCTGGATCCTGGTGGAGGATGTGGACAGTGAAGTGATTCTGCACCACGAGTACTTCCTGCTGAAAGCCAAGTATGCCCAGGACGAGCATCTCATCACCTTCTTCGTGCCCGTGTTCGAGCCGCTGCCCCCGCAGTACTTCATCCGGGTGGTCTCAGATCGCTGGCTCTGTGAGTCTCCACCTGCCCGCTGGGCTGGGACGTCTTTGTGCTGTATTGCAGGAGCTGTAGTGGGGGAGATGCTTTGCCAGCCAAGCAGTGGTGGCAGGTGGCCTCTGGAAGGATCTTTTTGTAAGGGAATTTGTAGCCCCTACTTAGGGAGTGGGCTGAACCTTCCCCTGAGGCCCACTGAACTGCACGTGGAACGGGTGGGACACCTGGAGCTGTGAGAGCAGCTCGTGCCCTTGGGACAGAGCACAGGTACCTGCCTCAGTCACTGGCTGGGGAGACCTGCCGCTGTGCATTGTGGGAGGAGAGTGTCAGGCCCAGGCTGGGCCGTGATGATGAATTGCTGGTGGGGAGCAGAGCTGGTGGGGAGTGGCAGCTGAGATCAGTCAGTAGCAAAGGATGGCTTGTCATGGGGGACGGGAGGAATGGGGTGGTGATCATCCCTCCCAGAAGTGGAAGTATTTGCTTTGTGGGAGTAGTTCAGTGCTGGGAGCTGGTATTTCCCCGTGCTAGCAAGGCATTGCAGCACCTGGACACTTTCTGAGGATCTCTCATTGCTGCAGTGATCCAGACAGTCCCTACATCCCTAGGCTCCTGGGAGCTCAGACTCTCTGGTATGTCTGAAACAGCTATGGCTGATTCGCTGTACAAACTGTTCTGATTCTCTTTCTTTTCCAGCCTGTGAGACGCAGCTGCCTGTGTCCTTCAGGCACCTGATTCTCCCTGAGAAATACCCCCCACCCACAGAGCTCCTGGACCTACAGCCGCTGCCCGTGTCCGCTCTGCGTAACAGTGCCTTTGAGAGCCTCTACCAGGACAAGTTCCCCTTCTTCAACCCCATCCAGACCCAAGGTGGGTACTAGCCCAGCTCCCACCCCAAGCTGCTCCCTGCAGCAGAGTCTGACGTGAGCCCTGGGCTGCTGAGAAGCAGGTAGCCCAGCTCCATGGGTTGGGGAGTGGGGGTGAATGATCCTCTGCATTAGATATCCTGCCCTCTCTCCCTGCCCTGCGCCTTGGGAAAGAGCAGGCTGCTGGGATCTGAACAATTGCCAAACCTTTCTGGCAAACAGAGGAGGCCCAACTGTGGTGACCAAAGGCCAAGACTGTACTTTGCCCTAGCCACGTCTTCACTTCCCAAATGCTGCACTTCGGTAACAGGGATGTCCGGAGCTAAGTAGCTAATACTCCTGGCAGGAGTGGAAGGGATTGTTTCAGGACTTCACCAGCCTCTAACTACTGGGGGTGGGGTTAAGAACATGAGAACGGCCATACTGGTGAGACCAAAGGTCCATCTAGCCCAGTATCCTGTCTTCTGACAGTGGCCAATACCAGGTGACCCAGAGGGAATGAAGAGACAGGTAATCATCAAGTCATCCATCCCGTCATTCATTCCCAGTTTCTGGCAAACAGAGGCTAGGGACACCATACCTGCCCATCCTGGCTGATAGCCATTGATGGACCTATCCTCCATGAATTTATCTAGTTCTTTTTTAACCCTGTTATGGTCTTGGCCTTCACAACATCCTCCGGCAAGGAGGTCCACAGGTTGACTGTGCGCTGTGTGAAGAAATACTTCCTTTTATTTGTTTTAAACCTGCTGTCTATTAATTTCATTTGGTGACCCCTAGTTCTTGTGTTATGAAAAGGAGTAAACAACACTTCCTTATCTACTTTCTCTACACCAGTCATGATTTTATAGACCTCAATCATATCTCCTCTTAACCGTCTCTTTTCCAAGCTGAAAAGTCCCAGTCTTGTTAATCTCTCCTCATACAGAAGCCGTTCCATACCCCTAATCATTTTTGTTGCCCTTTTCTGAACCTTTTCCAATTCCAATATATCTTTTTTGAGATGGGGCGACCACATCTGCACGCAGTATTCAAGGTGTGGGCGTACCATGGATTTATATAGCTGCAACATGATATTTTCTGTCCTATTATCTATTCCTTTCTTAATTATTCCCAGCATTCTGTTCGCTTTTTTGACTGCTGCTGCACACTGAGTGGATGTTTTCAGAGAACTATCCACAATGACTCAAAGATCTTTCTTGAGTGGTAACAGCTAATTTAGACCCCATCGTTTTATATGTATAGTTGGGATTATGTTTTCCAATGTGCATTACTTTGCACTTATCAATATTAAATTTCATCTGCCTTTTTGTTGCCCGGTTACCCAGTTTTGAGAGATCCTTTTGTAGCTCTTCGCAGTCTGCCTGGGACTTAACTATCTTGAGTAGCTTTGTATCATCTGCAAATTTTGCCACCTTGCTGTTTCCCCCTTTTTCCAGGTCATTTATGAGTATGTTGAATAGGACTGGTCCCACAACAGACCCCTGGGGGACACCACTAGTTACCTCTCTTCATTCCATAAGACACCCATGGGGGCAGATTACCCCACATCTGCCTGGTGGCAGAGATCCTGGCACCTTCCTCTGTAGCAACTAGTGTTGGCCTGTTTAGGAGAGAGCCTGTGTTCTGATCTTAAAATGCTTCCCGGTGCCTGCCAAGTCAACCTGGAAAGAGTCTGCGTTGTAATGCTCCTCCTGTGAGGAATTCCTGTTAGGTGTTTACAGTACTGCCCTGCTGCGTGCCTTGGCCAGGAGGGGCCTCCTCTGGGGTGATGGTGCCAGTCTGTCTGCGAGGGCTTTGACCTGCCAGCAAGGAGGCCAGGGTCATGGGAACCTTGTCCTAGCCGCTCTGGGCTGAAATCCCCAAACCGCCTCCGGGCAGCGTGGCTCAGTGGTACTGCGGCAGTTGGGCTCCCTGGGGTAACCAAGGGTTCTGTCTCTCCCCAGTGTTTAACACCGTCTATAACAGCGACGACAATGTGTTCGTGGGCGCCCCCACGGGGAGCGGCAAGACCATCTGTGCCGAGTTCGCCATCCTGAGGATGCTGCTGCAGAACTCAGAGGGGCGCTGTGTCTATATCACCCCCATGGAGGCCCTTGCTGAGCAGGTGAGTCCCCACGGCCCTGTCTCCTGGGCGTGGGTACAATTCCTCCCCCGGCCCGTGTGCTGGGAACTCCCAGTTCCCCAGGAGAAGGTGTGGGGGCCTCTGTCTCTCTGCTCCTCTGCTTGTACTCTGCTGTCCTGCCCCCTCCTTCCCCCCCAAATGTCCCTGTGACCCCGAGGGAGTACAAGGAAACTCCAGGGCGATCCCAGCCAAGAGCTCTGGCCCAGGGCTAATGGCCATGCCTGCTGTGCCCTGGCAGGTCTTCCTCGACTGGTACGAGAAGTTCCAGGAGCGGCTCTGTAAGAAAGTGGTCCTGTTGACAGGGGAGACCAGCACGGATCTCAAGCTGCTGGGCAAGGGCAACATCATCATCAGCACCCCCGAGAAGTGGGACATCCTGTCCCGGCGCTGGAAGCAGCGCAAGAACGTCCAGAACGTCAACCTCTTCATCGTGGATGAAGTGCACCTCATCGGGGGCGAGAATGGGGTAGGAGGCCGAGGGGGCTGGGCTGCCTGGGCGCACCGGGGGAGCCCCGCCAGCTCCTTTCTCTGGGCTGACCCGTACCTCAGCCCGGAGCAGTGCCCAGAGAAAGGGGTCGGGGGGAGCTAAACCACCGGGGTGGCTAATCTCATCCCTGCTGCATGATGTACCGGGGCAAAAAGCTGTTCCAGGGCTACCCCCTGGAGCGAAGTCCTGCTAGGAGCGTACCCCTAGCACTTAAAGGCCAGCAGCTACAGGGTTAAGTGGGCGGCGAGATCGGGTCTGAAAGGCCAGTGGAGGTGGGGAGGAAGGGGTAAGTCCTGCAGCTGGCTTGGAGCTGGGGATCTCCACAGAGGCCATGGGAGCCTGGGACGGCCCTTCTGCAGCACTGATGGTCATCGCTGAGTGGCTGCTTGGTGCAGGGGCTGGGGAGAGGGCACAGGCTGACAGGCTCCCCCCGCCCCGCTGTAACCTGCCCACGTGTCCATCCGCAGCCCGTGCTGGAGGTGATCTGTTCCCGGATGCGCTACATCTCCTCCCAGATCGAGCGGCCCATCCGCATCGTGGCCCTCAGCTCCTCGCTGTCCAATGCGAAGGATGTCGCTCACTGGCTGGGCTGCAGCGCCACGTCAACCTTCAACTTCCACCCCAACGTGCGCCCCGTGCCCCTGGAGCTGCACATTCAGGTAGGGACCCGGGAGGAGCCCCCCACCCCGGAGCTTTGGTCAGGGGCTTCACCATTCACTGCCGGCTTCTCTCTTCTACTCAGGGCTTCAACATCAGCCACACGCAGACCCGCCTGCTGTCCATGGCCAAGCCGGTCTATCATGCCATCATGAAGCACTCCCCCAAAAAGCCGGTCATTGTCTTTGTCCCGTCACGCAAGCAGACGCGCCTCACGGCCATAGACATCCTCACCACCTGTGCCTCCGATGTGCAGAGGCAGAGGTACTAGGGCGGGGGGGGAGGACTGGGCGGGCATTCGGGGTTTTCTCCCTCGTCTCTTCTCTGACTCTTCCCAGTGGAGAGGCCCATGGGGGCGAGGGGAACGCGTCCTGATCACTTGTGCTCACTGAACATGCTGTGATCCACCCTATAGGGGTGTGTAATCAGTCCCACTGGCCCGACGATTCCTCTTAGAGCCACTGTCTCCCTGGCTTCCACCTGCATGTTCAGCCACCTTCCCTCTCCGTGCCGGACTCCTGTGTGCTGTTAAAAAGCCGCTGCGTTCCATCCCAGAGGTGGCTGCCTTTCAGGCTGGGTTAAGTGACCTGTGTGTGTCTCATCTAACTCCCCCAGGCGGCACGGAGCTAGGCACAGACCCTGTGAGGCGGGCGCTATAGAATAAGGGTGTGTTACGTTAGACTCCCTGTATCGACAGGGAAATGGAGGCACAGGGGTGAAATGACGTAATGCGGGTCCGTAGTCAGTAGCTGAGCCAGCACCAGAACCCAGGTGTCCGGGCTCTTGGTCCCCTGCTCTGAAGGCTGCAGCTCCGAGAGCTGGGAATGGCCCTGCTGCCTGCTCTAGCCAGTTGATCCCACTGACGGGGCGTGAAGACGTAGTGCCTGCGTGTGAGCGCTGCTTCGGAGCGGGCGGGGCTCTTCGCTGGGCCCTGATGGCTTCTCCCCGCAGGTTCCTGCACTGCACAGAGAAGGACTTGGGGCCGTACCTGGACAAGCTGAGCGACGGCACCCTCAAGGAGACGCTGCTCAACGGCGTTGGCTACCTGCACGAGGGGCTGACAGCCATGGAACGGCGCGTGGTGGAGCAGCTGTTCGGCTCTGGTAAAGGGAGCGAACGGGGGCGCGAGCCGCCACACGCTGTCGTCCCCACCCTGGAGTGGGGCAAAGGAGGCCTGGAGGTGGTGGCCTGCCAAAGCCACAGTGGCAGAGCTATGGAGAGACCCCTGGGAGTCTGGACTCCCAGCCCTGTGCTCAGCTTGCTGGATCCCCCTGCCTCCTCTTTGTGACCCATTGCCCAGTGACGGCTTTAACCCCAAACCAAGTGGGGCTGGCCAGGAGGGCTTGGGCGGAGCTCCATACACAGCATTGGTGCGGTGGGGCTCATGCTACTTGCAGGGGACAGTGAGGGGCTGCTGCTCAGTGCACAGGTTGGCCCTGGGCCTGAGAGCGAAGGGCCCATGTCAGGTCCCCACCCCCGTTCCCAAATGGGGGTTCTGCTGGCATGCACGGCCACAGCGTCAGCTTGCTTCCCCCTGCCGAGGGTTTGCTTGTGAAACATCCTGCAGCTTTCTGGCTGACTGCTCCTTGCTCGCCCTTAGGCGCTGTCCAGGTGGTGGTGGCCTCTCGGAGCCTGTGCTGGGGCATGAATGTAGCCGCTCACCTGGTGATCATCATGGACACTCAGTACTATAACGGCAAGATTCATGCGTGAGTATCCCTGAGCACATGGGGGAGGAGACCTCTCTGTGCCTACAGTAGGCGGGTGGAGGAGGGAGTGGCTTGTGAATGAGGGGATTGTCCTGAGGTGCCCCGCCCCTCTCTGGCGGTCAGGGGTGTGTCAGGCACTGCTAGGGATGGAGTACTGCAGACAGGACACTCTCTCCTTTGTCTCAGGTATGTGGATTACCCCATCTATGACGTGCTGCAGATGGTGGGCCATGCCAATCGCCCCCTGCAGGATGATGAGGGGCGCTGCGTTATTATGTGCCAGGGATCCAAGAAGGTGAGTGAAGCGAGGGGCGCGTGTGTGTTGTACCTCCCGGCTAGGGCACGGATTCCCTATCCCAGCTGTGGTCAGATTGGCCCAAGCCTCCGTCTTGGGAACAGACTAACTTGGCTCAAGTGCTGCAGTGGGCAAAACCCCATGCCCTGCTATAGCTCCCTGGCACTTTACAAACCAGACCTCTGCCGTCATTTCTGGGGGCGAGGGACAGTGCATAGCACTGCAGCCTGGCTTAGGACGGGTGCACTGTAGTCCCACTGGAGAGGGAAAATAATTCCCCAGAGGGCACTGACCCCCGCATTCCGAACACCTCTACCCCTTCTGACTTGTTTCCTGGGCTGGTGCATGGTCTGCAGCCCCTCCTCCGACTCCACGCGTGAGCTCCCGGAGCTCTCCAGGACCTGGATGGCTGTGCTGCTCCGATGTGCCACTGAAGAGGGATGCTCTTGTGGGGTGGGGGCGAATCTGTCCAAAGTGGAAGGGGTCACTTTCTCCTGAGTTTCATGCCTGCTTTGTCTGGTTCCATTCTCCCCACTGCAGGATTTCTTCAAGAAGTTCCTGTACGAGCCCCTCCCGGTGGAGTCGCACCTGGATCACTGCATGCATGACCACTTCAATGCTGAGATTGTCACCAAGACCATCGAGAACAAGCAGGATGCTGTGGACTACCTCACCTGGACCTTCCTGTACCGCAGGATGACCCAGAACCCCAACTACTACAACCTGCAAGGTGAGCCGCGCGAGATGGAGGAAGCTGACTGTGTTGGGGTGGGGATGTGAGGAGCCTCTGGACAGCTGGCATTTTTAGCACTAACCCGTTCTCTCTGGCTGGCTTAGGGCAGCCTGGCAGTTCCCCAAGCATTGCAAAGCCCCTCTGCTGTGCTGCCTTATCTGATCTGCCTCTTGTGTTTGCAGGGGTATCTCACAGACACCTGTCAGACCACCTGTCCGAGCTGGTGGAGCAGACCCTTAGTGACCTGGAGCAGTCCAAGTGCATCAGCATCGAGGATGAGATGGACGTGGCGCCCCTCAACCTGGGCATGATCGCAGCCTATTACTACATTAACTACACCACGATTGGTGAGGGACCCACCCGGGAGGGCAGCCAGGCAGCACATATTGCTGCTCCTGGCCTGGAAGGGAGAGCAGTGAGCTCTCACCTCCTCCAGTGGGGCGGGGTGTGTGTGTGTGTGTGGGGGGGGTGTTGGCCTGTCAGCCCTGCAGTGCGCCCATCCTGGTGGGCGGGGGTCACAGCTGAGGGGGGGCCCGCGCTCTCGCTGATGCTGCATAGAAAGATCTGTTCCTGGGACACTTGATTCGGTGCCTCTAAGCCAGCCCAGCAGCAGATGGATCTGTTCCCAGACACTGGGGTCTCCTGCCGCTGCCGGGCTCCCCCTGACCTCTCTCCCTGCCTCGGCTTCCCTAGAGCTCTTCAGCATGTCTCTGAATGCCAAGACCAAGGTGCGAGGGCTGATTGAAATCATCTCCAATGCTGCTGAGTATGAGAACATCCCCATCAGGCACCACGAGGATAACCTCCTGCGGCAGGTGAGAGCCGGGTTCCATACCCAGCGGCCTAGATTCTAGGTCTAAGCTAGATCAGTGACTAGCTGCTCACTCGGACGCTTGAACGAACGGGTTGTCCCAGACTGTGCAGGGGCAGCTGTCGTAGCCCTGAAGTTGGAGTCTCAGAAGGCCAGGCATCCCCAGCTGCTGTACGAGAGCACCGTTCTCTGGCGGTGCTGTGGTGCTTTGGCTGTCAGCTCCTAGGTTAGATCATTCCTGGAGTAGTTGCTGGGGTATTCAGGAGAGTTCTGGGGATGTGTTCCCCTGGGTGAGGTGCAGTGGGTTATGTAGCCAGCTCGGCGGTAGGATACAGCCCGGGGGAAGCTGGATCTAGTTGTTACAGCACTGGATGGATGATGGACATAGGCTCTGCTTGGCTGTGCCAGGCTCTCTGCTTCAAATGGCCAAAGAGCCAACTTGGCTTCTCTCTCTCTCTCTCTCTCTCTCTCTCTCTTCCCAGCTGGCGCAGAAAGTCCCTCATAAACTGAATAACCCCAAGTTCAACGACCCCCACGTCAAGACCAACCTGCTGCTGCAGGCTCACCTGTCCCGCATGCAGCTGAGCGCTGAGCTGCAGTCCGACACGGAGGAGATCCTCAGCAAGGTGTGGGGGGAGGCGGTGCCCACAGTGCTTGAGGTGGGGTGGGCGCTCAGTGGGGCTCTTTCAGAGCTTAGAACTGAGTGGAGTGGTCGGGCCCATAACTACCTGCCTTCCGGGGGGGAGGGGCAGAGCTTCCTCTCCTGGGGGCGAGGCTGGCATGTGCGGAAGGGCCGGGGGCTGAGCTAGCTGATGTCTGTGTCCCTATACTGCACTCCTCGCCATTCCCCGGCATGACGGCTCTCTCCCCGTCCAGGCAATTCGCCTGATCCAGGCCTGCGTGGATGTTCTGTCCAGCAACGGCTGGCTCAGCCCGGCCCTGGCGGCCATGGAGCTGGCCCAGATGGTTACCCAGGCCATGTGGTCGAAGGACTCATACCTGAAGCAGCTGCCTCACTTCACTTCGGAGCACATCAAGCGCTGCACGGACAAGGTGAGAGCGGGGGAGGGGGACTGGGGAGTTCTGGGTGGGGGCGCCCCAGAGCCTGGCTAGATGCAGACGCCAGCCCTTGTTTTTGTGAAATGGGTTGAACGTTTTTTGCTGCACCAGCTGCATTTCAGTCGGTACGTGGGTAACCTCTTCCCCTGTTGCTCCAGCCCTGGCCTTTTAGGGTGGAGAGCGCCAGGCTCTTGGCGCTGGTGCCAAAGGCTGCAGTTGAAGCCTGGTGCTGGCGCCCTGCCCGGTGTAGGGAGCTGGCGCAGGCTGTGTTCCTGGCACTGCAGACAGCACAGGGCGTGTTCTAAAGCCCCGAGGGTTTGCTCAATGCCTGCACTGTGTGTGCTTCGTTGCAGGGGGTGGAGAGCGTCTTCGACATCATGGAGATGGAGGATGAGGACCGCAATGGCCTGCTGCAGCTCTCTGACGCCCAGATCGCTGACGTGGCCCGTTTCTGCAACCGATACCCTAACATCGAGCTCTCTTACGAGGTGGTGGAGAAGGAGAGTATCCGCAGGTGAGCTGGGAGCTGCCTGCAGCGAGTGCCAGGGAAGGGATAAGCAGAGCCATTGGCATCCCTGGGTGCCGAATCCAGGCGCTGGGGAGGCGACGGGACCTTGCTTACCTCTTGTTTCTGTCTGCAGCGGAGGGCCGGTGGTGGTGCTGGTGCAGCTGGAGCGAGAGGAGGAGGTCACGGGACCTGTCATTGCTCCCCTCTTCCCCCAGGTATGTTGGCGTGCTTGCAGAGGGAACTGCTGCCTTTGTGGCTGTGACTGGCTGAGCCACCCGACAGCTAGGATGGGGCTGGGGCAGCCGAGGTCCCCACAGACCCCCCTGGAACAGAGCTGGCCGGGAAGCCCTCGCTGGCTGGGGGAGCTGCACTGGGCCCTCGAGCAGGATGACTGTCTCTGGGCTCCTCGCTGGCCAGCCTGGTTGTAACTGCAGGGTGGGGGGTGGAACATAGCTAGGGGAGCTCCTCCCTCCATTGCGGGCAGGGACTGTTAACCGCTGGTTGTTTCCTCTGCAGAAACGCGAGGAGGGCTGGTGGGTGGTGATCGGAGACTCCAAATCCAACAGCCTCATCTCCATCAAGAGGCTGACCCTGCAGCAGAAGGCCAAGGTGAGCTGTGGTGTGGAGGGAGGGGGACTTCGTGCAGCCCTGCTGCGGGGGCACTGGCACTTCCGGGCTGCCTGCCAGCAGGGTCCCTGGCAGTGGGCAGGTGCTAGATCAAACCAGCCTGTGACATTCCACTGTCATTTCAGTGTCCCTGAGAAGGGCTGTCCTGCCCCCAGCTGTAGTGCGCACAGCACACCAGGCCAGCCCTCCTGTGACTCGGAGGACACCTGGCTTAGCGCCTGACGCAGCCCTGCGAGTGAGGGCTGGGAATTGTGACTCGTACACGCAGGCTCGCATGCGTATCAATAGCAGTGTAGCCATGGCCGGGGAGGCATGACCTGAGAATGAGGGTGTCTTGGTTCTGCCACTACCTCAGTGTGACCTTGGGCAAGTCGCAGCCCCCCCGCCTCAGTTTCCCCATTTCACCTGGGGCTAATGCCTAGCTCACAGGGAGTGCTGATTCTGACCCAGAGGGACAGGGCACGTCACCCCGTACGCTAGAGACACAAGATAGCCCCTGGGAAGCCCCCTCCCCTGCCCAGCGCTAGCCCCTCTGCCCAGCTACCAGCTCACAAACGCCTTTGTTTGTTTAGGTGAAACTGGATTTTGTGGCCCCAGCCACAGGGGCCCACAACTACACCCTCTACTTCATGAGCGACGCCTACATGGGCTGTGACCAGGAGTATAAATTCAGCGTGGACGTGAAGGAGGCAGAGAGCGACAGCGACTCAGACTGAGCCGGGCCTTAGCCAAAGCTGGCCTGGGCCTCCCTGCCTGGTAGCGGAGACCTGGGCGCAGCTGAGGCATCCCCAGTGGTTCCAAGGGAACAGTGGGTACAGCTCTGGCATTTGTTTTAATGTGTCCGTGTGAGAGTGTGGGCAGCACTGGGCCCTTCCCCCAGTGTAGTGGGGCCTGCGGGACTGCCTGCTTCTGTGCTGGCTGTGTGGGGCGACCTGGCCTGTTTAAATCATAACCTCCCCTGCAGCTCTGAGATGCCCCATTCCTCGCTGCTGCTGGGGCCGGTAGCACCAGCAAGGACAGCCCGTGGCGTGTGCAGGAGACTTCTCACCTCGCTGAGCCTGTGTTTCAGATGCTGATGGCTGTGGCTAAGCAGCCAAGCTTTGTACAGTGGTTTTAGAGGGGGGCAGGGTCAAGGACCTTGGCCTCAATAAAGCTCTTTAGAAACAACCTCCAGTCCCTGGTGTCCTACGGAATAACTTGCTGGGGGTGCGTGTCTCATCCTGGTTTGTTCCTCTGTTGCCTGGAGCCTCCATGCCCAGGCACTGGCTGTTGGGAGGAATTATGACTAGTGAACAGAGGGCGTGAGCGGCATCCTAGCCCTAGAGCTCTCCCACTTCCTCAGAGGCCCATCTCACCACACTCTGGGGGGACTTGCTCATGCCTGAACCCTCGGTGGTTCCAGCCCTGTATCCCAGCTGGGGACCAGAGCCATCCTCTCATTCAGTTCTGTGTTTCCTAGCCCTCTGGCAGCAGCTCCAGCCCAGCTCCCCTGCCAGTACTGGCTGCTGGGGGCAGATGTGATGGGGTGGCTGTATCTTGAGTGAGACACCTGGGCTCCATTCCTAGCTGTGCCCCTGCTCTGCCCCACGTGTAAAACAGGGAGAACTTGCCTTTGCAAAGCCCCATAACCCAAAGGAACGCCGCCATCCCACAGCCAGCCTGAAGTGCTGGCCCTGCTAGGAGCTGAGTTTAGCCCCTCTAAGTCTATTAAGACACTAGCAGCATCTTGCCTTCAAGAACCTCAAGCACTCGAGGCTGACAGCGTGTCCACGCCCTGCTCCTAGCTGGAGTGCTGGCAGAGGCTGGCACCCACTTGTCCAATCTAACAAAAGTCCAACTCAGCCTGTTCATAACATTGTTTGAAAGTCAGCACAAGGTGAAGACAGATGAGGCTAAGCTGGATTGTCTGGGCCCACAGGCCGGTGCTCAGGGCTCCTGGTAGTCACAGGATAATACAACTGGGGCCATGCACATTTTGTTGCTTCTGAGCCTGGGTGCATTGCACAGCCCCGGGCTCTGCATCTCCACCAGCTCCCAGGGGCCACTCTCCCCTTCCCCTCTCTGCCGTATGCCACTTGGCTTTGGCTGGGGGGTCGGTCAGCGGGTGAAATGCTAGTGGGAGGGTGGCGGAGCAGACTATGGCCTGGCAGAAGGTGTTAACACGGCCTGCAGCTGGCTTTGCTCTCCAGCCAGCTGTGCCTCACACAGGAGGGGGGGGCTCTGTCTCCCTCCCATGTTTACAGGCACCAGCCCCTGAAACTTTGAGTTGAGCTGTTCCAGCCAGCCAGGCCACCAGCTCTGCCAGCGTGTTAAAGGTACCACAGGGAGGAAGTGTCCGCTGAGATCGCTAGCGGGGCTGTGGTCACTCAGTGGAAGCAGTTTGATGATCCTAGCTGCCCTCAGGCTGAGTCCCACCTTGACACTGTTGTCCTGGCCAGGCCAGGGAAAATGAACCAGGGGAAACCCGGGACCATACTGAACTGCTCAATGTAATAGAGAGCAACGGTTTTATCAGCTTGTGCCTGGTTGGGACCAAGACCACCCCTGCTCCCAACCCATCATGAACCAGAGCGCTACATCCCACAGCCCTGCTCCCCTAGCACTGCTGCTCTGGGAGGCTCCCAAAGGCCACCTCAGCAACCTCATTTCCAGCCGGACCCCCCAAGAACGCTGCTTGGCCCAGGGGCCTGCTGGAGATGTCTGGCTCTAAGCCCAGTTGATACCACAGCTGAGCACATCACCAGGGCAATGAAGCGGAGCCAGGATTTGGGGGGGACAGCACATGATTATTTATTAGAACGCTTCAATCACAGATTGACAAGGCAGCAGGCAGCCCCCTCCTTCCCTCCACACCACCCTGGGTCAAGAACAGCCCCTGCCAGTGAAACCCTGAGCTAGGAAATGCCAGTTTCCCATGTAATGGCCAGAACAGGGACCAGCTCCAGAACCGGTCTTGACCCTGGCTCCTTTCAAGGAGTTGTGCTGAAGCATCCTGCCAGCCTCATATCAGCTGCAGGAAGGAACTGATGCTGGGACCCTTTGCAAGCTGCTCATGCCCCCTTACCATCCACTGAGACCTAGGCAAAGCCTTTTCCTAGGGAAGCTGTTTGAGACACCCCCCAAAAAAAATCCAACAACCCTCATCTACCTTTAAGACAGTAGTTTAGGAGTAACTTGGGTAGGGTTCACCCTGATACCCCAGCGATCCAAGTCCTGGGGGGAGGGGGGTAGTGGCTGCTCTTTTCCCCCTTTGTAGGTTAGGGCTGCAGGGAACATTACCCCTCCCACCAGCAGGACACGTATTCTCTTAGCAAAACATTTAACGGCTGCTGCTGCACACAACAGCCCCGGGCCCGTGGCTGTGCTGGGGTCACTGCACTGCTGGGTTTCTCAGCAAACCTCTGGCCGCTGGTACTTCCAAAACGCCATTTCTCCATCATCGCTGCATGAAGCCAGCAGCCCCGGCTCCTTGGGATTCCAGGCCACACAGTTCACGTCCTGGGAGTGAGCCCTGGGCATGTGGGCGGTCAGCGCGAAGGTGGGCTGCTGGGGACTTGACAGCGGCTCTTCCTCAAATATGCGGATAGCATCATCTCCGCAGGCTGTAGCCAATGCTCCTGTCAGGCGACACCTGCAGCAAACAGAGGGCAGTGAGTGAGCAGAGATTATTCTCTCGCTGCACGTTGCTGCAGCATGACGGGGAGATGGTGAAGCCAAGCCAGTCCCTGCCCCAAGGAGCACAGACAAAGCATGACCAGCCCGAGGGGCACAAGGATCCAGGTGGGTAGGGGGAGCACAAGGAGGCTGCTTGGGGCAAAGGAGCTGGGAAGCTGGTGAAGGCCTGGAGGAAGGAGAGAAGCAGTGGAATGAGCCCTGCATTAGGCACTGCACATGGTTACCACCCTCAACCGGGGCAGGCTTAGTGGAGGCAGTTTCCTTCTGAGAGCCCCAGGGGCACAGACCGATTGGAGCGAAGAGCCTCTGTGGTCCCCTGGAAAGGGGGAGAGAAGGGTGAAGGTAGTTGATGCCAGGTGGAGCCTGCACTGGGGACCAGATAACTCGTACTCCTGGGGGGATTCTGCACCAAATAATTCCAAATTCTGCATATTTTATGTCAAAATAACAGCACATAATCATGCCAGTTTCAGTTATTTTGGTGATTCATTTCAAAATACCTGTCAGCAAGTACGTCTAACAATACAGACAACAAAAGAGGTTCCCCCAGGAGTAGGGAGTTAAAGAAACCCCTACGACAACCAGTTCCTGTTTTCTGTTATGTTTTTGTTGGGTGCCTCAGTCTGGGGGTGTCACACATGCCAGCTGGGCACAGCCTTGGGGAAAACTCTGCACCTCTGCTCTTTCCGTCAATTCTCAGTTTTTTCACCCTGGTCCCATAGGGTTACCATATTTCAAGTTCCCCATAGAGGACACTACCAGGTGGAGGGGGAGGGATGTGTGTGTACTGGGAGGGGGCTGTAGGGCCCCCCCAGCCCAGACACCTGTACCCCTTCACCCCCAGAGCCCAGCCGCAGGGTACCCCCCAGCCCAGACACCCATGCCCTCTCCCTCCCTCCAGAGCCCAGCCGCAGGGTACCCCCCAGCCCAGACACCCATGCCCTCCCCCCTCCCTCCCTCCAGAGCCCAGCCGCAGGGTACCCCCCAGCCCAGACACCCATGCCCTCCCCCCTCCCTCCCTCCAGAGCCCAGCCGCAGGGTACCCCGCGGCCCAGACACTCATGCCCGCCTCCCTCCCTCCAGAGCCCAACTACAGGGTACCCTCCGGCCCAGACACCCATACCCGCCCCCCTCCCTCCCTCAAGAGCCCAGCTGCAGGCTCCACTCCATGCAGGTGCGTTAATGTCCCGCCAGGCAGAGACAACCTGTACCTGCTGATAGCAGGGGGGCACAGTGTAAAGGTTTGGCCCCCCCCGCAGCCCTCTCCTTACCCTCAGTCTCCCCTCCCAGAAAGCAGCAGCAGCCCCTCCCTGCAGCTCCCACCTGCCTCTCCCCAGGAGACGCAGTTTGTTGGCCTCCCGTGCAGGAAGGGGGCCCAGCCGCACCCTGTGACTGAGCGGGGCTGGCAAACCCAGGAACCACAACCCGCCCACCCAGTGCGAGCTGGGGAAACAGCGGCTCCTAGAGGCAGCCAGCCACTCCAGTTCTGCAGGAAAAAAATGAAATTTTGCACAGAACATTAATTCTGTGCAAATTCTGCACTGGGCGGTGGCGCAGAATTCCCCAGGGGTAAACTCAGGTCTCTCCAGTGCGCTGAGACAGCGCTATTTTAAACATCTGACAGTGGGGGGCTGACCATTCCTGCCACTCTCCCACCGCTAAATGGGAGGGGTCCTGGGCTGGAAGCAACTGGAGTCAAGTCCTCCAGCACTCAGAACAGTTCAGTGGCAATATGCTCTTGCTTGGTGACCTACAGCTAAATGAGAGGCCCCAGAACTGGAGCTCCTTCTGGCCTAGCAGGTTGGTGGTGCTGTGGGAATTACCCACTGTGCTAACTTGATCATGGCCCCACTGCACGGGTGTTGGCCAGACCCCGAAATTCCCATCATGCTTCAAGGACAGGAGTGACGTGAAGCAGCTTCTGGCAGGCAGGGACTCAGCTGCATCAGTCAGTGCGTGGCCTGCAGTCCCAGCGCCCTGGGAGTGATTCTCACACGAGTATTCAGGGGTCCCTGCAGGACAAACCCCTCCCACCACGGAGTGTGGATTGGACTGAGCATTCCAAGGCCCAGGCTCACCATGCCACATCGTAAATGGTCCTGGTGTGGAAGCCAGACAGGGTGCAGATGCATTTCCAGCTGGGGTCAGCGCCGCTGCAGACCACCCCTGCAATACACCAGACAGCAATCAGAGCAGTTCTGCCTGCAGAGCGTGCAGCAGAGTCCCAGAGGCATGAGCAGCACTTGCTCCCGGGTTCCAGTTCTGGACCAGGAAGGGAAGACATTCGGTCACGCTAGCACTGCCCCAGGGCCTGATGGGTAGGGGCACTGCAGTCTTTGTTCCAGCACATGGGGAAAGTCTGCCTGGACTCTAGGGCAATGAACACCGGACCATCGGGGCACCCGGCTCTAGGGGAGGTCTGTAGCTCTGGACCAAGCATCCCAGTGGCACTAAGTGAACGTAAATCAGTAGGTGTCATGTGACGAAGTGGGGATTTTCCCTTCTTATCTTGTATGTGAGCCTGTGAGTCTTACTGTTGAGCCTATGTGAGTTTTACTGTTTTGCATGTGCCTCAGTTTCCCAGTGTGCTCCACCAATGCCTAGGTGGTGGGAATAAGGGTGTGTGACTTTTGCTAGACCCTCGGGGGCAGGTGAGGATGCCACTAGATGACAACCAGGTGACACTTTGCCTGGGAAGCAAGACAAGACCAGAAGGAGGAGCAAAGGGGGGTGCCTGACGACAGGTCACTGGAAGCTGGGCAGTCTGCTTGGGGGAACTGGAGGGGTAGTCCAGGGCGTCTGGCCCGGGATTCCCCCAAGCTGGACATGGCTGAAAGTCACTGATTTCTGTGCTAACAAGTTCTGTTCTATGCTGTGTTCCTCTCGACTAATAAACCTTCCGTTTTACACTGGTTGAGACGAGTCTCTGCTGACTGTGGAGTTGGGCTGCAGGGCCCTCTGGCTTCCCCAGGAGCCCCACACGGGCGGACTCGCTGTGGGAAGTGCACGGAGGGGCAGGGGAAGCTGAATGCTCCGGGGTCAGACCCAGGAAGATCAAAGCTGTGGAAGCTTCCTGCCCTGGTGACAGTCTGCTCAGAGAGAGGAGGCGGCTCCCCCAGATTCCTGACTGGCTTCGTAGGGAGTCGTTCCAGAGCATTGGCCCGGTGACTCCGTGACAGTCACAGATTCGGCTGCTCCAGAATGAGGGGTGAGATGAGCAAAGCACAGGTAGGTTTCCTTGGAGGCTGGTCTGCTACCCCTATAGGCACAGGTGCCAGTTGGGCCTGACTCAGAGATGCAGAGGGTTTGGGTTACCTTTGCCAGGGTATATGTGCACTGGCAGAGGTTTCAGGGGAAGCTGGCACAGCACTTTCCTGAGTCATTTGTCTGACTAGCCAGGGCTATTTGTCCCTCACTCTCAACCAGCTTCACCCAGACCAATGCTACATATAAAGGGGAGTGAGTCTAATGGTTAGAGCAGGGGACAAGGAGTCCAGAGTCCTGCTTTCCATTCTTAGCTCTGCCACCAACTCCTTCTGTGACCTTGGGCAAATCATCTCCCATTTCCGCAGCTGTATATATTAGGGACGGTACCAACGCACCGCTCTCTCTCTAGTGCTCCAGTCTCCCGGGATGGCAGTGGGGTAGGAGTGGCTCCTGGGATAGGAGACTCTGCCCCCAGCTTGCCCTACTCACCTTGCTCATTGCCTGGTTTGTACTGGTGCCAGATGCGCACGGTCTTGTCGTCGCTGCAGGAGGCCAGGCGCTCCCCACTCTGGTCGAAGGCAAGGCTCCACACCGTGGACTCATGTCCCTCCAGCGTGGCACAACACACCCAGTCATCCTCCTCTTCGCGGTACAGCTTCACCGTGTCGTCATAGCTGGCTGATGCCAGCAGCTGATGGGGGAAAGGCGGAACACAAATGAGCTCAGGATCAGGAGAGCCAGGATGGGGGGCAGCACACGGGACCTTGCACACCCACCGAAAACGTGGCCTTTAGATTCCCCCCAGGCTGGAAGGAGAGAGACAGGCTAAGGGGAACATGGCCTTGGGGAGCCAAGCCTGAAGCCCCCCTTTTTCCCAGAACGGCAGAGCTCCCTCTAGGGCAGGGTTGCCCTCCACTGGCAGGGTTGGGGGGAATCTGTATGCCTCTTGCTCAGGGAGCTAGGTAAAAGGGAGCCAGTCAGCTGATCACCTTTGTGCCTCTGGGCTCTGCCCAGAATCAGACCCAGTGGATGCCTCTCCCAGCTCTAGCTGCACCACCAACTCCCACCACCTTTGGCACCTGCCTAGGATCACAGCAACGACAGGCACTGCACCAGGACAGCAGATGTTTGGAGCGACTGAAGACCTGGGTGGGAGCGCATGAGGGGGCTAGGGAGGCCATTGGGGAGAGCCCTCACCTCCTGGTTGGGATGCCAGACCACGTGCTTGACATCCTGCGTGTGGGCGTTCAGGACACTCACACACTCGTATTCGTCCTCTTCGTCCACTGTGAGAGAGAAGGGGTTGTGGGTGAACGCAGCCAGGGACTCTGCCCAGTACCCTTCTGCATCCCTGTGACTGCCCAACGGAGGGGCAAAGGGGAAGCCCTGGCTCTGCAGCACCCAACCTGAATAGGTCAGCACAGATAACGGCTGCTCCTTAGTCCTTCAGCCGCCCCTTCCCAGACCCAGCTGGTCTGCCCACATCTCTCCCATGATCCTCCAGGTCTCAGGTCCCAGCCTCCCACCCATGGTCCCGCCTCATGTTTCTTGACACGCCTGGTGTGACACAGGCTCATCGGTGCCAACGGTTCACTGTTCTTGACAAGTAACTCGTGTCTCAGACCTGACAAACTCAGGTCCACGGTATATCATGGTAGCACGTGAGGTCTCTACTGAAAGCTTGTAACTTATCGATACTCATTGCACGATGTACATACGGGCAATAGTTAAGGAATAATATAACTATATTGAAAATGGTGACTTATGATCTTGGAGTAAAAGTCAGCCACCAGGGAACCATGCATCTCGGTGACAGCCTATTCCAGCAGCAGGACGCTGTCACCCCTGCCTGGTTGGCTGGTGATGTAATGCAAGAGTCAATTGTCTATCCTTGCCCCCTCCCAGATCAGTCAAGGGAAAAGCATCAAAGTCAACTGCAATCAAAACCACGTGGAGGGAAAAAGAAAACCTTGTAACAGACAGCACCCCAGCTGTGAACAGAGACCAAAGACTGAGTCAGTAGGAAAGACCCTCACCTTGAAGAGCAGGGTGTTGTCATGAACATGTGGCTCCTGGCTCCTGAGAAGCAGCCAGCTCTGCCAGAGACTGAACTTTTCGGAGGGGACGGGGGACACAACCTCCCTTATTAGCTAGGAAAGGGAACTGTTAATAAATGTAGGCCCTAGTGCGCGGTTTATCATTTTGGTTTCATTGTAACCATTTGTTTCCACCACTCGGCTTTGTGTCTGGTGGAATCTTTACTCTGACATAAACCTTCTTTTGTTTTATTAGAAGTGTTCACAAGGGCTATGTGTTGTACAGGAGTGGTGATTTAAGGTCAAACTGGGGTAACCTGCTCCTTTGGGGGCAGAAGTTACAGGATTTCTGTAAGTAGCCAGTGTCAGGGGTTGGATATCAGAGGAATACTTCAAAGGGACTTGGAGACTGGGGTGCACCTCTTGTTAACCTGCAAGGCAGATTGTTAGCCTAGCCCAGAGGAGAGAGAGCGGCTGAAAGGCTGGCGGTGTCCGGGAGCTAACATCCAGGCACCATGGGCAAGCCGGAGGTACGGGGTAACAAGGTGACTCTCAGTCCTGAGAACCGTCAAACCTGGTTCCCCACATATCTCCCATGGTGCTCCTGGTCCCCCCACCCCTCAGACCTGTCTCTCACCTTCCCAGACCCAGACGCTCTTGTCTCGGCTGCAGGTGGCCAGGAGGCTGCCGGATGGGGCCCAGGATACGGACTTCACCTCGTTTTCATGTCCCTCCAGGGTGGTCACACACTGTCAGAGGGAGAGAAGGAGCTTGTGCTTAAGCCAGCCCCAGGGAGGGAGGAACCTAGCTCTGCCACATGCTCCCAGTGTCCCCATTGGTCCAGGGAAGCCCAGAGGGAGCAGGAGAAGAGACGAGTGACTCGCTGAAAGCAGAACAAGGAGGGCTCAGATAACCCACCATAAGCGATTCAGAGCCCCGGCAGCTGGGGACAGAGAGAAACCTTCCTCCCAGGAAGACCTGCAGCCAAGAATTCAAACAGGCTCTATGGGAACACTCAACGCAGCTCCACATGCCAGGCCGCATCCCCCCTGCTGTAACCCCATTGCACTCATCCCATATGCACCCGACTGCAACTCCATGTCTTGTAGGGAAACTGCCCCCAGAGGTACTGGGCCAGCCATCCACCGAGAGTGGGGAATCTAGCACTAAATTGGAAATTCTGCATCTTTATGAATATATGTTCCCATTTCAAGCCACGCCCTAGAGATCCCCTTGCAGGCTCTCGATCACAAGAACAAGGGACACTCAATGAAACTGAAAGAGGACAAGTTCAAAAGTGATTGAAGGAGAAGTTGTTTCACACAAGCAGTGATTAGCCCATGGAACTCCCTGCTATGGGATACCACTGAGGGCATGAGCATTGCTTAGTTCTACGAGAGACTGGACATTTATATGAAGAACAAGATTATCCAGCATTAGAATAGTTAATACTCATGCATTTTGGAAGGGGTTCACGGCTTAGCCAGTTATTACGAGAGGTTAGGACAGGGGTGGGCAAACTACAGCCCGGGTGCCGCATCCAGCCCTCCAGACATTTTAATCCGGCCCTCGAGCTCTCGCCGGGCAGTGGGGTCGGGGGCTTGTCAGCTCTAACTGACATCTCACTGATGGACGATCACTAAGATGCAGACAGCCAGCAATCCGGGGCCACCCACTGCATCTGCAGGGGGCACAGTAGCAGGGTGTGAGGGGGAGAATGTGTGTTCTGCTGCTCTCTGAGCTCTGTTGATACTTCTGGAGGGCACTCAAATCAGCACCTGACACCAGCACTGGCTCCACAAGCATCCTCTACACTCAGCCCTGTGGAGACAGCCGTACCTCAAACTCATCCTGGCTCTTCTTCCAAATACAGGTGGTGGCATCAAAGCTGGCTGAAGCCAGGTAGCTCCCACACGGGGACCAGGCTACCTTCCGGATGGTCCTCTGGTGCCCCTCGCCCAACACCGACTTGCACACCCAGCCATCCCCTAGGGCAGAGGACAAGAGAGAGATGAGCGAAGAGCGGGGGGCTTGGCAGCCAGAGCTCCCTTCTCAGCCCCGCTCCCAAATAGCTTTGCCTATGGCCAAGGCACTACGTGACGCAGCAGCCCATGGGCTCCCTGGACCCAGGAGACTCCAGGAGCAGCTGGGATTTCACCTTCCTGGGACAGAGCCAGGTCCCCACCCACCAGCTGACAGCGCAGGCCCGACTTGGCAGCGGCTCCCTACCCTCCTTGCCCCAGATGCGGATGCTGCGGTCTCCCCCGCAGGAGGCCAACAGGGTCCCAGAGGGGTCCCAGGCCAGGAACCAGCAGCGAGAGTCAGGGTGGGCTGGGATCCGGGCGAGCAGCGACAGCGAGTCCTTCATCCCGAGGGCGGGACTGGAACAGCCTCCCTGTGGGGTGGAGCAGAGGTTAGCCCGGAGCGCCCAGCGGGCAGCACTCACCCCGCTAGGCTCCCCGCTCCACACCCAGCCCCCCCCTCCGCACCCGGCCCCATCTCACCCCGGCGTCCACTCCACTGCACCCCTCCCCCTCTGCACAGGGACCCCCGGCAGCCCCCGCTCCGCACCCAGCCCCACCTCAACCCGGGGACCCACCGCTTCGCACCCACGCCCCTCCCCCTCTGCACAGGGACTCCCCAGCGGCCGCCCGCGCCCCAGCTCGAGCCAACCCGCCTGCGGCGCGCGGCGCTGCCCCACGGCAGCCGCCCAGCCAATAGGCCCCGCACACTCCACTCCCAGGGTGCCTCGCGGGCGCGTGACGTCCTACGGCGCGTGACGTGTGACGTACGGCGCTGCCGGCCGGGGAGGCGGAAGCGGAAGGGCGTTCGGCGGCGGCGGCGGCGGCAGCGACTCGGGCTCGGTTTCTCCCTCTCGGGTCCAGGGGCCGGTCGCTACTCGAGGGACTCCGGAAGTGCGGACCGCAGTGGGAACTGTGACGAGAGACCCTCCCGGGCCTGGGCTTCCCTGACTTGAGGGGGAGGCGAGACCAACCCCTGGGGGCTCTTCCCCCTCCGCACAGGGACCCCCCCCCCGCCCGGACCCCGCTTCGCCCCTCCCCCTCCGCACAGGGACCCCCCCGCTGCGCCCCTCCCCCATCGCACAGCCCCCCGCCCGGCTCGGACCCCGCTGCGCCCCTCCCCCTCCGCACAGGGACCCCCCTCCGCTGTGCCCCTCCCCCTCCGCACAGGGACCCCCCCGCTGCGCCCCTTCCCCTCCGCACAGGGACCCCCCCGCCCGGACCCCACTGCTCCCCTCAGCCCCCGCCCAGCTCGGACTCCGCTGCGCCCCTCCCCCATCGCACAGGACCCCCCCCGCCCGGCTCGGACCCCGCTGCACCCCCCGCCCAACAGGTACTCCCGGGGGCCAGCTTAGATCCTGCTGCTCCCCTCCTCCCCCCAATAGGGAGCCTGCCAGCTGCTGAGAGCTTCCCCCACCTGCAGCACCCACCAGGTACTCACTTGGGCCCCTGGGTGCCCACTCTGCTTCCAGAGGGTGCTTGCCGTGTTCCCTTCTTCCTAAGTGCCTAGAGGGGGCCTGGGGTGCTGTGCCCCTCTGGCATCCCTCTTGGGTGCTGGGATTTCCTCACCAAGCTTGTCCTCCGTGTGACACGCATAGGGGTTGTCCTGGTTGGCATTTGCGCCCTGCTTGGGACCTAGAGCAGCACGGTCCACGGCAGGTTGCACTGAGCTAGTTTGTGCCCCTCGGTACTGGATCCATCGCAGGGAGAGGATTCTGGCATGTACACCCCAGGTGGCTCTGGGTTGCCTGGAGGGCGCAGGCGGAGAGGCCAGAGTGGAGGTGCCCTGCCAAAGCAGCCAGAGAGGAGCCTGGCTTCTGCGCTGCCCGGCGCCCTGTCTATCACAGCCCTGTGCACTGCGCTGGCGGAGCCTGCCTGGTTACGGATTCACGGGGGGACCTGTTCCCGTCAGGAGCTGGGTGTAGCTGATGTACTTGGCTATGTTGATCCAGAATTGCTTAGAGGTGAGAATGGGTTATTTTCTGTTCCTCCTGGGATCGGCTGTGTGGGGAGTATGTGGTTGGGAATGGCCCAGATCCAGTAAGCAGGAGCAAGCATTGGTGCCATATACTGTACATTTAAAGGGCTTGTCAATCCCCATACTGTCTTTATTGCATATTTGTACAGTGACGGCTGACATGGCTTTCCCAAATCATCATCTGTATTATGACTGACTTCATTTCCTGTCTGCTCTGCTCAAAGAACTGAATTTTGCTCTATGTTGGCCTATAGCCAGTTGTTGAGTGAGCAGCAAGATGTTTGCATGCACTGTAACTGGGAACTACATGTTATTATTTTGATAAGACATGTGCTACTTCACCCCATGTTTTTAGTGACTCTCATTCAATGTGTTCCATTAGAAATTACACTGAGCTCTTCGGGGCAGAGCCAGGATTTCATTCATGGTCCCTTTGGAAGTCAATAGGAATTTTGCCATTGACTTAATGTGGTCAGGATTCTGTATTTTAGTCTATATAGATATTTAGAAAAGAGGTGACTAAGGAGGGATATGATAAAAGTCTATAAAATCATGACTGGTGTAGAGACAGTGAATAGAGAAGTGTTATTTACCCCCTTCCCATACCACAAGAACTATGGGTCACCCAATAAAATTAATAGGCAGCAGTTTTAAAACAAACAAAAGGAAATATTTCTTCACACAATTCACAGTCAACCTGTGGAACTTGTTGCCATGGGAGGTTGTAAAGGTTAAAAATATAACTAAATTAAAAATAAAGAATTAAATAAGTTAATGGCAAATAGGTCCATTAATGGCGAATAGGTCCATCAATGGCTAGCCAACATGGTTAGGGACACAACCCATGCTCCAGGTGTCCCTAAATCTCAAAGTGCCGGAAGCTGGAACTGGATGACAGGGGATGGGTCATTCAAAATTGCCCTGTTCTGTTCACTTCCTCAGAAGCATCTGGTACTGGCCACTGTCAGAGACAGGATACTGGGCCGTTGGTCTCGACTCAGTATGGCCGTTCTCATGTTCTTCTGCCATCATCATCCTAGTATCTGAGCACCTTCCAGTAGTGCATTAAGCAACATGACTGACATCTGTCACATACTGTTTCCAGGGGGAGAAGCATGTGCAGTCGAATTTCTTGCTTTGGTAGGGCTTTTAAATTTACACATTGCTCTGTATTCATGCTAGAGAAAGGAAGTAAAAGAAATGTATCAAGGTGCATTGGAAATTGGAAATGCTTCGAGAGGAAGCTGGTGAGGTTTGCAGTGGTCTTTAGTTCCTGGGGGAGTTCATTCCACAGGATTTCACCCCAGGTCTTTGCGGATTTCTTTACAGTGTTCTGAGAGCTGTGTAAAGAATATCATTGGAAATTTGCACTAGGTTAAAGACAACACAGTATATGACTTACATTTTATAAAAAACAGTTGCTTGTTCAGTTTCTTTATTAGCAAAAGTAGAGGTGGTGAAAAAATGGGGGAGAAAAATTGGCAAAAACTTCAAACTAAGAATAAAAAAATAGTAACTTTCATTCCATGTTTTTAAAAGGAACAATTTTTTCACATTGAATTTTTTTTCGTGAACATTTGTATATTTTATTTACAACAAAATTGTTTTTCTGTCTCTCCCCTCATTTCGCCCCTTTCCAGGGTTACCCGAGGAGGCTGTGAATTCCTGTCATTGGAGAATTTTAAAAAACAGGTTACTCAAACACCTTCAGAGGCAGTCTAGGTGTATTTAATATAGTCCCAGCACAGGAGGTGGGGCTAGATGACCTCCTGAGGCTAGATGACCTCCTGAGGTCCCTTCCAGCCATACATTTCTGACATTCTAAAACATTCAGCTTCATTAATGTGGATCCACATTATAAACTTTTTAACATTATTTGAACCCTCTGCCGAGGGTTCTGAATTTCTACAAAGTGTATGCCCCAGTGGGTTGGTAAAGGGTCACCAATGGGTCAGTTCAATATTGTTTACTGCCTACCTCATAGCTACTTAATCATCTGTGTGAAATTAATCAATGCGTCTCTAACTAGATCCTAGTGGACAAGTGTCTATAGCACAAATGCCTCCCTTGTTGTCAGTCTTAACTGAGAGACCAAAGTCTGAATGGTCCATGGAGTCCCTCTAAGACAAACACTTTGATGTTGGAAGTTTGCCTTGTCTCTCTGTGTTCTGCATCTGCTTTGGAGATAAATAGAAGTCTTAATTTTCAGGTCTGTCAGTTCAGCATCTTTCAACTAGCATAAATTCCTTTTAAATAAAAATCAGTCTGAAAAGTACCACTTCATATCCTTATCCATATCACATCCTTAGAATCAGCTTTGTTCTTGGCACTGGCTGCGGAAGCGGAAGGGGATGTGCTTGAGAAGGCAAGAAATACAGAAACTTTGGTGTAGTTGAGTTTTTCCTTTAATTTCCTGTTTTAATCAAGTTGCTGTCAGATGCGGTTGAGAAGTTGTTGTTCATATTAATGTGTGATTGTGTCATGTTTAGAGCTAAATCTCTTTCCTCTATCGTATATCCGTTACGTCTTGCTGCATGTTTCTGCAGATTGTTTCAAAGAGATTAAATTCCAGACAACAGGTTAGAGCAACCCCTTTAACTCGGAATATTAAGTCACTTGGAGTCTTTGACTCCAGTATTTTGCCTGTTCCTCATTTTAAAGACTAGCATCCCATGTATGAGTGTCAGTCAGTGGTTAATTTTGGAGTTGAGGCTGATCCAGCCAACCCCAAAATCCAGATCCTAATGTTGTTGCTGAGGGCTAGTTTACATGGTGTTTTAGTGTGCACCAGTGGGGTGTGACTTCTGGTCCACACCAGCATGTCACGTACTAACTGGCTCGTGTGGACCCTGCTGGCACACACTGACAGTTCCCTAGTGCACATTAACGTGGTACTGTTTGAAATAGAACTACATTAACACACACTAGGGAATTTTTAGTGCACGTCAGCAGGATCCACATGGGCCAGCTAGTGCGTGACACACACTGGTGCAAATTAGAATTCACACCCCACTGGTGTGTGCTAACGCACTGTGTAAATAAGCCCTTAGGACTCACCACTAGTCAATTAGCTCTTAAGCGGCAGCACCAAGGTGAGAAGGGTACTCTGACGAGCTGGCCAGCAAGTGCAGGCTTCCAAATATGGATTTGTCCTTTCCTTGCAGACCCTCCTCTCAGTGTAGTGATCCAGTGTCAGCCAGGCCACAACTGCAAATGTGTTGCTAATAATGAAAAACTTGCTTTTTGAGATGCCTAAAGTGGGGGGAACCTACATGTCTGTTGTAAAACCATGTAATTAGTGCTAGGATTGACCTTCATAACAGAGAAATCAGAGCTGCCGTTGCCTGGTATGTGTCATTCTTTTGGGTAGAGGAACCATAAAGTGTGCTACGCAGATTTCTGAGCATCTAAAGGGGTGAGTTTTATTCAAGTACGGCACTGATTCCATTGCTTAACAATGACTTCCCCCTCCTTTTTGGAATCTTATTTGGTTAAATGTTGAGGTTCACCTTTAAAGCATTCATCCATGACTTATTTAAGAGCCACCTTTTCCTTTGTATAAACTCACTCTCCGTGCTCCAATAGCAGCCGTATGGATAGCATGCCTGTAGTTGGGAGGACAGCTGACCTTCTAAGCTCTGGGTTTTGCTTCATGACCAGCTGCTAGGCAATTCAAAAGTGCAACAACTTCCTCACTCTGTCAAAGGCTGACATCACCTCTGTAAGGCTCACAATTCCAGCGGGCCCAAGTGGCAAATGCTTTGAGGTTGCTTTGACTCCTATGTGATAACACAGCACCTGCTGCCGTTTGTTTGGCCACTGTGCTAATTCAAGTGATTGGTTTTTGAAATCACGGCTTTAAAATTCCCCTGGCCTAGATGACATCACTTCATAAAGCCCTGGGCTGCTTCTTGGCAGGGAGGAGGTGTTCTAGTTCTGAAAGTGCTTCACAGTTACTAAGCTACAGTATGAGAACCTGGCAGACCTTTTACAATATCACTCTATTGGGGGACTTAGGAGATGACTGTAAAACTGTGCACAGGTGAGATGTGGAAGCACAGAGATAACAACAAAGAAATTTGCTCATGGTGCATTCATTCCTGAGATCACAGGCACATGAACCCCCTGGTGTCCAGCAACCGAGTGCTGTGTACATTTGCTTTATGATGAGCTGAAGAGACAAGTTAGGTCAAACATGGAAAGGAAGAGTATTGGGTTTCTGATTTTTAGCAGCTGCAGCTCTGTGTCCTGCATCCAATCCTTTGTTTTTATTAGGGCTGTCGATTAATTGCGTGAGTTAACTGTAATTAACTCAAAAAATTAATTGTGATTAAAAAAATTAATCACAATTAATCGCAGTTTTAATCACACTGTTAAACAATAGTATACCAATTGAAATGTATTAAATATTTTGGATGTTTTTCTACATTTTCATATAAATTATATTCTGTGTTGTAATTGAAATCAAAGTGTATATTATTTTTTATTACAAATATTTGCACTGTAAAAATGAAAAACAAAAGAAATGGTATTTTTCAATTCACCTCATACAAGTACTGTAGTACAATCTCTTTGTATTGAAGGTGCAACTTACAAATGTAGATTTTTGTTGTTGTTACATAACTGCACTCAAAAACAAAACAATGTAAAACTTCAGAGCCCCAAAGTCCACTCAGTCCTACTTCTTGTTCAGCCAATCGCTCAGACAAACAAGTTTGTTTACCTTTGCAGGAGATAATGCTGCTCACTTCTTGTTTACGTCACTTGAAAGTGAGAACAGGCATTCTCATGGCATTGTTGTAGCTGGCGTCGCAAGATATTTACCTGCCAGAGGTGCTAAAGAGTCATATGTCACTTCATGCTTCAACCACCATTCCAGGTGACATGTGCCCATGCTGATGATGCTCGTTTAAAAAAATAATGCGTTAATTAAATTTGTGACTGAACTCCTTGGAGGGGGAATTGCATGTCCCCTGCTCTGTTTTACCCGCATTCTGCCATATATTTCATGTTACAGCAGTTTCAGATGATGACCCAGCACATGTTCATTTTAGAACACTTTCACTGCAGATTTCACAAAATGCAAAGAAGGTACCAGTGTGAGATTTCTAAAGATAGCTACAGCACTCGACCCATGGTTTAAGAATCTGAAGTGCCTTCCAAAATCTGAGAGGGACGAGGTGTGTAACATGCTTTCAGAAGTCTTAAAAGAACAACACTTCAGTGCGGAAACTACAGAATCCAAACTACCAAAAAAGAAAATCAACCTTCTGCTAGTGGCATCTGACTCAGATAATGAAAATGAACATGTGTCGGTCCTCTCTGCTTTGGATTGTTATCAAGCAGAACCCGTCATCAGCATGGACGCATGTCCCCTGTAAAGGTGCTTGAAGCATGAAGGGACATATGAATCTTTAGCACCTCTGGCAGGTAAATATCTTGCGAGGCCGGCTACACCAATGCCATGCGAACACCTGTTCTCACTTTCAAGTGACATTGTAAACAAGAAGTGAGCAGCATTATCTCCTGCAAAGGTAAACAAACTTGTTTGTCTGAGTGATTGGCTGAACAAGAAGTAGGACTGAGTGGACTTTGTTTTATTTTTGAATGCAGTGTTTTTTGTACATAATTCTACATTTGTAAGTTCAACTTTCATGATAAAGAGATTGCACTACATTACTTGTATTAGGTGAATTGAAAAATACTACTTTTGTTTTTTTACAGTGCAAATACTTGTAATCAAAAATAAATATAAAGTGAGCACTGTACACTTTGTATTCTGTGTTGTAATTGAAATCAATATATTTGAAAATGTAGAAAACATCCAAAAATATTTAAATAAATGGTATTCTATTATTAACAGTGCAATTAATTGGGATTAATTTTTTTAATCGCTTGACAGCCCTAGATTTTATGTTTGAATCCTGCTGCTACAAACTTCAGCTTGAGAATTGTATCAACACAGTTAAAATCCTAATCAAATCATGCTGCCCAAGCTCTATAATTTTTGCCCTTTGGGACCCGTCTTTACCTCACTCCTGTCATATTTATTCCATGTGCACGATATATTGTAAGCTACATGCATTATATCTACAGTAGAGCTTCAGCGTTATGAACACCAGAGTTACGAACTGACTGGTCAACCACACACCACCCTTGGAACCAGAAGTATGCAATCAGGCAGCAGCAGAGATTTAAAAAAAAAAAAAAAAATACCATACAATACAGTACTTTGTAAAACATAAACTACTAAAAAAAAGAAGTTTTAAAAAAGATTTGATAAGGTAAGGAAACTGTTCCTGTGCTTGTTTCATTTAAATTAAGATGGTTAAAAGTAGCATTTTTCTTCAGCATAGTAAAGTTTCAGAGCTGTATTAAATCAATGTTCATTTGTAAACTCTTGAAAGAACAACCATAATGTTTTGTTCAGTTACCAACAACCTCCATTTCCGAGGTGTTTGTAACGCTGAGGTTCTACTGTATATGCTTGTGTTGTTTGTAACAAACTCTGCCCTTCTGGGGTAATTTCCATCCTAGGATCTCAGTGATTTTGGGATGATTGGCATGATTCCCATTGTGCAGATGTGGAAACTAAAGCACAGTGAGACCAAGTGACATGGTAGTACTGGGAATAGAACCCAGGGACTCACAATTCAGGTAAATGTATAGGCCCAAGTTTTATAATAGGCCATTGGAGAATTTACCCTGGTGTAGGTGATGTGACCGCTTGATGGCTGCGGATGGAATAATACTGTGCTCAATTTGGGGACTTCACTTGTTGAATATGTTTTTATGCAGATTTATGTTGCCGTGATGAAAGTAATATAAAACAGAAGTGACTTGCCTGTCGAGTGTCTAGTCAGCTGTGAAAGTTCTTGACGATATTTTCAACGTGAAAGAGGCTAGACTGAAATAACTCATGTGCAAAGCCTTACATAGGGGCTCTGTGCTGTAAACAGCATCACTAACCTAGGAGGGGGGTTCCCCTGCTAAGAGAAATGAACAGCTGAGGGGAAGTCAAGCAGCCGCCAAAAGGCATCAGAAGCAGCTTGTGACTCTGTTACCAAGGCCATGATTAGAGCCAGGGGCCTGGAGGTCCTGGGTTCTAACACAGGCTGTGCCAGTGACTCACCGTGTGACCGTAGGCAGTCACATCCCTTGTGCCTCCCTCAGCCCTCAATAACTATAATACTGGGTAACACACACGACTGTTGAAAAGCAGCTGCTGTATGTGAACTGATCTTTCTAAGGAAAATAAATACAAACCGTGCCTGAAGCAAGAGAACCTTGGTTCTAACTGACCTGTACTTAGTGGAGGATAAAATAATCTGCATAAAGTCTTCACAATACAGCTAGGTTAGTTTGTACAATGTAGGCTGATGTTACCCAATATCTGAATTTGACCCTACCACTGTAGCAAGGAGGTGAGAAATCCCACAATGGTCATTCCATATTAAATCGCCTCCCTTCTAATTCATACAATACCACAGTTAGATCCACATGAGTGACCCCTTAGATCCACAAAGAGCATCATTTGGTCTCAGCTTCTGGACCGCTGCTGTAACCATGCCCTTGTTAGCTGTGAGTCACAGGCTTTTCTGATGCCTTCTGACAGGATGTTTAACTTCACCTCAAGCGTTCACTTCCCCTCTGCAGGTGACTCTCCTAGTTTGATGGAGGTGGTGGTGTTTACAGGGGGTGCGAGTGGGAATCCAGTTCCGTGATCTGGGCCTTATTCTATGTAGTCTTTCACACAAGCCACATTAACACACCCCTGCCATGCTTGCCAACCTAACGTGGCAGTCCAATAACATCAGAGGGGGAGAGGAACTGTGAGATGGGCAAAGGTGAAGAGTGAAAACTTGCAGTTGACGTTTGGAAGTGAGATAGAGAACATGGTGCATGGGAGAACTCCAGGAGGGCAGATCCAGATTGCTGCTGCACGAGCCTGCAGCTCATGTAAAGTGGGAAGATCATGGTCCGGGATGGAGAGGAAGCTGGTGCTCGATGAAAGAAGAAAGGATGGAGAAAGAAAGAAAGAGAATATTCATGAGTTAGTTTGGAACAAGTCTCTGGAGGATTTAAAAATGTATGGGTTGTGTAACTGGGTCAGGTTTTTGTGCACAGTGCATAGAAACCCACCCCACCCCACCCATTTCATTGTCTGCATCATTAAAACCTTCTACATTAGGTTGCACTGTTTCAGCCGGCTGACTTTTCCACATACCCAATTGCCTATTAGATTTAAAAATGTTATTAAAGCTAATGTTAAAATTATATAATACACAGGTTGAGAAAAGAGTGTCTGTACATCTGGGTAGAGTGCTTAGACTATCCACAAATACAAAGTTTGTTTAAAAACTCATAAGATACATAATCAGCATTAACCCAAATTTAGGTGAATAAATTTAACAGTACAGTTTAGATATTAGCATCCAAGTATTTGGGTGCATCACTCATGAAAAGTTATACAGAGAGTTGGTTGTGGAAAGCACATATATCGATGAGTGAAGATTGTCCCTCAGTAATTGAGAATTTAGGGTAGGTTGTCCATTTAGAGGTGTCACGCAGCTCTGTTAGCAGCATGCTGAACACAATTGCTGCAGGCAATATATAAAAATTAATGTCAATTTTCAGACTGCTAACAAGTGGTTAACAGGTGATGCTTATGCAGTGTTAAATGACTGAAACCTTTTCACTTTGCTGGGGATGCTAGAAGAAGAGGGTTCATTGTCATCAACAAACAGGAGTAATTGCATCCAGCCTCTTATGTAAGCTGTTCTGTGTATTGTGCTTATCAGCATCTCTTAGCCGAAATACAAAATAAGCCACAGTGATCATTCTCTGCTACAACTAATGCTGCTGCTGCTGGACTAAAGGAGCTAACCCCCTCATCCCATCAAATCTTAATTGGCCTTCTCCTTGTCAGCCTCAGAGGCTGAGAATTGGCACCACCCTGGAGATGGAACTGCCTTACACCATCACCACTCCATGTTGAGTATGGTGGTGGGTGGGCTTGGGGGAACTTGCCCAGTGCTTTCCTGGCTGTACCTAGTCTGTGGACAAAAAATGAATTTCGTTCTTGTGGGCTGCCAAACCAGCACATTTCAGCATCGTAAAACTCTCACGAAGGCAAGCTCGCCAACACAAGTGACCATAGATCACTATTGGAATAGTTAAGAGCAAACCAGAGTTTACCCTTGAAGGAATGGCCACCTCTGGGCTGCAAGGTGACCTCCGTTTCTACAGCACTACTCATGCGTCTAGACACAATGTTAGCTGTGTTACCAGGAGGCTTTATTACTAACTCAGTTTAATTTGCAGCCTCTTTTGTTATTTCCTGTTGGCTCAGCTGACTTAGATTCTTGTCTGTGTTTCCTGAGTCGGTTTAATCAGCATAATAACTTCTAGTGAAATATTTGACAGCTCTGGCTGACAGTTGCAGTGTATGCACTTCGGAATATTGAGGTAAATGCAACTGGCAATGTCCTGGTTTGCGCCTGTATCTCTTCTGTTTTGTCAGTGCCTTTCACTAGCTTTGGAAAAACATTGTGCACAATTACAAACTCTGGAGTGATAAGCACCTCTTGAGAGGCATTGAGCACCCACACCTCGGACTGAAGTCAATAGGAGTTTGATGTTAGCTTGTTTGATTAACTGATCAGTCATGCCTGCTTTGGCTGAGGGACAGAAGTATGGTGTCTGGATAAAGAGTGTGAATATTTCCCCAAGTGAAGATGCCCCAAATAAAGGCCTGAAGGCTGATGCCTGTGCAGTCCCCTGCATGGATTCTGATGCATGTGGAAGGTTAAATGACTCGGTTCTGAAAAGCCCATCCCAGTGTCTGAATGAGCAGAGCAGCTCAAAATTCATCATGAAACAGTGAGATTTTGAGGTTTGACACTTTGTATTCTCTCTTTCTCAGACTACTGCATGAATCCACAGACAGTCTTGTTGCTCCGGGTCATCGCTGCTTTCTGTTTCCTTGGAATAATCTGCAGCCTTTCAGCTTTCCTGCTGGATGTTTTCGGACCCAAGCATCCTGCACTGAAGATCACTCGGCGCTATGCCTTTGCTCACATTCTCACAGGTAACTGCCAGGGCATTTGCACCTCAGTGAGGCTGGTTATGTGAGGTGGCATACGAGCACCATCAACTGCAGCGTGGGAAAGCTGAGTTGATATCTTACCTTGGGCCCTTGTACACCCTCAGCCAAATACACCTCAGAGCGTAGCAAACGGGAAATAGTATTGCTATCCAAAGGGGTTTTCCTTGTGTCCCTGATCCCTGCCCGGTCAACATTCTCAGCTGCAGAGTTCATGTGCCTTTATCTTCCCCTCTGCTGTCAGCACAGAGCATTGTCAGAGTCCTAAGAGGTGTCAGTCTGTGCCCTTGGCTGCAGGACTCTTGCTCCACATTGTGCAGCTGCAGCTTGAAAAGCAGGGGTTAAATCTGTCAGAAATAGAGGCCTAGGATGAAGTTTATATTTAGTCTGTTAATGGGGATGAGCTGGTATGTTTCATTTCCAGAGTGATCCCTTAGCACAGACAGAGTGAACCAAGATAACCATGGCTCCCCTTTCCCCCAAGTCAGGGGAAGAATTGCCATTGATCTTAGTAGCAGCAGGGTTGTACTCTCCACCTACTGTGTGTCGCACAGGTGCCAGCTGTGCTGTCTGCACTGTGACCAGGGTTGTTATAAATCAGCCCTGGACATGTGCCAACGGTGTGTAACTTGCATGAACCTTCAACTTCTCTTCCCATCTGCTGGCCCCCGTCTGTGAAAGATGAGTTTAGAGATTGAACACTCTGGCCCTGACTCCCAGGCATGTTCAGCTCATCCTTAAAGCTCACATTGCCCATGATTTCGCCCAACCTATTTTGGCTTTTATCACGTCCATTTTCCCTCTTCTAGTTGATGAATCCTCCCACCATGCTATGCAGGTTCCTCTGTGCATTACTGTGCAGAGACGTAGGGCTGGCCCTGAAAATCTGGCATTTCTGTTTACTTTGTGGTGGTCTCCCAGGGGGGTTCCTGTGCAGTCTCATTGATTTTTTTTTTTTTTTTTTTTTTTTTTTTTGGCCTAACAAATAGAGTAATTCACTTCCTCCTTGGTCACTTACTTCTCTCTCTCTCTCTCTCTCTCTCTCTCGCGCATATCCTCCACTGCTGCTGGTCTCAGTTTTGCAATGTGCCACTGTGATTGGATTCTGTTACTGGGCCTCGGAGCTGATTCTTGCGCAGCAGCAGCAGCACAAAAAATACCATGGATCTCAGGTCTACGTCACCTTTGCTGTCAGCTTTTACCTGGTGGCGGGAGCTGGCGGAGCCTCCATCCTCGCTACTGCTGCCAACCTGCTGCGCCACTACCCAACCGAGGAGGAGGAGCAGGCACTGGAGCTCCTGTCCGAGATGGAGGAGAATGAACCTTACCCAGCGGAGTACGAAGTGATCAACCAATTCCAGCCGCCTCCTGCTTATACGCCATAATGCTGCTTTCTCCCAGCCCCCCAAAACTAACTGCCCACCTCTTTTTGGGAATGCACTCCCTTGCCCATGGAGGCCACTCAACAGTGCCTCACTTCCCAGGCACCTTGCTCACTCTTATGCTCTTCTACCCACAAGGGAGAGGACTTGCTTTAGAGAGTCAAATGACCAGCGGTTTCTTCTTACAGAGCCCCCAAAACCTCCTTGTTTTATGGACTTTGTTGTGTGATTTTTATCTCCCACTCCCATGCATTGTACGTACCTGGCAGTGCTGAAATACTCCCTGACCAAGGTGATTTCAGCAGCTCTCAACTTCCTGTGTAATCTCAGAGACTCGTACTGTGCTGCCCCAATACTCCCACTCACCCACGTACTCACCAGCATGGTGCAGGAAATCACACCTGTCTCTGCCATGCATGTGCATACCTGGAGGAGGGGTTTGTGTGGTTAGGGGCAGGGGGGGGTTCCATAATCTTGCATTGTGATATTCAAGATATCATTCACACTGGCCCATATACCTACATAGAGGTGAAAGTCACACAGGTACACACACCTGCATTAGAGGTGAATTCTACAGTCTTCTGCTGTTGTCCATGCAAGCTCAGTCAAGCCTCTGTAGAGGTGTAACTTAGTGATAAGCACACCCTGGAGAGGTGTGTTCCATAGGAGCACCGTGACACCTATATATAGGTGAAACTCCCGCCACTATGAACTAGTGTCTAGAGGAGAAATTCCTTTATATCGGTAGCATACTAGGTGAAAGGTCTAGCAAATCTGCCACCGCTGCTTTTTCCACTTCCACACTCTGATTCATGCTATTGACACAAGCATTTTGCACTTTATTCTCCGAGCTCATGGCCTTCCCCCCCCCCCCCCCCCCAATTTCTGGGGAACTGTGGAACTTGCTAGGACTAGCTGCTGTATACCGCAACCATTAAGCGGCCCTCAGATAAGTTTGCAAATATTAGGCCAGAGGTGGGTGAAAGATGGAGCCTCCCTTTTTAAAAAAAAAAAAAAAGCTGTGCTAATTTCAACTGTGGTACAGAGGGAGCTGTCAATCCCTGTTCAGGTCCAGCTCCCGTGGCTACCGCAGCACAGTACCAGCAGGTGGATCTATGACAGCTTTTAGTCTGTTTGGTGTTTAAAAAGAGAACAATCTGCTGTACAGTGACAACTACTGAAAACCTGTTCCGTGGTCTCCACCAAGATACACAGTTGGCTAGAGATTGTATGCAAATTCTGTCTTCACGCAGACCTGCTCTGGTTTTATAGCATTTTGTCCCCTTTTCTTTTAATCTAGATATTTTTCTCTCCTTTTTGCCCTTTACAAAGACCATTCTCCCAGCTGAAGAGGGCAGGCTGTGACCAATCAGCATCTTCGTCGAACAGCTCCAGGAAGCACTGTAGAGCTGCTCATGGTGCTTTATTTTCATAAGGAGCATGGACTGGGCTCCCTTCTCCCTACACATGTAGTAGTGCAGTGTGCTAGCGCCAGGCCTGCTGAGAAGGAGCCAGTAACACGCATCCACATACTTGCACTGTGCCAGCCATCATCACAATTGTAGGGACAGCATATAACACTGAAAGGGGAAACAGTTAACCACTCACTTCTCCATGGAGGGGATTGTTTTTAAAGAGGTTTTAGAAAGTGGCCTGCGTGTCACTGAAATGCTGAGTTCTGTGTGGGGTTTGGTCATGTCCTTCAAATGGAATAATGAGGCTTGGGAAGGAAGGTTATGTCTCCCTAGTGCTGGTTTGGAACTGATGATGCAGTGGCTTGTCTGAGTCACTTTAGTACAGGCCTACTGCAGCTTGTAATTCGTATGCAGTTCCTAATGGATCCCCTCTCTTTCTCTTTGAATGTATATCTGATATCGAAGTGTTTCCAGCAATTTTGTTGAGCTCATTCCTTTCTCTCCCATATTTGCAACACTGTTGGCAACACAAAAGAGTAATCCAACATCCAGACCTCAGTTGCAAACCTGGAGTCTTCTCCTAGGAGAATGTAAGACATTCCACCCCTGGCGCCCCCTGCTTATGGGAAAGCAGCCATAGCTTGTAAATTGATTCTGGAAAGTTATCAAGGAATCTTCTCCACTAAAAGGCTTGGAGCAGAAAGAGGAACAAATAGATAAGGCTTCTGATAAAGGCCTTTTAGAGTTTAGAAGGAACTCGGGTGGCAAAGAGGCTGCCAGTGGTAATGGTAATGGGGTCTTCTCCAGCAGGCAACCAAATGTCTCAGCTTCGCTCTTCCCTTCCGCTTCAATGGAATGATCAGCTTAATGCCAACTGTTATACATGCAGGCGAAGAGTGTATTAGTGAGGCCCCTAGACTGTCTCCTGATGGCTGATATGGTCTTACCATTACTTGGCATCCCTGTTCCTGCTGTGATATTGAACTACATCCCATTTATGTACTGGACTCCACAGTGACCTCTGTGTCTGGTTTGGGTGGGAAATGTTCTGTGTTTCCCCCTACTGCTGTGAGAGAGGGAGTGTGTGTGTTGGACTAAAAATACCCTATGCATAAAAAAATTGTATTTCTGTAAAAATACTTTAATTATCCCCAACTAATAATTGATCCTTGGAGCTTGAGGAAATCTACATGAAATCTGGGGAAAACCTCATTCCTAGCCACTCCACGCAGCTTTCTTTTCCTCCTCAAGGCCTGGGGAGGGAAAGCAGAACAGGCAACACATCCATGTGCCAAAGGGACTTTGAGCCACTTTAGGAACGGTGACCACCTCTGCTTATCTGGTTTCTGCGGCTGGGACTCCACAACCAGTTTACAGATGATCCATGTATTCAGTCTTCGTGAGAGCCCTTTCACACTATTAATGTCATCCACAAGGCACTGGTGGCTTATGTAAATTCAGCTCTATGTTCTGATTTTTTTCTAGAGAAAATAAAAAGGATGTAACTAGTCTCCCCTGGGAGTCCTCACTCTTTATTTCACACAAGATTAATTGTCACCGTGCTGAGGAACAAGAGAAAGAAGGGATCACTCTGATAGTAGTTGGCACTTGTCATTTGTAAGATCAGTTTAACAAGCCTCCTGACTCCTCTGTGACACAAGAAACCTCTCCATTTCAGAGAAGGGAAACGATGGAAGAGAAGTTAGGTGACTTGCCCAAAATAACAGATGCAGAGCTGGAGGTAGAACTTGGCCATTCCTTGCTGCTAGTCCTGGGCTATAATCTGCAAGCGGTGGTTGCTTTACATTCCATTGCTGGGACCAATCATGCTAAAATAAGGGTGATTGAATCTCATGCTTTAGGCTGTCAGCCTGCCAGGGCTCAGAAAGGGCTTTTCACTCCATGTCCATTATTGTATGACTGGCTGAGAGCCTTACCCTGGGGGGGGTTCGGTAGAATGAAGCATCAAGGAGAGCCAACTGCTGGAGCCTTGATTCAACAACATGGATCAGTCACAGGTTTTGCTATGGCATTTTGTGGATGAACATGGCTCTAGAACAGGGGTTCTCAAAACTTCATTGCACCGTGACCTCCTTCTGATAATAAAAATTACTACATGACCCCGGGAGGGGGGACCGAAACCTGAGCCCCATTGACCTGGAGGGGGGCCTGTAACCTGAGTCCCAACATCCAGGACTGAAATCCTCAGGCTTCGGACTCGGGTGAAGGGACTCGGGCTTCAGCCCTGGGCTCCAGCAAGTCTAAGCCAGCCTTGGCGACCCCATTAAAATGGGGTTGTGACCCACTTTGGGGTACCGACCCACAGTTTGAGAACCGCTGCTCTTGAAGAGAAGGAAGCTGTTTGTTCATCCTGGCTATCTGTACATTGAATACTAGTGCTGTTTGAGTTTGATCCTGCTCTCAGGGTGCACCTTTAGTGTGAGGGGACTATCAGGTGCTTAAGACGTGCAGGGCCTTATGTTTGCTGGGAGCTGTTGTACATAATGGATTGAATCTATCCCTAGGGCTGAGTAGAAAATAGTCATAGCTGTGGGTACTATTAGATTTTAAATTTTATTAAAGCTAATGTTAAAATTATATAATACACAGGTTGAGAAAAGAGTGTCTGTACATCGGGGTATAGTGCTTAGATTATCCACAAATACAAAGTTTGTTTTTAAAAGTCATATGATACACATAGTGCATAATCAGCAATAACCCAAATTTGGGTGAATAAATTTAAGAATAGTTTAGATATTAGCATCATGAAAAGTTGTACAGAGATTTGGTTGTGAAAAGCAAAATATATCAATGAGTGAAGATTGTCCCTCAGTAATTGAGAATTAGGATAGGTTTGTCCATTTTGAAAATATAATCCATGAGGAAAGTATTTGAGTTACTTTCCCCACTGCGCTTCTCATCGGCACTCCAGCTCATCCCCACTGGTACTGCCAATGTCTGGTGCTGTGTTCTATGTAGATGTCTCTCCACCATCTGATGGCGTCCAACACCATGAGTTGCTGCATCAGCTGAATGTAGCATTGACCAATTCCGCATTCTCTCAACACTCGCTCGTTACTGGGGTCCAATGCGCTCACGGCTCCGATGATCAGTGCGTGTCTGAACCTGGTAACCCCTAGCTCTCAAGATTTCGGGCAGAGAGGCGTATTTCTCCACCTTTTGAGCTTGGGCATCGTGGAAGGCCGGAGTCCTGTTCTCAAAGGGCACTGTGATGTCCACCATGATGATCTTCTTCTGGTCCTCGTTGGCGATGACTTTGTCCGGTCGCAGTTGGCTGTTGGTTCCGGGAATGGTGGAGTTCACAGCAACCTTCCCTACGAGTGGCGGGATGGCTCTGACCAGGCGATCTTGGATGGTGTGTCGCAGCTGCCAGGCTCTGGAATGGGGCTTGCAGCTACACAGGACGTGGGGTAATGTCATTAGCATAGCTGCACTTCCTACATCGCTTGTCCCGATTACCATGATGGACAGCTCCGTTCAGTGGGATGCAGTTGAGCCAGGCCCTGTGGATGAGACTCCAGTTGGCAAATCAGGTGAAGCTGCCCCCGGGGAGGAAGTGGTTGCTGGCGTCCCACTTGCACGTCATCTCTAATGCCTTGCCCTGGTCCGGCTTCCGTTTTAGGTTTTCCACATACTGGCAGCGGATGGCATCCTTCAGGGTCCTCTCCACTAAACTGCTACCTAAATGCTTGGCCTTAGCTGAAGGGCAGTAAACTACATAAGAACGGCCATAGTGGGTCAGACCAAAGGTCCATTTAGCCCAGTATCCTGTCTTCTGACCGTGGCCAATGCCAGGTGCCCAAGAGGGAATGAACAGAACAGGTAATCAACAAGTGATTTTGGATGGTGTATTGCTCATTCCCAGCTTCTGGCAAACAGAGGCTAGGGACACCATCCCTGCCCATCCTGACTAATAGCCATTGATGGACCTATCCTCCATGAATTTATCTAGTTCTTTTTTGAACCCTGTTATAGTCTTGGCCTTCTTCTGGCAAGGAGTTCCACAGATTGACTGTGCCTTGTGTGAAAAAATACTTCCTGTTGTTTTAAACCTGCTGCCTATTAATTTCATTGGTGACCCCTAGTCCTTGTGTTATGAGTAATTCATAGAATCATAGAATATCAGGGTTGGAAGGGACCTCAGGAGGTCATCTAGTCCAACCCCCTGCTCAAAGCAGGACCAATTCCCAACTAAATCATCCCAGCCAGGGCTTTGTCAAGCCGGGCCTTAAAAACCTCCAAAGAAGGAGACTCCACCACCTCCCTAGGTAACGCATTCCAGTGCTTCACCACCCTCCTAGTGAAAAAGTTTTTCCTAATATCCAACCTAGACCTCCCCCACTGCAACTTGAGACCATTGCTCCTTGTTCTGTCATCTGCCACCACTGAGAACAGCCGAGCTCCATCCTCTTTGGAACCCCCCCTCAGGTAGTTGAAAGCAGCTATCAAATCCCCCCTCATTCTTCTCTTCTGCAGACTAAACAATCCCAGTTCCCTCAGCCTCTCCTCATAAGTCATGTGCTCCAGACCCCTAATCATTTTTGTTGCCCTCCGCTGGACTCTTTCCAATTTTTCCACATCCTTCTTGTAGTGTGGGGCCCAAAACTGGACACAGTATTCCAGATGAGGCCTCACCAATGTCGAATAAAGGGGAACGATCACGTTCCTCGATCTGCTGGCAATGCCCCTACTTATACAGCCCAAAATGCTGTTAGCCTTCTTGGCAACAAGAGCACACTGTTGACTCATATCCAGCTTCTCGTCCACTGTGACCCCTAGGTCCTTTTCTGCAGAACTGCTACCCAGCCATTCGGTCCCTAGTCTGTAGCAGTGCATGGGATTCTTCCGTCCTAAGTGCAGGACTCTGCACTTGTCCTTGTTGAACCTCATCAGGTTTTTTTTGGCCCAATCCTCTAATTTGTCTAGGTCCCTCTGTATCCAATCCCTACCCTCCAGTGTATCTACCACACCTCCCAGTTTAGTGTCATCTGCAAACTTGCTGAGAGTGCAGTCCACACCATCCTCCAGATCATTAATAAAGATATTAAACAAAACCGGCCCCAGGACCGACCCTTGGGGCACTCCGCTTGAAACCGGCTGCCAACTCGACATGGAGCCATTGATCACTACCCGTTGAGCCCGACGATCTAGCCAGCTTTCTATCCACCTTACAGTCCATTCATCCAGCCCATACTTCTTTAACTTGGCGGCAAGAATACTGTGGGAGACCGTATCAAAAGCTTTGCTAAAGTCAAGGAATAACACATCCACTACTTTCCCCTCATCCACAGAGCCAGTTATCTCATCATAGAAGGCAATTAGGTTAGTCAGGCATGACTTGCCCTTGGTGAATCCATGCTGACTGTTCCTGATCACTTTCCTCTCCTCTAAGTGTTTCATAATTGATTCCTTGAGGACCTGCTCCATGATTTTTCCAGGGACTGAGGTGAGGCTGACTGGCCTGTAGTTCCCCGGATCCTCCTTCTTCCCTTTTTTAAAGATGGGCACTACATTAGCCTTTTTCCAGTCATCCGGGACCTCCCCCGATCGCCATGAGTTTTCAAAAATAATGGCTAATGGCTCTGCAATCTCATCCGCCAACTCCTTTAGCACCCTCGGATGCAGCGCATCCGGCCCCATGGACTTGTGCACGTCCAGTTTTTCTAAATAGTCCCGAACCACTTCTTTCTCCACAGAGGGCTGGTCACCTTCTCCCCATACTGTGCTGCTCAGTGCAGTAGTCTGGGAGCTGACCTTGTTCGTGAAGACAGAGGCAAAAAAAGCATTGAGTACATTAGCTTTTTCCACATCCTCGGTCACTAGGTTGCCTCCCTCATTCAGTAAGGGGCCCACACTTTTCCTTGACTTTCTTCTTGTTGCTAACATACCTGAAGAAACCCTTCTTGTTACTCTTAACATCTCTTGCTAGCTGCAACTCCAAGTGTGATTTGGCCTTCCTGATTTCACTTCTGCATGCCTGAGCAATATTTTTATACTCCTCCCTGGTCATTTGTCCAATCTTCCACTTCTTGTAAGCTTCCTTTTTTGCGTTTAAGATCAGCAAGGATTTCACTGTTTAGCCAAGCTGGTCGCCTGCCATATTTACTATTCTTTCTACACATCGGGATGGTTTGTTCCTGCAACCGCAATAAGGATTCTTTAAAATACAGCCAGCTCTCCTGGACCCCTTTGCCCTTCATGTTATTCTCCCAGGGGATCCTGCCCATCTGTTCCCTGAGGGAGTCAAAGTCTGCTTTTCTGAAGTCCAGGGTCCATATTCTACTGCTCTCCTTTCTTCCTTGTGCCAGGATCCTGAACTCGACCATCTCATGGTCACTGCCTCCCAGGTTCCCATCCACTTTTGCTTCCCCTACTAATTCTTCCCTGTTTGTGAGCAGCAGGTCAAGAAAAGCTCTGCCCCTAGTTGGTTCCTCCAGCGCTTGCACCAGGAAATTGTCCCCTACACTTTCCAAAAACTTCCTGGATTGTCTGTGCACCGCTGTATTGCTCTCCCAGCAGATATCAGGGTGATTAAAGTCTCCCATGAGAACCAGGGCCTGCGATCTAGCAACTTCTGCTAGTTGCCAGAAGAAAGCCTCATCCACCTCATCCCCCTGGTCTGGTGGTCTATAGCAGACTCCGACCACGACATCACCCTTGTTGCTCACACTTCTCAACTTTATCCAGAGACTCTCAGGTTTTTCTGCAGTTTCATACCGGAGCTCTGAGCAGTCATACTCCTCTCTTACATACAACGCAACTCCCCCACCTTTTCTGCCCTGCCTGTCCTTCCTGAACAGTTTATATCCATCCATGACAGTACTCCAGTCATGTGAGTTATCCCACCAAGTCTCTGTTATTCCAGTCGCATCACAGTTCCCTGACTGTGCCAGGACTTCCAGTTCTCCCTGCTTGTTTCCCAGGCTTCTTGCATTTGTGTATAGGCACTTAAGATAACTCATCGATCGTCCCTCTTTCTCAGTATGAGACAGGAGTCCTCCCCTCTTGCTCTCTCCTGCTTGTGCTTCCTCCCAGGATCCCATTTCCCCACTTACCTCAGGGCTTTGGTCTCCTTCCCCCGGTGAACCTAGTTTAAAGCCCTCCTCACTAGGTTAGCCAGCCTGCTGGCGAAGATGCTCTTCCCTCTCTTCGTTAGGTGGAGCCCGTCTCTGCCTAGCACTCCTCCTCCTTGGAACACCATCCCATGGTCGAAGAATCCAAAGCCTTCTCTCCGACACCACCTGCGTAGCCATTCGTTGACTTCCACGATTCGACGGTCTCTACCCAGGCCTTGCACAGGGAGGATGGACGAGAACACCACTTGCGCCTCAAACTCCTTTATCCTTCTTCCCAAAAAAATAAATAAATTAATGGAGATATCCTATCTCCTAGAACTAGAAGGGACCTTGAAAGGTCATCGAGTCCAGCCCCCCGCCTTCACTAGCAGGACCAAGTACTGATTTTGCCCCAGATTCCTAAGTGGCCCCCTCAAGGATTGAACTCACAACCCTGGGTTTAGCAGGCCAATGCTCAAACCACTGAGCTATCCCTCCTCCATCTGAGCTAAATTAACACTTCCTTATTTACTTTCTCCACACCAGTCATGATTTTATAGACCTCTATCATATTCCCCCTTAGTGACTTTTCCAAGCTGAAAAGTCCCAGTCTTATTAATTGCTCCTCATATGGAAGCCGTTCCATACCCCTAATCATTTTTGTTGCCCTTTTCTGAACCTTTTTTGAGATGGAGCGACCACATCTCTGCTTCAGCTAGTACCAGTGATATCCAATGTGTGTAACTGGATCAGAATGAACAGTATTAGTCATTTCCTCTTACTACCTGCACCAGTGAATCTGGATTTGGAGATGAATAGACCATTGGATTGGGGGGAAGGGAATTTACTCTCCATGTCTGTTCAGGCCTAGGATTTCCACAGTGGAGGCTGTCGCTGCTCCAGACACTAAGAAGGGGAGCTAGTCTTCAGCAGTGGGTTTCCTCCTCCATTCCACTGTTTTAAAGCCCTCCTCCTTTACCTTTTCATAAGAGGATTTCAGTCTTAGGTTGGTTAATGGATAGCCGCCAGCCCCACATGGTTCTCTGAGTGGCAAAAAGAAGGGCAATCAGTCATCTGGTTCAGTGCTATCACAGAAGTGTACTTTAACTTTCCCAGAGGACTGTCCTGTCCTGGGGGAAGGAGTTCACCCTCCATTTACTTTTACTCCGAGATGATAAAACTCTGAGATGGTTTGAGGGGTGGGATTTTGGACTCCCAATTAGTTGTCCCATTTCATAATGGCTTAATTTTCATACTGTACCTTTCAGTGCTGACATACACACTGTGAATCACTCCACTGCCATTGCTATGCAGCCACTTCTGGGATGGCATAAGACAGCTATCTAATAGTGTGCACCAAAACTATAGGCACATGGCTGCAGTGACTAAGACAACTAGCAGGCAAAAGGAATTGGTCTGTTGAGTTTGCCTGCAGAAAAAGGCAGAAGTGTGATTTTTCTAGCACTTTTATAGGTACCACAGCAGAAAAAAATCTACAATGAGAGGAAAAGGGTGTATTGCCATCTCTGCCACTAGCTAGGGTGACCAGATGTCCCATTTTTGGGGACTTTTTCTTATATAGGCACCTATACTCCCCACCCTGTCCCATTTTTTCACAGTTGCTATCTGGTAACCCTACCACTAGCTCTTCTTCTACCTGCCTCTGTGGGTGTCAGGCCCAGGCAGGGATCCTGACCCTGGAGGCCTCCTCCCTGATCCTGGTCTTGACTTGCTAGGAAAGCAGTCTGGATGTGCCCGCTGAAGAAAGCCAGGCAGGAGGAACCATCTAGCCGGACCGATGTCTGCTGGCGGAGTCTCTCAGGAGACAGACTAGAGATTTGTAGAAGACGGCTCAGCTGCAAAGCACCCAGGACCACGAGGACTTCAGTGACAGGATGCATACGGAGACATCTGGGCTTGAGGAAGCGAGCCAGTGAGAGAGAACTGCAGCAGCAGGAGGGGAGGGAGAAGAACCCCCAGCTGCTCAGGAGGGGAGTGGTTGCTGGCCACCTGGGGCAGTGGTGTTTGGAGATGCTCTTCTGCGGGGATGGAAGCATGCTGGACTGGCCTGACCTGGAGATGTGCTGCCTGCCTAGAATCCAAATCGGACATAGCTCAGTGGTTTGAGCACTGGCCTGCTAAACCCAGGGTTATGAGTTCAATCCTTGAGGGGGCCATTTAGGGATGTGGGCCAAAAAAATTGGATGATTTAGTTGGGGATTGGTCCTGCTTTCGGGGGGGGGGTTGGACTAGATGACCTCCTGAGGTTCCTTCTAACCCTGATAGTCTATGAGTCTATGACACATTAGCAAAAGCTGGCTGATTTTTCAGCCACTCGGGCCACTGCTCGCCCCCCCCGGGCCTGGCTCCATAGCTCAGGGGGTTGAAGGTCACCCACAGGGGCACCCCGGCGCAGGCAGCTCCCTGGCCAGCCCACGAGCTGCCGCGCAGGACCCCTGCGTCTCCAAGGCGCCCGCGCTGGCTCACAAGGCGGGGCGGCGCCCTCTAGCCTGCTAGGCCGGGGAGGGGCAGGCGCGTGCGCCACAGACAGACGGCTCCGCGCACCAATGGGCGACCAGGGCCGGCCGGCGGGAGGCCAATGGGGCGGGCGGGCAGGCCCACGTGGGAGGGGTGGGCGGTGCGCGCCAGCGGTTAACCTCTCGGTAGGCGGCTGGGTCGGGGCCGGGTCTGAGGCGGTGGGTGCGGGGGCGGGTTCCTGCCCGGGCGGGGCGCGGCGGCGGCGGGGCGCCTTGGTAACGGCGGCCGGACGTGGCCAGCCGGCTCGTGGGGCCCGCGCGGAGCCGGGGAGGCCGCGTGGTAACGGGCTCTGCTCTGCTCTCTCGCGCTAGGACGCCGCGCGGCTCGGCCGGGATGTTCCACCCGCTGCAGTGGAGGCCGCCCGCCAGCATCTATTCCTACTGCGCCCGCTCGGCCCCCTGGGAGGGCCGGCCGGGGCCCGCGCCGGCCCTGCGGAGCCGCTACCAGTGGCTGCTGGGCTGGTTCCAGAAGGAGCCCGGGAAATGCCCCGGCCCAAAGAGCCTCCTGTCGCTCCTGGCCAGTCAGTGCAGCTACGTGACCGGCCAGCGGGTGCGGCGGGCCCAGCAGATCGGGCAGCTCTACGGGAACATCTACTCGGAGCGGGCGCGCTGGAGCCTTTTCAGCGGCCTGTGGCGCAGGTTCCAGGCCCGGCACGCCAGCGCCTGTAAGCTGATGGCCGCCTTCACCGGGGTCTTCCTGTGGGAAGAGGAACGGATCCAAGAGGAGGAGTTGCGAAGGTGGGTCTTTCTGGGGGTCCCCCCCGGGCAGTAGCAGCCCGTGGTCCTGGGGGTGGGGTTACAGCGATCGGGAAGAGGAACCTGTGATCTCATGTTCCTTAAAATAACTATCAACAGGAACCCTGCATTAAGGCAGCTTAATGTAGTGTTCCCCCCGTGCAGAGGCGTTTCAGGGGCGCCATCAACATATCTAGAGGTTTGCCAAGTTTTACAACAGGCCACATTAAAAGTGCTGGCGAAGTCCGTACAAACTAAAATGTCAGACAATGACTTGTTTATTCTGCTCTATATACTATACACTGAAATGTGATTACAATAGTTATATTCCAATTGGTTTATTTTATAATTATGATAAAAATTAGGAAGTAAATTTTTGGTACTAGTGTGCTGTGACACTTTTGTATTTTTATGTCTGATTTTGTAAGCAAGTAGGTTTTAAGTGAGGTGAAACTTGGGGGTACAGAAGACAAATCAGACTCCTGAAAGGGGGACAGTTGTCTGGAAAGGTTAAGAGCCACTGTCTTAATGCAAAAAGCTACAGAGGTGTCCTGTGGCACCTTTAAGACTAACAGAAGTATTGGGAGCATAAGCTTTCGTGGGTAAGAACCTCACTTCTTCAGATGCAAGTAATGGAAATCTCCAGAGGCAGGTATAAATCAGTATGGAGATAACGAGGTTAGTTCAATCAGGGAGGGTGAGGTGCTCTGCTAGCAGTTGAGGTGTGAACACCAAGGGAGGAGAAACTGCTTCTGTAGTTGGATAGCCATTCACAGTCTTTGTTTAATCCTGATCTGATGGTGTCAAATTTGCAAATGAACTGGAGCTCAGCAGTTTCTCTTTGGAGTCTGGTCCTGAAGTTTTTTTGCTGTAAGATGGCTACCTTTACATCTGCTATTGTGTGGCCAGGGAGGTTGAAGTGTTCTCCTACAGGTTTTTGTATATTGCCATTCCTGATATCTGATTTGTGTCCATTTATCCTCTTGCGTAGTGACTGTCCAGTTTGGCCAATGTACATAGCAGAGGGGCATTGCTGGCATATGATGGCATATATAACATTGGTGGACATGCAGGTTAATGAGCCGGTGATGTTGTAGCTGATCTGGTTAGGTCCTGTGATGGTGTTGCTGGTGTAGATATGTGGGCAGAGTTGGCATCGAGGTTTGTTGCATGGGTTGGTTCCTGAGTTAGAGTTGTTATGGTGCGGTGTGTGGTTGCTGGTGAGAATATGCTTAAGGTTGGCGGGTTGTCTGTGGGCGAGGACTGGCCTGCCTCCCAAGGTCTGTGAAAGTGAGGGATCATTGTCCAGGATGGGTTGTAGATCACTGATGATGTGTTGGAGAGGTTTAAGCTGAGGACTGTAGGTGATGGCCAGTGGAGTTCTGTTGGTTTCTTTTTGGGGCCTGTCTTGTAGCAGGAGGCTTCTGGGTACACGTCTGGCTCTGTTGATTTGGTTCTTTATTTCCTTGTGTGGGTATCGTAGTTTTGAGAATGCTTGGTGAAGATCTTGTAGGTGTTGGTCTCTGTCTGAGGGGTTGGAGCAGATGCGATTGTACCTCAGTGCTTGGCTGTAGACGATGGATCGTGTGGTGTGTCTGGGGTGGAAGCTGGAGGCATGAAGGTAGGCGTAGCGGTCGGTGGGTTTTCGGTATAGGGTGGTGTTAACGTGGCCATCGCTTATTTGTACGGTGGTGTCTAGGAAGTGGACCTCCCGTGTAGATTGGTCCAGGATGAGGTTGATGGTGGGGTGGAAGCTGTTGAAATCATGGTGGAATTCTTCCAGGGTCTCCTTCCCATGGGTCCAGATGATGAAGATGTCATCAATGTAGCGTAGGTAGAGAAGGGGCGTGAGTGGACGAGAGCTGAGGAAGCATTGTTCCAGGTCAGCCATAAAAATGTTGGCATATTGTGGGGCCATGCGGGTGCCCATAGCGGTACCACTGGTCTGGAGGTATATATTGTCACCAAATTTGAAATAATTGTGCGTGAGGATAAAGTCACAGAGCTCAGCAATAAGTTGTGCTGTGTCATCATCAGCGATCCTGTTCCTGACAGCTTGTATTCCATCTGTGTGTGGGATGTTTGTGTAGAGAGCCTCTACATCCATGGTGGCTAGGATGGTGTTTTCTGGGAGGTCACCAATGCATTGTAGTTTTCTCAGGAAATCTGTGGTGTCACGGAGATAGCTGGGAGTGCTGGTGGCGTAGGGTCTGAGTAGGGAGTCCACATATCCAGACAGTCCTTCAGTGAGAGTGCCAATGCCCGAGATGATGGGGCGTCCAGGATTTCCAGGTTTGTGGATCTTGGGTAGTAGATAGAATAACCCCGGTCGGGGCTCTAAGGGTGTGTTGATTTGTTCCTGTGTTAGTGTAGGGAGTGTCCTGAGTAGATGGTGCAGTTTCTTAGTGTATTCCTCAGTGGGATCTGAGGAAAGTGGCCTGTAGAATTAGAAGACTAACAGAATAACTGTCTTAATGCACTAGAAAATCAAGGCCATAATTCTGTGATGGATGGGTGAGATGACTGGCTAGGGCCTTTCCATCTCTAGCCTCTGATCCAAAATATATCCATTCTTTAATAACAAGAGTAGGGGCAGTTCATATTTTAAATATCTGATTAATGGTTTTGTGATTGGTTGGGCCTCAGAAACACAGATGGGGGTGATATGTCATACTTTAGCTTGAAACTGCCTGTAGGATGAAGGATTTGAGGGAGGTACAGAGATTGTAGGCTATTCCTGTCTTGGTGCCGTCTTATCCAGATGTTTAAACTTGTTTGCATCTTTTCTTAGAGGTTAAACACATTATATTATGCAATCTATTAAATCACAGAAACTCTTAGAAGTGAAATAACCCTTGCATTTGCACCCATCTTTGCTACTTTATCTATTACAGGTTAAACAAAACCCTTCATGGCTTTGTATACATTTGAAATACCGAGAATGTTGTCTGTTTTTTCCTATTTCTTTTTGAGAGGCTCAAGTGTGTATCATGAGTTCTCTTAGGACCCAATGTTGTAAACATGTAGGCAGGTGGGGCCTGATCCAATGCCCAGTGAAGTAATAAGAATTTTTCCATTGACTTAGATGGGTGTTGGATCAGGCTTACCATCAAGGCTACTCATGGGACCGTACAGTAGTTATTAACATGCTTAAATATTTATGGGATTTGGCCTTTTAAAATTAATTGAAGGGCTGAGGTCATGAATCTAACAGACAGATCCATTTTCATATTTATTAACAGATCCATTCTTTTGTATCAGAAAGCTCATGCAACTTTGTGTGTGTGTATATGTGTGTGTATGTATATTTAAAAAAAAAAATGCAACTATAAATTAGCTTATGGAAGTCCCTAAAGCTGTATTGGTGAGACCAGCTACCAGTCATTTTCTTCAGCTTTGTGGTATTAATCACACATTATGGTTGATGCTTTTCTACTCTGTCTTCCTCTTCTGACTTGTCAGTTGAATTCTGTTATCACATTGTTGGTTTTTTTACAATTAGATGCATAACCTGTTGGCTCATTAAAACTCTGTGATAGTCAGCTTTTCTACTTTTACTTCATATCTATTTTCCTTATTTTAATATCTTAATATTTAGTTTAATGTTGATTGTTGAAGGGGCTTTTCCCTTCCTTAGTTTTAAAAATGTGGTTTTTTAACTACTATCAGGTGTGGTAGCAGGAAATAAACTGCTCCAGTAAACTCCAGAAAGTTCCACCACATTTCTAAGTAGTTATGTTTTTTCCTTCTCTATAGAACTGACTTGATGAGTAAGTTTTTTCTAGTACCAAAATTTCCCACCAGAGTGGATAAAAATCCATTATTTTGTTAAATAAAAAAATCTGTTTTTATTTTTTTTAATTTTGTTTAAATTGTTTTCTTTTTAAAAATAAACCGGTTGAAAATAACATATTTTGTATTCAGATAAGGCCTAAATTTACTATAATTTCTTAATATTTAAATAAAAAATAAATATGCTGAGTCCATGAGCCTCTATCAAAAACTTTGAGTTAAAGGCTGCTTTTCTATATAAGGACAGATATGTTTTCCCCCTGATTCTAACTTTTAAGGTCATGCTGTATAAATGTGGCACAGTAGGTCAGCCTAAGTAATTTAGGAGACTTCCATTTTCGAGAGACTTGGGCTCCAGTGACTTTCACGTAAGCATATTTGAAAAATTTCCCAGGCTAACCTAAAATAATCACAGGTTTCAGAGTAGCAGCCGTGTTAGTCTGTATCCGCAAAAAGAACAGGAGTACTTGTGGCACCTTAGAGACTAACAAATTTATTAGAGCATAAGCTTTCGTGGGCTACAACCCACTTCTTCGGATGCATCCGAAGAAGTGGGTTGTAGCCCACGAAAGCTTATGCTCTAATAAATTTGTTAGTCTCTAAGGTGCCACAAGTACTCCTGTTCTTTCTAAAATAATCAGTTTAATTCACTAACTACAGTTTATCCCTCTGTTTAATAATAAATGACTTTTTGTTGATGTGAAACATGTTTTGGATACATAAACTTCTCTTATCAAAACATTTAAAGTTATTTTATTTAATAACAATAAATTTTATATGCTGTTGTTGGCCTATAGGTTTTGTTTTGTTTTTTTAATCCAGGGGATCGTGAGAAGTTTGATTCCACAAGTTTGATACTGTGTTATCCAGTACATCAAGTTTTTAATGTGACTAGTTTGGTATAATAATGCTTAATGTCTGGTTAAGCCAAGCCTCCCTATTACCATGGCTCCCTTTGTAAAGTAGATTGCTTAAACCTTGAGTTTCTTATTTCCCCGAATGAATTGGTTTATCATGGATTGCCATTGACCCAAGAGGCTTCCTAGAACTAAAATGGGGAGTGTTTGGAAAAAGAAATTAATTCGGAGTCATATCTCCTTTTTAACTCTCTAGAGTGAGTTGAATATGTTGTTCAAAGCTATTTGCGTTTGTTTAAAAAAAAATCTGAATTTCTCTCTATCATGGTTCAGTTGCTTGAGGTCTGTGATGCCATAGTTTTACTAGTTGTTGTAGATGAGGTAGACAAGATGTGAATTTTTAAGTGTAGAAAGAAATTGAAGTTTTTTTCACATCATAAACAAGTGCCAAAACAACGGAGTAGTGGGCGGGGCAAAAACCCTTTTTGGGGGTTCCTTTGCAGGCCACCTTTAAAGCCAGTTTCTAGTGCTGTGAAAATTACTAATGGATCTGCCCTTTCTTGTGGGGGGAGTAATTCTTCAATAAAATCAGCTGCATACAGACTTCCTTGCACAGTGTTTGTTTCACTTAATTTTAACTGGGAATTGTAGGAGCTTTAAAAAGCAGATTAAAAAACTAGCTTATTTAACTGTATGGTATCTACTTCTGAAATGCTGTTCAACCACCAGCACACACAGAGCTGGGATTTTTTTCATCTGAGACCTCAAAGCACTTGACAATGGTGTGAATGTGTCATTCCCATTTTACAGATAAATTGAGGTCAAATAGGAAGGCTGACAAAATCAGGAGAGGAACCTGGGAATCAGGATGCATTGACTTAAATCAAATGTGATTTTAAAATCATGGTTCAGCAAGAAGAAAACCTGGATTTAAATAATCAATTTTAATCTTCTTTTGCATTTGTAAATCTTAATTCTTTTCCTAAAGAAAGATTAATTCTCATTCGTTGGTAACCATTAAAACATGTTGTTTTGCAACATAATATAGTCTTCAGTAACTGGTTTATTAAACCAAGGAATATTATCTGTAGTAAATGAAATGAAGGAATTGTTTCTGGTCACCATGTCCTTCAAGATTTCAGAACTTGTACTTCTCATCCTCATGTCACATTTTTATTCATGCACTGGAAGAGGAAAACAAGCTTTCTTGCTTTTTCAACTCTATTCAAAGTTGAGAAACTGATTTCAACTATTAATTGACCTGAACTACTTGAATAAACTGAAATGAAGCAAACGTTCTCTTTGCATGTGCAGAAGAGTCTACTGCTGTCAAAAGCTGGGTTAGCACTTCAAACTCTGGTTCCAAGTGCTTAGCCAGTGACTTGCACCAGCTCAGTAGTTTGACTTTCTTTAAAACTTCAGCAGCAAACATGTGCCATTCGAATATTTTTATTTAAATGATTATAATAAATTCAGACCTTAATATAAACAAATTTCAAATTAAATTTGATGTTATAAAAAAGAAAACTGCATTGGATTTAAATAAAAATCTGATTTAAATTAAAAAACAAAGCACTTTTTATTTGGCTCCCAGCAGCCCTCTTCTAGTTCTGTGCTGAGATTGCACTTTTACTAGCTGGTCCTACATGTACCCTTCCAAATGTTACAATTTTAACTCTCACTCTGTCAGTTGAATACTGTTATGTGAATGTGCTCCTCTGCATAATCCTGTTTTACTGTCACGTTTCTCATGAAGTTATAGAGCAGCTTAAATAAAAATAAAGATCTATTCATTAGTAACTGATCTAAAACATTTAAATGGGTGTCTGACGTTATAGTATCAAATCTAAATAAAGATCTCGGACAATGTAGTTGCATTTTAAGACTGTTATCCTTTGGCAACTTCTGAAAAGGGTCAATTTAAGGGTCTCAATATGCAGTGATTATCATTTTAGGAAGAAATGTAAAGAACATAGGGGTTTATTCTATGTACAGTACAGCACTAAGCTATATATAAAATTATTTTTAAATAATGAGCAAGCAATCCAAAATTACTACAAATTCTATAGGCAGAGGCAGATTAGAGATTTGTGGGGCCCTGGGCCAGAGCAAGTGGGGACCCCTCCCCACCCTTTCCGCCTGCAGACCCCCCCTTTGTATGCCTCTTGCAGGTGCTCTGTGGACCGTCACTTGGGAACTGGTGGGCTAGAGTGGCAGGCTTCGTCCTGAGTGTCCTTGGTTCTAGAACTCAGCCTTTAATACTAACTTAGTACTGAATGTGAGGCCTTTTATAGAGAATAAATGACTGGCTGGAAAAGAGCCTGAGTTGAGGTGTTATATATAAAAGGGGGAAAAAAACTTAAGTAGATCTGTACTGAATATTCATTAGAAATCATGTTTCTCCTCCCTTCTACTCCCCTTCCCCCCATGTTGTCCCTCTACAGTAGCATCTGATTAGCTTCTTGCATACTTTTTCTAAATAGACTGTTTGGGAATAGTGACAGACCTTAGCCACAGCTGAGGATGTAATGGAGAGAGATGAACATGGCGTACAGATGATCTGACCTATATTCAGAGTGAAAGATGGTGAGAGTGACGTCATCTGTTACATACAGGGAATCCTCAGACTTACGACACAATTCGTTCCTCAGAATTGTGTTAAGTTGAAACTGCTTTTCTCATAGGAATCAATGGTATGAAGGGGCTGAACCAAGGCTTGATACACTATTTTCACCACGATAGCCCAGATTTTTGTACTAAATGAATTATAGATGACTAATGTTGGAACATCAATGTATTTACTGTACACTGTATTTTGTAAACAGCATTCAAATAAACATATAAACTCACATACGCTGCTCAGAATTCCAGCAACACAGGCTAAGAAAGCCAGGGAGAAGATCACACGTGCTGAGCCTCAGCCAATCACTGTTCAAGCTTTCTGATTGGCTCCCGGTCCTGGGCTTAGCCAATCAAAAACAAGTGTCAATAAGCTACCCTGCTGCCTCGAAGCCAATCAGAAGCAACCCCTTCCATCCATCTCAATACCAGTATAACTCAACCAGGAAGTGATTTCAAGCAAACTATGCAAATCGAGCGTCAAATCAAGTGTCGTAAGGGCAAAATGGGCAGTAAAATTGAAAAGCATCTGACGTAAGTTGGGCATTGTAAATCCGTGGACTCCCTATACTTGGGAGCTTCCACTGCTGAGTCTTCAGATACTTGAAGCATCAAGTCTTGAAACCTGACTAGCCCCAAGTTAGCTGCCCATCAGGTCATGTGGGATGTGCTGTAGGAAATACTATATGCTGGAGATGAGTGCTTCACTGATGCTACTATCTATGGAGTGATAGATGAAAAGTGTCTGCAAAAATTGTCCAGGGAATTTGTCGTCGTGTCTCTCCCCCTCCCCCCACCACCAGGGAACCAGAAATTCCCAACCAAGAAATGCAGAACTCCTGGAATTTTTGTTTGGAAGCTCGTAAGATTTACATGTCTGCTGTACTCGTGGGTTTATTTTTAGGTTGTAAATGCTGCAACAGGGACTGTCTCATTCTGCGTCCTGTTTGCTGGGCACCTTAGCAATGCAGCCAGAGCATTTATTTGCCAACCAGAAATTACTTTAGCACAGGTTCGGTATAGGGGAATGTAGGCAGCTGCCTCACGTTGGTAATTTGTGCACTTTGATTGACCTTTGCAGGTTGCTACAAGGCAAACCGTGATCTGGGGAGGGAGGGGCCTGGTTTGAGAACCTTCTAAACTGATTCTGCCAAGTTGCTTTTGTGGACTCTTTATCTGTTCCAGGTGCCTGCTGAAGTCTGGTGCCAAGGTCAGAAGTGACTTACATGATTATAGAAATACAAACTGCAGCCAGGCTCTTCCCCTCCCTCCAAAATAAAAAACAAATGAAAAGGGAATTTTTAAGGCAACTTAGTCTCCCTGCTGTCCTGGCTAAACTTTGTTCTGGGTAACTGCATCCTGCCTATCTACAACTCTCCCTTCAATTGAATAAGATTCATCAATTCCAAGCCAGGAGGGATCATTATGATCATCTAGTCTGACCTCCTGTATAACACAGGCCAGAGAGCTTCCCTGAATTAATTTCTAGAGCAGAGCTCTTAGAAAAACATCCTGTCTTGATTTAAAAATTGTCAGAGATTGAAAATCTACTGCGACTCTTGGTGAATTGTTCCACTGGTTAATTACCTTCACTATTTAAAATGTACACCTTATTTCTAGTCTGAATTTGTCTAGCTTCAAATTCCAGCCATTGGAGTATCATGTTATACCTTTCTCTGTTAGACTGAAGAGCCCATTATCAAATATTCATTCCTCATGTAGATACTTAGACTAATGACATCACCCCTTAACCTTCTCTTTGTTAAGCTAAACATACTGAGCTCTTCAAGACTATCACTTGTAAGGCAGGTTTTCTAATCCTTTCATCATTCTTGTGGCTCTTCTCTCCAATTTGTCAACATCCTTCTTGAACTGTGGACACCAGAACTGGACACAGTATTCCAGCAGCAGTCATACCAGTGCCAAATGCAGAAGTGGAATAATCTGTCTACTCCTACTCAAGAGTCCCCTGTTTGTTGATTGCATTAGCTCTTCTGGCCACCACATAAGATTGGAAGCTCACGTTCAGCTGATTATCCACCATGACCCCCAAATATTTTGCTAGTCGTTGCTTCCCAGGATAGTCCCCCGTCCTGTAAGTGTGGCCTACATTTTTTGTTCCTAGATGTTCCATTGATATTTAGCCATATTAAAATGTGTATGGTTTGCTTGCACCCAGTTTACCAAGCAACGCTGAAACCATGAGCTGTCGTCTTCATTACTTACCTCTCCCCTACGTTTTGTCATCTGCCAATTTTATCACTGATAATTTTGTTTTCTTCTAGGTCATTGATAAAAATTTACTTAAACCATGCAGGAACTGATCCCTGCAGGACTCTACTGGAAATATATCCTTTTGAAGACAATTCCCCATTTAGATACATTTTGAGACTTATCAGTTAGGCAGTTTTTAATCCATTTAATTTGTCAAGTTAATTTTATATCATTCAAGCTTTTTAATCAAAGTGTCATGGAGTACCAAGTCAAACACCTTACAGAAGGTACATAAACACTAACCTTTTTCAGCCAAACTTGTAATCTCATCAAAAGATATCAAGTTAGTTTGATGTGATCTATTTTATATAAACTCATGTTGATTGGCATTAATTATGTTTCCTGTCTTTAATGCTTTATTAATCGTGGGTTGACGCCTTTGTCAAAACTGATATGTAGTGTCTGCTCTGCTTAGGTACTTGTATCGCACCAATCATCTGGGGAATCTGAGCATCTTCCAGAGGTACATAAATTCATGTGTCTGGCCTCTGTCGCATATGGTGCCTTTTCCATTCCTCTCCTCTCCCCAAGGGGAAAATTGAGTGTTGCACAATGCTTTTATTAGTCAAAGCAGGCAGTGTGTGCCTTGCTTTTGCAATGGGAAGTGAGGCTTGCAATAGTTGTTAAATCAAGTGGCAGTGAGTTCCATAGTCTTGCACTGGTCTTTGAGATTGTGCAGGAGACTACCTCTCTCCTTGTAATGTGCAGGGCTACTGTGCCATGGGAGGGAGAGGATGACCATGGTCATGATCTGATTGTGAATATCCCATTCCCAAATTATTACGGCCTTTGAAGATAAGGACCAAGATCCTGAACCAGTGTATAGTGTACAGGACAGGTTTGATGTCACTATGTGATGTTAAACCCCAGAGCTGGCTGCCAGTTGATGTTGGAGTGAGGAATGGCGTGGAGCTGCGCCACAGCAGGTAGGGTAGCTGCCTTAGCAGCAGCCCCGCTACACTGCTGGAGATGGCAATCGACTGGGGGAGTCCCCAGGATCGACCAGTTGCTCGTGATCAATGGGTTGGTGACCACTGCCTTAGAAGAAGGTGCAAGGAACCCTAGGCCTTGTTTTCATTAGGGCTTTTTGCAAACATTTCACCCTGGTGTAGTAGCACTAGTAGCAGCAGTGCAAGTGTTGGCATTGATAGGGCTCACGTCACCTCAGGTTTAGAGCCGCTCTGAGCATAGTTAAGGAGTGAAAATGGTTCACTTGCAGGAAGTGACTGGATTAGTCAGACAGCTCGTGAGCTACTGGCATGGCAGATGCAGCTGGAATGACTTAGTGTGTACTTGAAGGAAATGGCAAGGTTGGCTGCACAGTACAGTGAATGGACCTTTGGAAGTGTTGTTGTACCACTGCAGTAGTATGAATGTACCAAAATTAAACACTTAGTGCAACTTTAGCAGATAAGAGAGAGACAAACACTTCTGTAGTACACCTCTACCCCGATATAACAACGAATCCGGCTATAACGCGGTAAAGCAGCGCTCCGGGGGGGCAGGGCTGCACATTCCGGTGGATCAAAGCAAGTTCGATATAATGCGGTTTCACCTATAATGCGGTAAGACTTTTTTTGGCTCCCGAGGACAGCGTTATATCTGGGTAGAGGTGTATTTGGCTACCAAAGACACTGCCATCAGGGAAGCACCATCCCCCTACTGCTGGCTCTAATAAGACAACTTGCAGGGGCCAGCCTGGACAGCTTTCTGGTGGCTTTCTGCATAATGAATACATGAGGAGACTTAGGGCAAGTCTACACTGCAAAATTAAGTCAACCTAAGTACGTTGACATACAACCACTGCAGTAATTAAAATCACTCTTGCGTGTCTACATTACGCTTTTTGTGTCAGCAGTGCACATCCTCACTAGCAGCGCTTGCATCGATGCAAAGAGCAGTGCATTTCGGGCAGGGCCGTCCCTAGGTTTTTTGCTGCCCCAAGCAAAAAAATTTTTGGCTGCCCTGCACCCCAGCCCTGGGCTCTCCCCCTCCCAACTGCACGCTCCTGCTGCCCCAGCCCTGGGTCACTGGTAACTCGCTCCCAGGGCGGGTCATTCAGCAGGAATTTTGGATGTGCACAGAACACAGACAGGATTGGTTCCCAGATGGTTACAGAACTGCAGTAAAGTGGAACAGTTTTCAGCTTGTGTGACTGGAGGATATCTGGATGCACATTATAAGACTGTCCTACATAAATGAGGAAAAGTTGAGGTGCCTTTATTATTCTTTTGTTCCATTCTTTGTTTCTATGGGGAATGCACTATCACGGTCTTTCTTTTAAACAAATAAAACTAAAACTTAAAAAAAAAAAAAAAAAAACAATGGCTGTTGAAAATAGCAATTCCAGTCCTAATAACCACTGGGAAGCATTTCTTGCTCAATTTATTCTACTTTTTCTACAGCAAGTTACAGTGGATCAGTATATTTGATTTGGGGGAAATGAAGTAACAGCTGCCCAAATTGAGCTTGAGCACTCCTGAATTTTGAGGGTGTTCAAATCTGAAAGGCAGGTGCTAGATTCCCTTTCTGAATATTAGCTATATCTGGAGAGGAAAAGTCAATTTCTGCTTCCATGGCTCAGAAGTGGAAATCCTCCTAAGTGCCTGGTACTGTAATCTAAAGCTGCCCAGGTCCAGAGCCTCCTCTCCCTTACTTTTCATTTTAAATTCTAGTGGGATCCACATACCTCCCTTGCTAGGCTTCAGATAGAGAGGTGCACTGTCCATTTAGTCCCCCCAATTCCTTCTTTGGGGGAGAGCCCAGGGCTGGGGCGGCAGGAGGTGCGGGTAGGGGCCAGAGCTGGGGTGGCAGGAGGTGCGGGGGGGGAGGGGAAGAGCCCAGGGCTGGGGCAGCAGGAGGTGCGGGTGGGGGGAAGAGCCCAGGGCTGGGGCAGCGGGGGGGGGAAGAGCCCAGGGCTGGGGTGGCAGGAGGTGTGTGTCTGGGGGGGGGGGGGAGAGAGAGCCCAGGGCTGGGGCGGCGGGGGGGGAGGGGTGGAGCCCAGGGCTGGGGCAGCAGGGGAGTGCAGGTGGGGGACATAGCTGGGGCTACAGGGGAGTGCAGGTGGGGGCCAGAGCTGGGGCTACAGGGGGTGTGGGCGGGGGAGAGCTCAGGGCTGGGGCAGCAGGGGCATGCAGGTGGGGGCCAGAGCTGGGGCGGCTGGGGGTGTGGGCGGGGGAGAGCTCAGGGCTGGGGCAGCAGGGGCATGCAGGTGAGGGCCAGAGCTGGGGCGGCGGGGGGGAAGAGCCCAGGGCTGGGGTGGCAGGGGGTGCGGGCCAGAGCTGGGGCAGCAGGGGGTGTGGGCGGGGGGGGGGGGGGGACCTAGAGCTGGCTCTGTTCCTACCATTCACAGCAAGCTGCAGATTTCAGTTCCATACTCCTTTCCCACACCCCTTCCTGTTGGTAGTGGTCAAGGGAATGCTGGGAAATGTAGTTCTTTCCCTGCTCCAGGGCTGGCTCTATAGGCAGGGAGCTAACCAAGGAACTACAGCTCCCAGGGGCCCCTGTTGGTTCTTAGCTCCCATGCTGGATTCTTGCGCCCCTTGCAAATCTGCCGCCCCAAGCAACTGCTTGCTTTGCTGGTGCCTAGAGCCGGCCCTGATTTCGGGTAGCTATCCCACTGTGCAACTTGCCACCACCTAGTGCAGGGTGTTTTGGGAAGGGTTTACAATGCCTTATGGAGGCAAACGAGTCATGCAGGGTTGATTGAAACCATGTTCCCAATGTCCCTTGAGGCAATTTTCTCCCTCCCATAATTTTATCTGCATCCTATAATGTTCTGTGCCTCTTTTCAAAAGACCCATATGTCCGCCATATCTGTGAGAAGCATGAATCTGACACAGCTTTGCACTATTGTGATGAGTGTTCCAAGCACAGTTTGCCCGACCCTCAGTATTTGCAGAGCTGCCAGAGAAGTCACAGGGAACAAGACGATTCCTTGGAGGTCAGATTGCTGTGGGACATGAAAAGATACAATTCAAGGTTATTGTTAACGTTCAGGGAGCAGCCACAGATGGTGGAGCGTCAGTTCTGGGCCTGAGAAACAAGCACTCACTGACTGGGATTGCATCATTGTGCAGGTATGGGGTGACGAACAGTGGCTGCAGAACTTCTGGATGCACAAGGCCACATTCCTGGAAGTGTGTGTGGAGCTTGCCCCAGCCCTCCAGCATAGTGACACCAAAATGAAAGCTGCACTAACAATGGAGAAGCAAGTGACATCGCTGTGTGGAAGCTTGCAATGACAGATTGCTATCAATCGGTCAAGAATCAATTTGGTGTTGGGGAAATAGACCATGAGGGTTGCTGTGATACAAGTGTGCAAGGCCATTAATCACATTCTGCTATGAAGGACTGTGATTGTGGGCAGTGTGCAGGATATAGTGGATAGTATTACAGCAATGGGGTTACCGAACTTGGGGCAGGAGGGGAAGGGAGGCAATAGATGGAATGCATATCCCTATTTTGGCACCAGACCACCTTGCCACAGAGTACATCAACAGAAAGGGCTACTTTTCTATGGTATCGCAAGTTTGGTGGATCACTGGGGACATTTTACCAATATCAACGCAGGCTGGTCAGGGAAGGTGTATGATGCACGATTTAAGAATACAGGCCTGTTCAGAAAGCTGCAAGCCAGGGACTTTCTTTCGACACCAAAAGATTACCGTTGGGGATGTTGAAATGCCAATAGTGATCCTGGGAGACCCAGACTACCTCTTACTCGTGTGGCTCATCAAACCATCCACCTCGACAGCAGCAAGGAGTGTTTCAGCTACAGGCTCAGCAGGTGCAGAATGATAGTTGAATGTGCCTTTGCCGTTTGAAAGGCAGCTGGCGCTGTCTACTCACGAGACTAGACCTCATTTAAAAAAAAAAAAAAAAATCCCAATGGTTATAGCTGCCTGCTGTGTGCTTCATAGTATCTGTGAAGCAAAGGGGGAAACGTTCCCGCGGAGGTGGAACGTCTGTCTGCTGATTTTGAGCAGCCAGATACCAGGGCTATAAGAAGAGCTCAATGGGGAGCTATATGGCTCAGGGAGGTTTTGAAAGACCATTGTAATAGTGACCCAGAGTAGTGTGTGTGCTGTAGTGTGCTCTGCCTGGCATTTCCCCCCCCAGTATGAACCTTGTAATGAATGCAGGGGTGTGTGTGTGTGTGTTAATATAACATTGCAAATGCACCTATTGCTATTATCTGTGAATGATGTTGGCCCCAGCCAGCATATGCTGTGAACTAATAAAGATGAATTAGGTTTCCATAAACTTTTATTTCAAACCTATGCAAACAAAATATTTATAACTGAATGAAACTTCATTAATACAGGGAAAAGAACCTCTAAAGGGGAAAAGTCATTTTCATTTCACAAACACACTGACCTCTGAGAGAGAGAGAGGGTTGGCATATGTGTGGCTTTGATTATCTGTACTCTTACCCAGGGTGAAGTGTCGGGTAGTGCAGTGGCCCCAGATGTCACGTGGAATGGGGAGGGAGGGTTGTGTAGGGAGTTCCGGAATGCAGTTCTTTATGGGCTACAGAGGGAGATGAACATGGGTCTGTTGAATCTGAAGGTCAACAAGAGTCTCCAGCATGTCTGCTTACTGCTTGAAGTGCTAGCATCTCCTGCTGCACATCTCTCTCCTTTTCTTGTGCTTTTCTCCTCTCCACACTATCCTTGTCCGTTCTGTCCATGAGGGTGAGCCTCCAGGCCATGTGGTCGACAGCTGAAGCACCAGAGGCTTGCAGGATCTCTGGAAACGGGTCATCCCAAATCCTTTTTCTTCTCCTCCTTATCTGGCTGAGCCGTGCCGCTGGCGTGGATGGAGTCTCATGAAGAGACCCTGCAGGCCACATTTCCAGCTGCAAAAGATACAGTGCACAGATGTACTATTGTGAGTGTATTCACAAACTAAATGGAAAGTTGGCATACTGAACTCACTCCCTTTCATCCACACAAGTTACAAGCACTGACTTCTGCTTGGGATTCCTAGACCATGGCGGCAGTCCCAGCCATGGTGAGTATGGTCCGGGGGAGAGGGCGAGTTGGGACAGTAAGCCGGGGGTAGCTCATGGGCAAGAGTATATGCAGATAGGGCAACTGAACTGAATACTGACACAGTTTTCCATAGGCGGTGGTGATTTTAGCTGAAAGGGAACAGCTTCTGCACAAGTCTGGCTGCAAACTGGGCCCCGTATGCTGCTAGCCTGGGTGCTGCAATTGTGCCTGCTGAAGTAATTGCTGAGTGGCATGGGAAAGTGTCCTAACGTGGCAGAAGAAATAAAGCAGCCCTCCCCAGAAACCTTTGGCAGAGGAATGCAGATTACCTTCAGGATCTCCATGGAGGATTTGCAGGACATCCCGGTGCACATGAGCAAACTGTTCTGCAGGGCCCCCTCTGCCTAAATGTACAGGGGAATGAGAAGCAGATAACCAACACAGGCAGAGTCACTATCTCATTTTCTTCTAGCATGATTACAGAGTAAATGAACAGATGTGTCCCTGCAATGTCGAAGCAAACTGCATACTTATCAGAGGTTCCTTCCCCTGTATCAGGCTTGCCAGTGCTGGACTGCAGAGACTGGCTCTACTGCTCCAGTGTCAGAAAGAGGTCCTGGCTAATCACGCCACTGGATCCCCTGGTCGCCTGCCCCCCCCCTACTCTTCCTCCTCCTCTCTCTCCCCTAACACCACCTTTCTGTTCACTTAGGGGGCCTGGGACTCCAGCTCCCCCGAAGTATCCAGGGTGGTTGTGGGGGCTCTGCCGAGGATGGCATGCAGCTTTTTGTAAAAGCGCCATATCTGTGGCTCCGTATCAGAGAGATTGTTAGCCTCCTTTCCCTTCTGGTATGCCTGCTGCAGCTCCTTGGCTTTCACACAGCACTGCTGCAGGTCCCTCTTGTAGCCCTTCTCCCCCATGCCCCAAGCAATCTGCTTGTAGATATCGACGTTTCTGCAGCTGGATTGGAGCTGTGCCTGCATAGCCTCTTCTCACAGACCCACCACCTCCTGTGTACTCCAGGCAGGAGCGTGGAGCCAGCATGGTCAGCTGCGCAGTTGCTAGGTGAGTTCTCCACGCTGAGCAAACAGGAAATAGAATTTCAAAAATGTGCAGGGCTTGTATATCTAGCCACCGGGCAGCAGAGTTCAAAACGGTGACCAGAGCAGTCATGGCGGGGCATTGTGGGACACCTGGTTGCCACTAAAGTCCATGTAAATAATGCAGTGTCTGCATTGACCTAACTCCGTCGACCTAAGTGCTACGCCTCTCACAGAGGAGTAGTTATTAAGTTGGCGTAGCAGGTGCGTTATATCAGCGGGAGCAACATTTTAGTGTAAACGCTTACAGAGTTAGGCCAACATAAGCTGCCTTGCAACGACCTAGCTCTGTAGTGTTTCAGTAATCAGTTTGGCTGTTAGTTACTGAACAGCCCAAGTACTTAACTCTGGAACTACATCGGTCATGTACAGGGCTATTGCTTGAAAAGTGTGGTGGTGATATGGGACAGATTGTGATGTGGGAAGCAGGGAGCCATCTATTTTAGCTTCACGTCTCTGGTCATTGTACAGGTTCATGTGTACTTTTGCAAACAAATCCATAGGATGTGTGGAGACAAATCCAAAATATATATAAAAAATGGTCAAGTGTGGGTGTGACGGGTTGTCACCCCGAGGTGCAATCTAGGAGCCCGTGGGAACAGCTGTGCCCCTTAACCTTCCAGCTGGGCTGGCACTCTCACTCTGCTCCGCTTGTGATTCAGCCAGCCTCTCCAGGCCCTGTTATCACCCAGCACGACAGCAGGTGGCACCACACACCCAGCTGAGATACCTGAGTGCTTTATCTAAGCCACTCAAGGACAGACAGACAAGACAGCAGCCATTTCCTAGCTCCCCAGCCTTGCACCCTTGCTGGAGTATAAACCCAGTATTATACCATCTTGCACTGCACAGGGATCTGTACAATGTAAGCTCATTAATATAGTTTGCTTTCCCCTCGCTGTGGGGAAGATATGCACAACATGCCTGTGTTAACCAAGCTGAGATTTTCCCAGGAACTTAATTTAAAGACACACTGGTTGTGATAAAATATAAAACAAGTTTCTTAACTACAGAGAGATGAATTTTAAGTGATAGCAAACAGATCAAAGCAGATTACCTAGCGAATAAACAAAAATGAGCGGAGCCTGACATACTAGATTGATAGGATTTGAATGAGCAGTTTCTCAGCCTGACTGATACAAGCAGGCCTGCAGATTCTTAAGGCACAGACTGCAATTGCTGTGCAGCCTGGGTTCCCCTCCCTGGTCCAAGTCCTTTGTCAGAACATCTTTCAGGTGTTGAGTTATGGGGGAGTGAAGACAAATCATGATGTCACTCCCTACCTTATATAATCTCTACATCTGGCGGGAACCCTTTGTTTCAAGCTAAGCTTCCAGCCCAGTTTGTGGAAGAATACAAGTACCAAAATGGAGCTCAGTATCATGTGGTCTGGTCACATGTCCTTGCGTGCCTTGCTCAGTCACTGCAGCCATTACTTATAGGCCGGCTGAAACATTCACAGAAAGGCTCAGCTCTTCCATGGTCCATTGTCTTTGTTGATGAGCCATCAGCACTGTCTAGCTTCTTCATTGTTGTACCTGAAAGGCTAACTGGGTGTTTTCACTTACCTAGCAAAACTATAACTTCACATACAGTCCAACAGGATATTAATGTTCAACAGGTCAAGAATGATACCTTACAAGGCATACTTTGTACAAGGTGCTACATGATTATATCATCATCGTATTACTATGGTGAATGTGGGGTACAGTGTCACAGTGGGGATTAGTTCTTTGCTGCACTGTGGGATCTTATGGGGTCTCCGTTTTTACAAGGCTAAACATCATACTAATAGAACAGGCACAATCTGTCCTAGATTTTCTTGGGCAGCTACACTTCTCTGGCTTAGTGAGCACCCTGGCCCTAGTTCAATGCTGCAAGTGTCATCATTAGGAACGGGTTAGTCCCGAAGTTTCACCTTGTTCCAAAGAGCTTCTTTCCCTTGGCAAGTCTTTTTCCTTTAGCAATTCATCCCTTGCACACGAGCAATCTATTCTATCATCCATTTACTAGGGATAACTGCTGGCTACTTCTGCTGTTACCTGGGGTTTTCAGAACCCCCAACAGGGATAACTTAACTATTTCACTCCAGGAAGTGTTAGGAATAAATCAACAGGAACACAGCAATTCCAGCTGATAGAGCACGCTTACTTGCATGAATCTTATCTAAAACTGCAGTTTATCAGATTTAAGCACACACAAGCAATAGGTTTAGAACATCTCAGATGTAACTAACAGCAGATTCGCAGTGGCCAGTTGCTCACCCACTGGGGAGAAAGGGTGTCAGGAAAAACATCTCTCAAGATGTCTTCAGAGGACTGCTCCAAAGTACACTCTATTCACTAATCTTTTATAACTAACTTCTACAAAACACACAGGTCATAATGACCCCAACTGGATCATCACTTTTCCTAACTTTTTCAATAAGCTTTTAATATCAGAGGCGTCTAGATTCAAGCTTTTCGGTCTCAGTTGTTTATTGGTCCCCTCCTCCCATTCTGATTAGCAGAAACTGCCAGCTAGATATGACCTTGCTTCTGAATACCGGTCTCCAAATTAACCCTTAACTATGTAGTGGTCTATTTCATTAATTCAGGATGGCTGAATGCATATAATATGGTTGCAATTAGCTTAATCACATTCTGGGCTATATAAACCCTCAAATCCAGGGCAACACTGTAGCTTTTTACTGGAAGCTTCATTTACAAGAGCTGATTGATCCATTTGAGCTCCCAGCGAAGTCTGACTTCCACCTCTGAACTTTTGAACCATCTCTGTAGATGATATAGGGGTTCTCACCCTGCTTGAGGGACTAAAAATGTGTAGAGCAGAGGTGGGCAAACTACAGCCCGTGGGCCACATCCGGCCCTCGGGCCCCTCCTCCCGGCTCCTGGCCCAGGAGGCTAGCCTCCAGCCCCTCCCCTGCTGTTCGCCCTCCCCCACAGCCTCAGCTCACTGCGCTGCCGGCACAATGCTCTGGGCAGTGGGGCTGCAGAGCCCGGCCTGACCCGGTCTCTGTGCTGTGCAGGGGCGTGGCTGACTCCGGCCGGGCGGCGCTAGCGCCGCCAGCCACCAGTGCTCCAGGCAGCGCGGTAAGGGAGTGGGTAGGGGGGGGTTGGATAGATGGCAGGGGAGTTCAGGGGAGTGGTCGGGGCGGGGCTGTGGATGGGGACAGGGCAGTCAGAGGGCAGGGAACAGGGATTGAATGGGGGCAGGGGTACCGGGGGACAGTCAGGGGTTGGGGTGGCGGGGGGCAGTCAGGGGACAGGGAGAAGGGGTGGTTGGATGGGGCAGGGGTCCTGGGTTGGGGGGGCAGTCAAGAATGAGAGGAGTGGTTCGATGGAACAGCGGGGGGCAGTCAGGGGTAGGGGTTACGGGGGGTGTGTCGGGACAGGGAGCGGGGGGGGTGTGGATGGGGCAGGGGTCCTGGGGGGGGGGGGGGCGTGGCGCGCATGTCAGGGGACAGGGAGTGGGGGGGGGCAGCTGGGGGGCAGAAGTCCTGGCTGTTTGAGGAGGCATAGCCGGCCCTCCATACAATTTCCGAAACCCGATGCGGCCCTCAAGCCAAATAGTTTGGCGCCCCCCCCCCCCCCCCCCCCGGCGTAGAGAATGCTAGGAAATACTGCTTGCTGAGTCTATTCTTCTCGAGGAGAAAGTGTTTCTGATCTTGTGGAAAGCTTCAGTCCATCTGTACAAGGACCAGGCTCCTTTGCAGTTGCCTCCCCCTCCACGGGCAGTTTGGCTTCCTAAGGAGCAGCGCTGGCATTAATGGCTGCCCCACTGTGCCCCCTTTTCCCTTCTCTCCTCCCCGAGAAAAGATCTTTGCAATCCCCATCAGTGCTTTCACTTGGATTCCTGCTGAGCCTAGCGAGCAGCATGAAGAGCCCTTACCAGAGAGAAGGAAAGAGTATACAGTGGAGCTGCTGTCCCATTCCCGGCCTGGCTTCTCTGAGTTTTGTTTCCTTGGTCAGGGAGTGTGGGGCCCATTGCTGGCACCTTTGGGGAATCCTATTGTAACATGGCTGCTGCTGGGATAAATGAAGCCAGAAAATGCTTTGCTGGCCTCGTAGGCTGTGTATGTAGCAAAATACTAGGTGGTCCTGGCCTCTTTTGTAGCAGGGCCTTGGCACTGACTAGCACAGTCTTTCCTCTGTTCCCACCCCAGGTCTGCAGAGGAGATGAAGCACATGGAGGAAGTCTCCAGGCTGTTCCATAGCAGCGGGGGAGAGCACCAGAAGCTGGGTCCCAAAACCCATGTGGATATAACAGCCACTCGCGAGGAGCATCCCTGGGAGATGGTGATGGACAAGAAACACTTCAAGCTGTGGAGGCGTCCAATAGAAGGGACCCACCTGTATCAGTACAGAGGTAATTCCTCCATCCCCTTGCCTAACCATGTGTGTTGTCAGTCACGGTATGATGCCTGTTCAGACGCTGCACGGTGTGCCTGGCTCTCAAATGCTGAGCAAAAATTCAGCGTGGCCTGTCCTAAAACCTACTTCCTTCTTCCTCTCCTGACATCACGCTGCTCCCTCTCCCAGCTTCTCACTGGAATTCTCTATCCTCCCCATATTGTCCCTCTTTCTGGTCACGGCCTCTCCTCCCCTCTGTAGTGTGATTCCAGCCCTGATAGCAGCTTCTGGAAAAGACCTTTCCCATGTGATCCCACTGAACTGAGATACAAACTGGCTTATACCTGTGGTCTCAAGACTCTTTGTTTCCCTTTATTGCAGTGTTTGGGACATATACAGATGTGACTCCCAGGCAGTTCTTCAATGTGCAGGTGAGTGTTTCTGGGCCCATCTCTCTAATTCCAGGATGCAAGATGTGTTGGAAATAAAATACAACTCTCTACCCACAGCACTTAACATACCATCCGCAAAGGAGGGCAGAGAAGTGGCAGCCACTGCATGCAGGTCCCAGGGCTTTCTTTGTTGTGATGCCCACCGGGGGATGATTTGCTCTGTATTAACAATCCACCTGTAGTGCACCTGGCAGTGGGCCTATTTGGCTTTACAGATGTATACAGCTTCTGCTCACCTCCTGTTAGCTTTATGCCCTGTCTGGCTGGTAATCTCTTTAGGATCCGTCGTTAAGTAAATCCCTCGTATGAACCTCATGCTCCCTCTTCACATTTATTACCTGGTATGTCTCTTCTGGTGAATCAAAAATACTTGGCAAAATAGAGCTGCTTAAACTAGTTGAGACTCTATTTTCGTCCATGGTAGCCATCCTGGTCCAGCAGATAGGGCATGGCATTTGGATTCAGGAGACATGAATTCTGGATAAAAGATACTTTTCCATGTAATGCATAATTAGACTGTGAAACCTGCTGCCATAGGATGTTGAGGCCAGAAACTCAGCAAGATTCAAAAAAGGATTGGACGTTTTATATGGCTAGCAAGACTATCCAGAGTTGCAATTGTTAATGCTGCCAAACCCTTCCTTAAACCCACACTGCTCTCATATCCCACCTCACTGCTGGCACAACCTAGGATTAGAGAAACAAGGTGAGGGAAGTAATATCTTTTTTTGGACCAACTTCTGTTGGTGAAAGAGAGACGCTTTTGAGCTGCACAGAGCTCTTCTTTAGGTCTGGGAAAGGTACAAAGTGAAGTTGACCCGAGGTTACATTGACTTACAGCTACCACAATAATTAAACTGCTTTTGCATGTCCACACTACGCTCCTTGTGTCGGCAGTGCGCATCTTCACCAGGAGCGCTTGCACCGATTTAACTATCCGTGTGGGGCATTGTGGAACAGCTTCTGAAAGGCAGCAACAATCGATGCAAGCAACTCAGTGTCTACACTGGCACTGCATCGACTGAGGCCATTTCCACACTTACAAGCATTCAGCAGCACAGCTGTTCTGCTGTAAGGGCGCTCGTGTAGCTGCATTATGCCGATGGGAGAGAGCTCTCCAGTCAACGTAATAAAAGCAGCTCAATGAACGGCAGTAACCATGTCAGCGGGAGAGCATCCAGAGGAGCTGTGAAATTGACAAGACAGCCAACAGCTGATGTGTTCATAACCACATGACTGCAACAGTAAACAGGGGCTGTTGAAAAATGCTGCAAAATACTGTCAGAAGACCATGGGAATACTGGGACACAAAATAATGCATTATGGGACGTTGAGCCCACACCCATGATGAGCTGCGATCCACTCCACCTTCCCACAAGTCCTAGCTGCAGAAGGTGGCGAGCAGCCCAGTGCGAGAGCGCCAAGTGTGGACTTGCTCTGCCGACAGAGGGAGTGTAGTGAGAATGTGCAATAGCGATGTTGTTTAAAGCACTTTTTGATCATAGACATAAGTTTTGTTGACAACACTCTGTAGTGTAGACAAGGCCTTCGGGTAGGTCTAGCCTTACCCGGTAGTTTGGCGGCGAGCGATCGAACTTCTGGGTTCGACTTATCGCGTCTTGTCTGGATGCGATAAGTCAAACCCGGAAGTGCTCGCCGTCGACTGCGGTACTCCTGCTCGGCAAGAGGAGTACCGCGTAGTCGACGGGGGAGCCTGCCTGCCGCGTGTGGCCCGAGGTAAGTTCGAACTAAGGTACTTCGAACTTCAGCTACGTTATTCACGTAGCTGAAGTTGCGTACCTTAGTTCGAATTGGGGGGTTAGTGTAGACCTGCCCTTAGATTGACGTAAGCTGCCTTACATCGACCTAACTAGTGTAGACCAGGGATTAGTGTCACAGCTAAATACAGGGTGGGACAGATTGTTTAGCATAAGTAGTTAACACAGATTGTAAGAAACAATTCAAAGTGAAGTGGCCTGTTAACACCTCTGCACTCACAGAATAAAAGGGGTGGGGGGGTTAGTGGATTACAGCTTGTTGTAATAAACCATAAATCCAATGTATGTCTTCAGACTGTGATTTTTTTAATGTCTAGTAAAGTTATGAATTTAAGATCCCAAGCTCGTATTTTGAAGGCGTTGTGCAGGTTTTCTTTGAGGACAAGGACTGAGAGGTGAGATATGGAGTGATCATTTTGTGAAAAGTATTTGTCTACAAGTGATGCAGTGTTTTTTGTTTACCATTTTTCTGTGAGAGTGGAATGAGAGTGGGTCACCAAGAAGATTCTCGTATTTGCCTACAACTTTTTCTGTGTGATGGTCTGTCGTAGGCCTCTAAAGTCTGCCTCTAGGGCCTTCTATCCCCGGTCCCCCTCAAGAGAGCATCTGCTTCCCAAAGCAACATTATAGAGGGGAAAAGCTATGAAGTCCTTTGTCCCTGCTGCAGTAGCATCCCCGCCACTGTGTGTTTCTTCCCAGCAAGAGTATCTTAGGGGTCATAACTTCCTGTAATACTGCCTGGCTCCCAAAAGCAGTGTTTATTTTTGGTGGGTAGAGCTTGGCTTTTCCACAGTATAAGGAACTGCTCATTTGTCTGCCTTTATAAGGTGGGGAAGAGGGGTACCTCCTCCAGCCATAACCTCGACGATACAAGAAACGTGCTACAGCTTCACCCCATGACACAATTGTCATATGTTCTTCCCTTGTTCCGTAGCTGGACACTGAGTACAGGAAGAAGTGGGATTCACTGGTCATCAAACTGGATGTGGTTGAGAGAGACCTGACCACTGGCTCGGAGGTGGTTCACTGGGTAACTCACTTCCCGGTGAGTGTTCCTTTCTCCTCCCTCCCTCCCTCTATCACCCCCCCCCCCCCTTGCTTTCTTATGGCCTGTCTGGTGTTAGAAGGGACTGATTTGCATGTTTTTGTTCCTTTAGTACCCGATGTATTCACGGGACTACGTTTATGTTCGGCGGTACAACGTGGACCGGGAAAACAATCTGATGGTGCTGGTGTCACGGTATGGATCACTGACGCAATCTAGCTATTCCTGCCACACCTAGCGCCATAGTGTGAGGATTGGGTTGTCCTTAGACTCACTGTCACTCTGACAAAGATAGCATTGGCATTGTTTCTTTTGTAGGCTTTGCTCCTTTGCCATGCTTTTACCTGGGTCAGTAAGTTGTTATAGTTGCTGCCAGCCATGCCTATAAATCATTAAGTTTGTCTGACACTTCCCAGTATAAGACCTTGTTTTCAAATTTGCTGTGCTGGGTGTCTGCCTCAGAAACAGTACTGGTTCAGCTGTTTCTGAGAATGAGGCTTGGGGAAAACATTTTGTAGTATTAAATTCTGATGACCTGTTCTTTGAAAAGCTCTTGTGCTCCTGCATCTTTGAAGAGGGACTTGAAATCTGGCAGGAAGGGTGGACTTTATATCAGGGATGTGCCTTTTCCGGAGCCTGTGAAAATCTGCCCTAATTTGGCCATGTTGTAACTCTTTGAAAAATCTTAGTTCACACATGCTCAGTAGAGAGAGACTTCTTTGATTTTTTTGGTAAGCTAAAATCTCTGAAGATTTGATGTGCACTGCACATGCTCCAGCATCTCTAGCTTGTAGTGCTGACCAGGCTCTGCGTGTGCCATCTCCACAGTATGACTAAGCAATACCCAGTAGCCGTGGGCTGGAGGGAGTGAAGCTGGACTTTCCCTGTTATTGGCAGCTTTGTGCCAGGGTAGGGCTGGGCACCAGAACTGAGAGCAAGGAGTCTCTCTCTCCTGAGCTTTCAATGACCCTCATGCCAGCACCCAGGCAGTGTGAAGGAGTAAGCCACATGACGCAAATGTGGTGGGGAGAGGGGAAGAGCTGGACCTGGGGGGTGAGGGAAGTAGGCTAGAGCAAGAAGCTTTGAAGTGAAGGTGGGGAACAGACTGGGACTGGAGGCTGGCACGGGTGGGGACTGGGACTGCAGGGAGGAGACTGAATTGGAAGTCCAGGGAGGGGGACTGTGAGCCAGTGGGAATGAGAAATATGTGGGGGGGTGGGGAGGGACTGGAGGCTGTAGAGGGGGGAGAAGATGGGCCTGGGAGAACTGTGAATAGCTGCGCAAGGAGACTGGGGATAGAGTCTGGAGGAGATGAGGAGAATAGACTGAGACAAGGAGCCATGGGTAAGGACAGGCCTGGGAGGGGGACAGTGCAAAAAGGTTCAAACTTGGGTGCAGGGCAGGGAATGGGCAGAAGAGTGTTTCCATTAGAGCCTCAGTGCAGCCTTAATTCAGTCTCTTATGCTTATGCCCTAGCATATAGTCTCTCATTACATGGCTCTGTACCATCCTGCCTTTATACAGCGCTATTGACGTTTGCTGCATAGACCGTCAAACATGGTCCCTGCCCTGAGGCACGTCCAATCTAGGTTTGATGGCAGACAAGGGCATGGGAGTGAGGGAAGTTTAGATGGTTACAGATCAAGAGGTCGCTCTTCGTTTTGCACTGTGTGCATCGTGTTCCACTTCTTCGTTATGTTGATGTGGGGGAGCTTGTTTGGAGGAAGTGGGCTTTGACGAGATAGTTGAAGAGGCGTGAGAAGGTCCTTTCAGGCTTAGGAGAGAGTGAGTGTGATGTTTGTGGGAGGAGAGCATGAAGGAAGCTGGAACTGACTGAGCACAAGGCCCAAGCATGGTGCTCGGATTCTGCTATGGCTGCGCAAGCCTCCTGCCCAGCAGTCCATGGACGCCTCTGCTCTGCTGGCTGAAGGATGAGCCATGTTCTTGATCCAGTAGTGGAGGAAAGATTGAGAGCGTCACAGGGGGATGTGGCTCCAAAATTGGAAAGGCCGGGGCTTCTCAGGTCCCTTGTCAGAAGCCCTTCTGTCATATCTAGCGTGGTGAGGAAGAGCCCAGTGTCTGGATACCACTGGGTTAGGAGAGAATACTGGAGAGGGCTATCCGGTGTGTTACATATGTAGCGATACCTGGTTCATATACACACAGACACTATTTTAAAATGCCTTATCAATGGCAGGGGAGGCAGGGTGGATAATAGGGCAGGTCAGTTTCCTGTTCTTCCACAGACTGCCTGTGTGAACTTGGGCAAGTCACTTCATGTCCCTGCCTCAGTTTCCCCATTAGTAAAATGGGGATGATATTGCCCTCTTTTGTAAAACACTGAGTTAGGTATTACTATAAATGACCTGTTGGAGCCTCTCTAAATGACTGCAAAATGTCAAGAGGCTCTCTGAGAATAGCTTGGGTTCTCACCATTGCGGAGAGAGTCTATATTTTATCATATGTGATGACTAGTACAGGCTGTCAGCATCTGTCCATTTAGACCCAGGTCTGAAGCTAACCTCAGGAGGGGTTATAAATACCCTTTCCCATCTTGCATATATTCCAGAGCGGTGGAGCACCCAGGCATCCCAGAAGATCCCGAGTTCGTGCGGGTCCGAACCTATGAATCCCAGATGGTTATCCGACCACACAAGACATTTGATGAGGTGAGTTCCTGGCCAGTCTGGAAAACCAGGGGAACAGTCACCTGTCGTTAAGGCCTCCCCAGTGGAACCCGAGTCAGGACAGTAGCTCTTCTGAAAGGTGGTAACTGAATGTGCTGTCTAAAGCTCTGTGGTCTGCAGCAGCTGCACCAGGGATACCAGCTCTAAGTATCAAGGGGAGAGCTGTGTGGATTCGCCTAGCCCTAATGACAAGAAACCACTCTGACGGGACCCAGGATTGTGAGCCCCTGCACAATTGCCTGCTTTTAGCATAAGGAAGTCTTGTCTGTGCTCCCTGAAACCACCAGCCTCTGGCAGCACAAGTACAGCCTTCCGGACCCCACAAGCCTTGTGCTGTATGTACAGGTAGCAATAGGCACGCACCAACCCAAGTGCTCCAAGTGTTCCCTGCAGTGTCCAGCCCCTTATCCACTGGACACTCTCCGAATTCCCAAAGCAACAGGACACACCAGCTTGTCAGATTCAACTCAGGGCCACCTCTTAGCTTAATGCTGCAGGACTGAGTTATATTTATAGTGAAAACAAGAATAAAGAACAGAGAATCAAGTGATACTGAGTAAAAATTTTGGGAAAATGGTTACATATAAAATAATATTCTTTCTGAAGGAAAGGAAACCTAAACTTAATAAGTTACTGTCTTGTGTAAAGAAGCTTTTCACCCACATTTCTCTCCAGCTTTTTCAGCCAAGCCTAGCTGAGATCCCACTTTCATGAAGCAAATTCGCTGTGCACTTATGCTGGAATCTGTCACCTAGGAAGTGTCATCTTTGTCCTCCAAATATAGTAGAACAAACCTGTGATATGCACCTATAGATAGGGAGTGTGTGTGTGTACACTCTCCCTCTCTCTCTCTCTCCCTCTCTCCCTGTTAGTTTCTCTTTGACATTTCTTACAATCCTTCATTAGCATTCAGTTCAGATTGGTGATAGATGGCTCATTGTGAAACATACAATTCTTAATTTGCATTTAAGCAGACAGGTAAACATCTCTTGTCTGACAGAAAACTTGTTTTTCACCTTTTGTTGGTGACCAGTGCCTAGCTATTCTTTGAGAACATATTTTCAGTATATATGGATACTGTGCAAGGAGTTATGTATACATACATTTTACAATTACATTGATGACCAGAGTGACATAGGCTTTTATTACATGATGCTCTCTTGGTGAGCTACCATGTACATTGCAGACTCAAGAGATTTCTGTAACCTCCTTGCCAGTTGGCACCAAGAGATTCCTGGGTCACAGCCACAAAGCTGTGACTTCCTTGGTGTCACCTTGGTTTTGCTATTGAGCTAAGTACCCAAAGTCAAAGGTGACAGCTTAGCCAAGATTTTCATAGATTCCAAGGCCAGAAGAGACCACTGTGATCATGTCCTCTGACCTGCATAACACGGGCACTTTTTCAAAGTGCTGTGTTCTGTTCTGTTACTTTTGAAAATGACTGGTTTTTTGGGTGCCCAAATTGAGACTCCTCCTAAGTGCTGAGCACACACCCTCTGAAAATCAGGCCCCTTTAAGGAGTCTCACCCCAAATCACTAGTTACTCTTGGAAATCTTGGCCCTTGTGCTTCAACCACTTGGGAGGAGCTTTTATGTGATCTTAGCAGAATACACAGCAGCCTAGATCTGCCCCTTAGACTCTGGCTGGTCAACCTGTGTAGCAGCTAGCTGATTGGAACCAAGATTTGAGAGTAATTCCCTCCCATTTGTATTTTATGCTCTTATTTCTGAACCCAATATCTCTAATTTTATTGCGGTTATGTATTGTTCTAAAGGCTTCTTATCTGCTGCCTCTCTCAGATCCTCCTGCTCAGGGTTTTGAAGCGTGGTCAGGGTAAATGACACGTTTATCACGTCACAAACTAACCCTATTTAGCTGACTAAATATGCTGTCATCATATGGGTTCATATGGGAAAATGAAGCAACTCAAGACACTTGAAGCTGGGATTAAATCTGATGATTTTCATACTGAGCCCTGTGCTTGCTTCCTCCATGTCGTGTCTGTCCTCGTGTTTTTGTGGATCTCCATCAAAGCCCTGCATGTCAGCCTTCTCTTGCCCCAATTGAAGAGAGACTGGAGGAGGAAAATGGTTCAGACTTAAAACATATAATGCCAATAGTATCTGCAGAGACTCTAGTCAGGATTCTGATGCATTTGCTTTCAATCCTCATGCTTCCTGGTTATAAGTGGTAGCCAGGAAGAAAGTTCCCTGTGTGGTATAGTGTTGTGGAACTAAAACACCTTCCTGTGAGTCATTCAGCACTGGAGGCTGACTGAGATGCGGGCTTTATCTGCCCCGTTTAGGTAGTGGCTTTGTAAGATCAGCCCTGGTTGCTGAGAGGTTCCTGTGACAGGTCAGGTATCATTAAACTTATTCCTCTTGCAGAACGGCTTTGATTACCTGCTGACGTACAGCGACAATCCACAGACAGTGTTCCCGCGCTACTGTGTCAGCTGGATGGTCTCTAGTGGTGAGTCGCTGGCTCTAACCCTTCGCTATGGTCTAGGGATGTAAAATAGTAACCGGTTAACCAGTAAGCATTAGTCTTACCAGTTAACCCAGCCTAACCGTTAACCCCCAGCCCTTGGCGGGCTGGTGCAGCTGCGGGCCCGCCGCGCCAGCCAGAACGGCCCCAGCCCCGCGCGCCCCTCTCCATTTAGTCAGTTAACCAGTTAGCTTTTTAAACGATACTTACATCCCTACTCTGGTTTGGGAGTCTGGCTCCTTTGAGCAGCATGAGTCCTCCGGCCTCCTTGTTTCTGGAATGAAAGCAGTGGGAGGGTGTTTTGTGGAGAACCTTGCCTGTGTTGGTCAGATAGACCTCCTCTTTTGGGGACTACAGACAGACTCTAGTACACAAACTAGAGATCTGGCATGGGGGATCTGGGGAATGCATGGTGAAGAGCCTCAGACTTTTCTGTTGGTTTCTCTATCCCTGGGGGGGGGGGGTGCACTATGCAGGGGCTTCAGTTTGAAGAGCCTGAGAAAGATAACGGTATAGGAGAGCTGCCCAGCGGTGCCGATTCTCACTGATTTCCCTTGACTAGCAATCAAGGGGAAATGGGACTTGGGAAGCTTGTCTGTGACTTCTTGTCTGTCTGAAACTTGAGGGGATTTACCTACTTTCCCATTGTGGCCTTTGTACCTCCAATCCTTGCACTCTGGAATGGCGTTCCTTCCCTCTCGCACCAGGTGATTTGCCCACCCCAGGGGCAGTTAAAGGCACACTGCCAAGGTTGAGACCCACAGACTGGAACTTGCCATTAAAAAAAATCACTACTTGTAAGATCAGGAAGAAGCTGAACAAACTCATCACCCTCAGGGTGACCCTCAGAGCACTCGAATGGGCTTGGCTCACTGGCCACTGCAGATGCACATGGTGTGTTTTAGTCTCCCCTAGAGAGTGGGTGAAAACATAGAAGCTGCCTGCTCCTGGGATTGGAGTGGAAGGGCTGTGCAACAGGTGACTTATCCCCGAACGCTCTGCTCTGCTTAGAACCTCTGAGACACAATCCATCCGTTCAGTAGCTTAATCAACCCACTGCCAATTAAAGGTCTTTAGTTTCGCACCCCCAGACTCTATCCACATAGGCCCGAAAGCCTGTGTAAAATGGATGCTCTAAAGCTTGGGCTCTTTCAGACCACCAGCATGAGGGAGTGCTAGAGACAAGGACCTTAATTGAAAACACCTTGCCACCAGCTGGGTCCTGCTTACACCAGGGTCTATTAGTTTGAGAACCTCTACTGACGTCATCTGCAGACCATGGCAGCGCATCTTCTCAGCAGCATGGGCTACAGTAAGCAGAGCAGGTCTGGCATCCACTCCCTATGGTGGCTTCCCATCAAATAGCAAGTCAAAATCAAGCTCTCAGTTCTTGCTTTCAAGTTGCTCAGTGGTCTGGGTCCAGCATATCTAACTGAGGCTAAAGCCCTGGCAGGGAAGACACTGGTCAGCAGCTTTGCATCTTGGGCACGATGGAAAACTCTTCCATGGGGTGAAGCTTTTTTGTAGAGAAGACAGAGCTTTCTCAGGGGATGGTCTGCAGCTGTGGAATGAAATCTCTCACCAGCTTAAACCTCCTCCCCTTCCCCTCCAAGTGCCAGGTGCACTCCTCTGATCTGTACCGTGGGCACACAGCTCTCTGGGGGAGAGAACGAGCCACACATGATGCCTGTTAATCACTTTACAATGTGCATGACTGAAAGCACTAGGATACTACAGTTATGAGGATGAGATAAGAACCTGTGTAGAAAGACATTAAACCATTACGATTGCAAAGTCAAGCGCTCAAGTAGGGAAATGCAGAATTAAGGTTGTCCAGGAGCCCTTAATTTGGCTCCCTTGGGCATGTGCAATATAATAAAATGAGATCATGTAATTAAATACTATTTCCCCACGGTACCCATCTCCTTCAGTTCAATGTTTCTCTTGATCCCCCTCATTCAATATATGCCCTCAGGCTTTGCTTACCACACACCATCCAAAACCTGCACTGGATGGACCCAGGACTTGGAATTTCCTCCTGGCTGTTTCTGTGGTGCTCTTACTGTAGTATTTGAGTGTTTCACAAACGTTAATGAATGTGCCTTCACCACCCCCTCATGAGAGTAGGTGATGCTGGTATGCCCATTTTTGCAGCTGCGGCACAGAATAAGACCAAAATTGCCAAGTGTTCACAAATTTTGGGTATCAGACCTTAGGTGTGATACCTAAGGTCTGGGTGGTTTTTGTTTTGTTTCCCCCCCCCCCCCCCCCAGAAATACTTAGCATTTTTATAGCCCTCTGTCTGATCAAAGAACAACTCTGCTCCACTTCCATTGCAGTTCTGCACATCTGGACCTACGTGTCTCCTAGCACCCAGAAAAGGAGGAGTAAACACACACCACGTGACTTTTGCGACAAATGAGGCAGAGGTCCTACAGACAGCCTCTGTCACTACACAACCCTGATTCATTCCCAGAGCACAAGGTCTGGGTGCTCTGGGAAAAAATAGTATGTGATCATGTAACCAAAAACTATCCTAATACAGAGACACAAACGGGCAAATGAAGGTTTAGAAAAGCTATTTAGAAAAGCTGGATGAGCACAAATCCATGGGGCCGGATGCGCTGCATCCGAGGGTGCTAAAGGAGTTGGTGGATGTGATTGCAGAGCCATTGGCCATTATCTTTGAAAACTCATGGCGATCGGGAGAGGTCCTGGATGACTGGAAAAAGGCTAATGTAGTGCCCATCTTTAAACAAGGGAAGGAGGAGGATCCGGGAACTACAGGCCAGTCAGCCTCACCTCAGTCCCTGTAAAAATCATGGAGCAGGTCCTCAAGGAATCAATTCTGAAGCACTTAGAGGAGAGGAAAGTGATCAGGAACAGTCAGCATGGATTCACCAAGGGCAAGTCATGCCTGACTAACCTAATTGCCTTCTATGAGGAGATAACTGGCTCTGTGGATGAGGGGAAAGCAGTGGATGTGTTATTCCTTGACTTTAGCAAAGCTTTTGATATGGTCTCCCACAGTATTCTTGCCAGCAAGTTAAAGAAGTATGGGCTGGATGAATGGACTATAAGGTGGATAGAAAGCTGGCTAGATCGTCGGGCTCAACGGGTAGTGATCAATGGCTCCATGTCTAGTTGGCAGCCGGTATCAAGCGGAGTGCCCCAAGGGTCAGTCCTGGGGCTGGTTTTGTTCAATATCTTCATCAATGATCTGGAGGATGGCGTGCACTGCACCCTCGGCAAGTTTGCAGATGACACTAAACTGGGAGGAGTGGTAGATACGCTGGAGGGTAGGGTTAGGATACAGAGGAACCTAGACAAATTAGAGGATTGGGCCAAAAGAAATCTGATGAGGTTCAACAAGGACAAGTGCAGAGTCCTGCACTTAGGACAGAAGAATCGCATGCACTGCTACAGACTAGGGACCGAATGGCTAGGCAGCAGTTCTGCAGAAAAGGACCTAGGGGTTACAGTGCACGAGAAGCTGGATATGAGTCAAGAGTGTGCCCTTGTTGCCAAGAAGGCTAACGGCATTTTGGGTTCTATAAGTAGGGGCATTGCCAGCAGATCGAGGGACGTGATCATTCCCCTCTATTTGGCATTGGTGAGGCCTCATCTGGAGTACTGTGTCCAGTTTTGGGGCCCCCACTACAAGAAGGATGTGGAAAAATTGGAAAGAGTCCAGCAGAGGGCAACAAAAATGATTAGGGGGCTGGGGCACATGCCTTATGAGGAGAGGCTGAGGGAACTGGGATTGTTTAGTATGCAGAAGAGAACAATGAGGGGGGATTTGATAGCTGCTTTCAGCTACCTGAAAGGGGGTTCCAAAGAGGATGGATCTAGACTGTTCTCAGTGGTACATAAGAATGGCCGTACTGGGTCAGACCAAAGGTCCATCTAGCCCAGTATCCTGCCTACCGACAGTGGCCAATGCCAGGTGCCCCAGAGGGAGTGAACCCAACAGGCAATGATCAAGTGATCTCTCTCCTGCCATCCATCTCCACCCTCTGACAAACAGAGGCTAGGGACACCCTTCCTTACCCATCCTGGCTAATATCCATTAACGGAATTAACCTCCATGAATTTATCCAGTTCTCTTTTAAACGCTGTTATAGTCCTAGCCTTCACAACCTCCTCAGGCTAGGAGTTCCACAAGTTGACTGTGCGCTGTGTGAAGAACTTCCCTTTATTTTAAACCTGCTGCCCATTAATTTCATTTGGTGGCCCCTAGTTCTTGTATTATGGGAACAAGGAAAAGTTATTTAATTATTTACTTTCTCTACATCACTCATGATTTTATATACCTCGATCATATCCCCCCTTAGTCTCCTCTTTTCCAAGCTGAAAAGTCCTAGCCTCTTTAATCTGTCCTCATATGGGACCCGTTCCAAACCCCTAATCATTTTAGTTGCCCTTCTCTGAACCTTTTCTTATGCCAGTATATCTTTTTTGAGATGAGGAGACCACATCTGTATGCAGTATTCAAATGTGGGCGTACAATGGATTTATACAAGGGCAATAAGATACTCTCGGCCTTATTTTCTATCCCCTTTTTAATGATTCCTAACATCCTGTTTGCTTTTTTGACTGCCGCTGCACACTGCATGGACGTCTTCAGAGAACTATCCACGATGATTCCAAGATCTTTTTCCTGATTCGTTGTAGCTAAATTAACCCCCATCATATTGTATGTTTAGTTGAGATTATTTCTTTCAATGTGCATTACTTTACATTTATCCACATTAAATTTCATTTGCCATTTTGTTGCCCAATCACTTAGTTTTGTGAGATTTTTTTGAAGTTCAACAGTCTGCTTTGGTCTTAACTATCTTGAGCAGTTTAGTATCATCTGCAAACTTTGCCACCTCACTGTTTACCCCTTTCTCCAGATCATTTATGAATAAGTTGAATAGGATTGGTCCTAGGACTGACCCTTGGGGGGACACCACTTGTTACCCCTCTCCATTCTGAGAATTTACCATTTATTCCTACCCTTTGTTCCCTGTCTTTTAACCAGTTCAGTCCATGAATGGACCTTCCCTCTTATCCCATGACAACTTAATTTACGTAAGAGCCTTTGGTGAGGGACCTTGTCAAAGGCTTTCTGGAAATCTAAGTACACTGTCTACTGGATCCCCCTTGTCCACATGTTTGTTGACCCCTTCAAAGAACTCTAATAGATTAGTAAGACACGATTTCCCTTTACAGAAATCATGTTGACTTTTGCCCGACAATTTATGTTCTTCTATGTGTCTGACAATTTTATTCTTTACTATTGTTTCAACTAATTTGCCCGGTACTGACGTTAGACTTACCGGTCTGTAATTGCTGGGATCACCTCTAGAGCCTTTTTTAAATATTGGCGTTACATTAGCTATCTTCCAGTCATGGGGTACAGAAGCCGATTTAAAGGACAGGTTACAAACCCTAGTTAATAGTTCCGCAACTTCACATTTGAGTTCTTTCAGAACTCTTGGGTGAATGCCATCTGGTCCTGGTGACTTGTTACTGTTAAATTTATCAATTAATTCCAAAATCTCTTCTAGTGACACCTCAGTCTGTGACAATTCCTCCAATTTGTCACCTACAAAAGCCGGCTCAGGTTTAGGAATCTCCCTAACATCCTCAGCCATGAAGACTGAAGCAAAGAATCCATTTAGTTTCTCCGCAATGACTTTATCGTCTTTAAGCACTCCCTTTTGTATCTCGATCGTCCAGGGGCCCCACTGGTTGTTTAGCAGGCTTCCCGCTTCTGATGTACTTTAAAAAACATTTTATTATCTTTTGAGTTTTTGGCTAGCCGTTCTTCAAACTCCTCTTTGGCTTTTCTTATTACATTTTTACACTTAATCAGGCAGTGTTTATGTTCCTTTCTATTTACCTCACTAGGATTTGACTTCCACTTTTTAAAAGATGCCTTTTTATCTCTCGCTGCTTTTTACATGGTGGTTAAGCCACGGTGGCTCTCTTTTAGTTCTTTTACTGTGTTTTTTAATTTGGGGTATACATTTAAGTTGGGCTTCTATTATGGTGTCTTTGAAAAGCGTCCATGTAGCTTGCAGGGATTTCACTTTAGTCACTGTACCTTTTAATTTCTGTTTAATTAACCCCCTCATTTTTGCATAGTTCCCCTTTTTGAAATTAAATGCCACAGTGTTGGGCTGTTGAGGTGTTCTTCCCACCACAGTGATGTTAAATATTATTATATTATGGTCACTATTTCCAAGCGGTCCAGTTATAGTTACCTCTTGGACCAGCTCCTGCGCGCCACTCAGGACTAAATCGAGAGTTGCCTCTCCCTTGTGGGTTCCCGTACCAGCTGCTCCAAGAAGCAGTCATTTCAAGTATCGAGAAATTTTGTCTCTGCATTTCATCCTGAGGTGACGTGTTCCCAGGCAATATGGAGATAATTGAAATCACCCACTATTATTGAGTTCTTAATTTTGATAGCCTCTCTAATTTCCCTTAGCATTTCATCGTTACTATCACTGTCCTGGTCAGGTGGTCGATAATAGATCCCTAATGTTATATTCTTATTAGAGCATGAAATTACTATTCATAGAGGTGACAGAACAAGGAGTAATGGTTTCAAGTTGTAGTGGGGGAGGTTTAGGTTGGATATTAGGAAAAACTTTTTCACTAGGAAGCTGGTGAAGCACTGGAATGGGTTACCTAGGGAGGTGGTGGAATTTCCTTCCTTAGAGGTTTTTAAGGTCAGGCTTGACAAAGCCCTGGCTGGGATGATTTAGTTGGGGATTGGTCCTGCTTTGAGCAGGGGGTTGGACTAGATGACCTCCTGAGGTCCCTTCCAACCCTGATATTCTATGATTCTAAGGTTGCTTTAATTCTGTCATTGCCTAACTGTTGAGTGCTTGACTTTTGCATCTTTAACATTCTTTCAGTGTAGCTTTTTTGGGAAGTAACTTCCAAATTTAAAAAAAAAAAAAAGGCCGAAGAAACAACTTCTCTCACTGTAGAATCAGACTGACCTGCCCATGGGCCATCAGCAGGATTCAGCCCTTTGCAAACCCAGCCCTCTCCAACTTGAGCTGGCAGAGGGGAATAGTACAATTACTACCTCTTACTCCACGTGGACCTGTGCTAAAGGAGGATGGCACTTTGCTAGTGGTTTCACAGAAATTTGCTGACAGCAGAGGAGTCTGGAGCCTGAGAACTCCATGGTTTGATACCAGGTTTTGGGGACGTATACTCTAGTGGCTATAGACCATTCTGTTCCTGTACCCCAGCCTGCTTGTTCCCCCTTTGCTCCTTCCCACCCTCTGGTTCCCATAACCCTTCCACCATTTTCTCACTCGTCTATTTCCTGGGTACCAGAAGGGGGAGCCCTTAGCAAAAGAGAGACAGGCTCCCTGCTCTAGGTTCCAGTGTCATAGCAACAGTCAGGAGGAGCAATTGCAGGGCAAGTCCAGATCAGCCCCAGGATGGAGCAGACTCACTTGGGGATGACACATAGGGGTTGTGAGGGGATGGAGCATGTTCAGTGCAGATGGAATCTAGGGTGATTTAGTGAACTTCTCAAGTCTCTAAAGTGCAAACGGAGACTTCTTCAGATGCTTGCGATTTGGATTAATTTTTCACAGGGACAGCACAAGTCACATCCCTAACACCACAGCATCTCCCCAGCCAAATTTCAAGACCCTGCTGCAAAGCATAGGCAGAGCTCCTCCATGAAATGTTTGGAAGACTTTGTTTTAACTAACCTCCTCCTCCGAAATGACTGAACAGTTTAGCTGAAACTTCCCAGACAAATTCAGCCGGAGGCAAACACCTGTCATGAGAAATTTCAACCCAAAGTGTTAATGTTTGGCAGATTTATACGCAACTGAAAAGAGGGTCTTGTAATGGAAAGTGTTGGGCAACCTTATTCTAGCTTCACATAGAACAGAATAGGAAGTTTACTGCCCCATCAAGTCCTCCTTGATTTGATGGCATCTCTGCATACACCTTCCTGTGAGTGTTCTTGTGTGTGCTTTCCCTTGCCGCCCCGTTGGCCCTGCTGTAGAGGAGGAAACTCGGCAAGTCACCTCACCTCACTGTGCCTTGAGATCAGTGTGTCAGTGATTGAGTTGGGAGTTCCTAGCTCCCACACTTATTCCTGCCTCTTAATTAGTCAGGGGGCATTGAGGCGCCTAGGTTTTGCGGGGATGGATGCTCACTTTGTGTGCTACACACTGGATGGATTGTTTTGGCGGCTGTTTGTGTTGAGGTCTGAGCCTGTTTCTGGAGCAGTCCAGATGTCCCCTCCCTGCACTTCCTTGGTACTCACTGTCACTGCCTTTCCTGCCAGGCATGCCAGACTTCCTGGAGAAACTGCACACAGCGGCTCTGAAAGCGAAGCGAATGGAGATCGAAGTGCGGGACTACATCTCTGCCAAACCCATTGAAAACAGCAGCAGCAGCGGTGAGGGGAAGGCGAGCATGCCTGGTGCAGAGCACAAGAGCGAAGACACCCACAGCCCTGCGCAGCTCGAGTACGCCTAAGGGCTGGCTGTGCCTCCTGCATCAGCACCCTAGCCTCTGCTCCTGGATCCACGGAGCAGGGCCGATGGGGCGCTGTGACGTCAGTGTAGCCACTGGACCCTAGTTCAGCTATTCTTCTTTTGACTCCAGACCCCTCCTCGCCTCTGTCTTTTGCTGCATGTGGGGAGAGGGGTCTCTCCCCTGTGTGAGCCTTGTTCCGAGCGAGGCCTGGCCATTGAAACACAACGTTGTGTAATATTCTCTCTGTGCTGGTGGTTTGTCCCTGGTGAGGGGATGCCCTAGAAAAACACCTGGTCTCTGTCACAGTATGGACAACATCTCTCCCTCCTTCCCCCCTCCCCTTTGAGCTAGTGTTGGGCACAGATGCCACTGGCTCCTGAAGCTCCAGGGCAGTTCAGCTCTGCAGTGTCAGGGGCGGTGTGTAGAGAACCTTAGCCACAGGGTTGGTGTGCTGGTCTGCAGCCAGCCCCAAACGGGTCACGCGGGTGGGGGCAGGGGGGTGGGATCTGTGTTCAGTGACACTGTGTACTGCAGCGTGCCTCTGCCACATGAGGGGAGTATTCCTCTGCTGGCCAAGTGCCTTTTTCCTGGAGCTGCCCTGGCCTCAGCTGGAAGTGGAGAGCCGTGCCTGGCATGGGTGTGGCCATGCTCAGTGTTGCCCACTGGAACAGGATGATGCCTCCTGGGGAACCAGCACCGCTGCACCTGTCACCATATTTTTGCCTGTGGTTTCCTGGTGGGAAGAATGAAGGACTCTTGGCTGCATTACTACCTGTAGCTCTGCAGGCTGGCATGGGAGAGGGACTTGGTATCGCTTGGGCAGGGAGCATGGATTAGGAGGCCTGGTTCAGCTGCCTTCTTACCTCAGTGGCTTTTTATTTTGATTTTTCCCTGGGAGGGCACAGCTCCTGCTGCCGTGAATGCCCGTGCCACCATAACTAACAAGGGAACAGAAAACTGCCGGCTGCTGCCTCTTGTGCTGAGTTAGCCGCACCTCTGTCTTGTTGGATCAGACACACTCCTGCCATCATGGCCCCTACCCAGCTTCCCTTGTGTTGGGAGAGGGGAAGCTGTCAGGATGCAGCCAGGGTGAGGGTCACTGGCAGCACTTGCTTTGGTAGGGAGGGGTCTGGAGCAATCTAGGAAAATGGTTAAACCTTAACAAATGAATAAGCTCTTGTAGCAATGACCGAACTGCATATTGGGTCAGGCTAATTGCATGTGTTCACCCCAGAGGTTCCCGTTCTGCAATGTAGTCCCGGTTTGGATCTAGAGGAGAGACCAAGAGCGCTCCCTGTCCTGTGTATTTCCTGTTACCCAGAGTGTACTAGCCAGTGTGTTTCAACCTGGTTCTCTTTGTGATAAGCAGAGTTTGGGAGAGGGGCTTCTCCCAGTGTCCAGTCCCCACCCGGGGGGCGCCCCACAGTCCAAATGCTCTTCCTGGGGGCTGAAGCCTCATGCTTTAACAGCCCTAATTGCACCATTACAGGGAAGGACTCCATGAATTCTCCTGTGCTGTAGGGAGCTGCTGCTTATGGCACTTGCCTAGTGGGGCTCCCCTCTCAGTGCAGGAGTTGGGGGGCTAGGGCCAGAGCTTTCTGCCACTTCCCCTTTGGGATATACCTGGTCCCAGAGGAAACAGAATTCTGTGCTGATAGCCCCCAGTGGTCAGGTTCCCCCACCCCACTCCCTTATAACATGTGGTTTGAAGTCCCATGTAGGACAGACAGCATGAGCCAGGTTGGCTCCCACGAACAGATCCTGCTGTGGTGCCAGAAAGCAACTCTTCCCACCTTCCCTTTCCTTCAAGGGCCTGGCTACCGCGTCGTACAGTGTGTGAGTGGGAGGGGGCTCGACCCTCAGCTGAGTGCAATTGAGGGCTGCTGTGTGTTGGCCTCCTGGCTCCTCCGTTCCTGTTTGTGACTATTGGGGTCCATTAACATAGTCACTCTGGATTTGTTACAGCTTCACTCAAACCTGGCATTTCTATGAAAACGGATGTGTGAATAAACTTACACTGGGGCAAACCCCAATGGAGTTGCAGCGTCCTTGGGCTGAGAGGGGGAGTGTGGAGCTGGTGATGGGGTTGGCAGAGCAGAGCTCTCACCATGCCTCTGAGAGCAGCTGGAAGGAGTCAGTTGCCTCTGGCTCTGGCCAGCTGTTTCTCAAAGGTATGCAGGGCCCAGCTGAGGACGGGGAATATGTCCTCCATGGCAGGACACGTGAGCATGGGGAACAACAGCAATTGGTTCACCCCGCTTGCCAGGAGTTCTAGATACAGCCTCGTACGTGGATGGCACATGTTCTTGCATGCCAGGTGGGTGGTGTCAGTTCAGGGCAACTGCACCTGTATTCCCTCTCCAGGATCTGGAAGGGTACCCATTCTAGGGTCCCAGCTCCCCAGCTGTCCCCTCTTGGGCAGAGACCTGCCTATCTCTCCCTCCTGAGTGGGGTTTTTCCAGCCAGCACAGTTCTCTGCCTACACTGCATTCCACAGAAAGCCAGATGGCCTAAGCAGGCCTGCATTGCTTTTCTCATCAGAGGCTGTAAACCGCAAAATTGCCACAGACAAGTTACCACAGGGCTGTCTCTAAGCAAGTAGACTTATTCTTAAGGTAAAAACTACCGAGAAAACATGAAAAACAATAAAGAACCTATACACATGCTAATAAGCTTACTGGAGATTCCCCCCCTCCCCCCCATCTTCACAAGGGCTGTGGTGGGTGTCAAACTTTCCAACTCTTCTAGAAGGGTTGGGGCCCCTTGGGCAGAATGTCCTGCCCTTTTGCTGGATCAGAAAGAAGGCCTTGAGTCAGTTTAAACACAGGCTATTTATTCAAAAAATAAATCCAGGTTGAATCCTAGGACTGTAAGGGACCTCAAGAGGTCATCTAGTCCAGTCCCTTACACTCATAGCAGGACTAAGTATTATCTAGACCATTCCTGACAGGTATTTGTCTGGCCCGCTCTTAAAAATCTCCAATGATGGAGACCACAACCTCCCTGGGCAATTTATTCCAGTGCTTAACCGAAAGCAGGCTCAGCAAAATGTGGTGGGTGGGACATGTGGCCCGACTCAGTGACAACAGATGGACTGCAGCTATATCTGAGTGGTATCCGCGAGAACTGAAACGGCCACGCGGTCGGCCTCCAAAGAGGTGGGATGATTTCTTAGCAAGGAGATATGGACAAGCATGGCGAAGGATGGCCAGAGCGAGAGAAGATTGGAAGATGTGTTGTGATCAGCTCAGTCTTAATTGATGAAGGACTGACAGTCTACGCTTAACCACCCTGACAGGAAGGTTTTCTTAATGTCCAACCTAAACCTCCCTTGCTGCAATTTAAGCCCATTCCTTCTTGTCCTATCCTCAGAGGTTAAGAAAAACAATTTTTCCTCCTCCTTATAACAACCTTTTACATACTTGAAAACTGTTATCCTGTCCCCTCTGTCTTCTCTTTTCCAGACTAAACAAACCCAGTATTTTCAATCTTCCCTCATAGGTCATGTTTTCTAGACCTTTAATCATATATTTATGTATTGCTCTTCTCTGGACTTTCTCCAATTTGTCCACATCTTTCCTGAATACTCCAGTTGAGGCCTAATCAGTGCGGAGTAGAGCAGAAGAATTGCTTCTCGTGTCTTGCTTACAACACTCCTGCTAATACATCCCAGAATGTTTGCTTTTTTTGCAACCATGTTACACTGTTGACTTTTATTTAGCTTGTGGTCCACTATGACCCCCAGATCCTTTTCCACAGTACTCCTTCCTAGGCAGTCATTTCCCATTTTGTATGTGTGCAACTGATTATTCCTTCCAAAGTGGAGTACTTTGCATTTGTCCTTTATTTTATTTCATTCTATCGATTTCAGACCATTTCTCCAGTTTGTCCAGATCCAAGCAGGACTGCCACGTAGTATCCCGGCTTGGGTTGCCACCTGGGCTCTCTGCTGGGAGCTCTGCTGCCCCCAGGGTTATGGCTCCACGCTTCCGCCTGAGTCTGGCTGGCCCCCAGGCTCTTTGCTCCCTGCTTTCCATCAGATGCAAGAAGCCCCGGGCAGCTGCCCACCCGCTCCTGGCTGGGAGCAGGGAGATATGGGGGAAGGGGCGGGAAACGGACTCCCACTGAGGAGCTGCGCAGAGCGGAGAGATCTGGATCTCAGCCACCCACACCCACACACACTGCCCCTCTTCAGTCGGTGGAAGCAGCACCGACAGAAGGAGGCTGTAAATCGACCTAACAGGTCAATTTAAGATTGTGGTGTAGACATGCCCTAAATGGGTCATTAGAAAAAGACTGGGTGAGCCAGACCCCATCTTAGTGGAGAATCTATGAAGACAATGGCAAAGCCAATCAGCAGGACACTGGCACCTAGCAAACAAGGAGCCAGAGGCAGATGGATTTTCACCGCCTCTCAGGAGGGAGGCTGAGCAACATTCCTCAGCTGGAGAACAAAGGATGGAAGGTGGGGGATAAGAGCGGGGTGCTGGAAGGAATCCAGGCTCTCAGCTGGAGTCTGACTCAGGAAGTCAGACTGAGAGATGCACAGAGCTTGAACAATGTGGTTCACTACACCTTGGCTGGGCTGTGGGCTGACCAGAATGGTCTGTGCTTTACCCTTCAGTTCTCGGTGCTACCCTAAGGACTGCCTAGGCTGGATTCCAGTTGATTAATAAACCCAGTTCTGACAACGCTATGTGAGTGTCGCTGCAACTGCTAGGCGAGGTGCATTAGTCCCTGAGGAGTGGACAAGTCTCCACCAGGGTCTATCTCAGCCAAACTCACTGACTGGAGCTCATGGTGTGAAGCAGGAGTGCTGGAGGCCCAGCTTAAGCAGGCAGTGAAGCCTCATGGCTTACCCTGGAGGAAGAGCGAGACCTCTCGGGGATTTGGCACACTCAAGTGTTCTACCTAGAGACTGTTCCAACGCTGGGTGTGTAGCGCCAACCCTGTGGATCACACTGTGATACTCTCAACCCCCTTAGTTCCTGGAGCCCTGTGGATTCCCTCCCCCAGGAATTACAATCCCAGGCCCACAGTGATACATAAACTTACCGTAATATCTCACAGCGCTATGGCAGGGAATTGCCATGTCTGCCACATCTTCCCCTAGGGAAGGGAATGCAACTTGGCTGGTTGACAGGCATCCTAGGGGAACCCATAGGCTTACTGGACACATTTATTCCCTGGATGGTGTTTTGGTTGTGATCTTTCATCATTTCAACCATTCAGATAATAAACATTCTGCTGGCAAGCCAGCACCCATCCTTCAAAACTCTGCAGAGTCGCTTGACGGCTGTCCTGGGGAAGTTCTCTTTTTGGAACCCGGGGGGTGGAGTTCCAACACCCCCCTTGCTGCCCCCAAACCACTGGGCAGCATGAATTAAAATGGTTGGGTTTTTTTTAATTTAAATTAAGTTAAGGTTTTCTAAAAATAACCTGTTCAAAATGAATTTTGAATTTAATACAAAATATGCTAAGGCTTAAATTTATTATAATCTCTTAGCATATTTATTTTTTATTTAAATGTTTTGAGTCCATGAGCCTCTATCAAAAACTTTGAGTTAAAGTTTTCTAGATAAAGAATGAATCGGGGAAAGCATCTAACTTTTAAGGTCGAGCTTTATAACTATGGCACAATAGGTCATATTCTGTACTAAGGGCTGGATCCTGGGGCGGATCCCAGGGCTGTGCTAGTGGGAACAAGAGACTGGCAAAGTCATCACAGGCACTGGGACCCAACCTCTGCCTCCAGGATACACCATCATGTATCTCCTCAGGATTGTTCACTGAGATATATGCCTATTTTAGAGCTGCTTCCTACTTCAGCTCAGATTGGCTCAAATTATGGATATTTATGACTCCACCCACCATGGAAACTTACTTTCCTGCTCATGGAAACACACTGAAGGTTTTGTTTAATAAAAATAAATTTTACAGGCAGCTTGGCACAAATCATGAGCAAAAAGTTAAGGCGTTGTCAGAACTGGGTTTATTAATCAACTGGAACCCAGCCTAGGCAGTCCTTAGGGGAGCACCGAGAACTGAAGGGTAAAGCACAGACCAGCCAAGTAAGCGAGTAAACAAGCCATAGCTCATTCCCTATTTTCTAACATACTAGAAATGTACAGTTAATAAGAATTGGAAAATATTAAGCTATATAATTGCTTAAATACATGGATATAGTTATAGTGTGCCCTTCGAGCAAAGATGTACCAAATCTAGTGTAATGCAGTTCAGGGTCCTGGAAGCAATCAGGAGCGGGACCTGCTGCTGGCCGCTTCCGGGGCGCAGCGCAGTCCGTGATGCCAGGACAGGCGGGAAGCCTGCCTCTGCACCCCCGCTGTGCTGCTGACTGAGGCGCTGGAGGTAAGTCTGCACCCCAACCCTGTGCCCCAATCCCCTGCCCTAGCCCTGACCCCCCCCCCCCAACCTGGAAACCCTTCCTGCACCTCAAACCCCCCAGCCCAGAGCCTGCAGTCCCCATTTCGTCCCTTTCTGAAAAGCCAAAAGCTCTTCTCTGAGAGGCACCGGTGCCCTAAGGGCTGTGCTGCTGCCTTCAGGCTACCTGGGATGCTACCAACCTGAACCACAAAGTGCCTTGTTCCAGGATGGGCAGCTGACTAGGGAAAGGACTGGGTACACTGCATGGTGGGGGAGGGGTGAGCTTTAAAAGGCAGACCTCGGGTACTCTATGGCTCAGGGGCTCCCCACAAAGCTAGCTCCAAATTCATTTCTAATAAAACTTTTATAAGGGAAGCAACAAGTGCGAGGCTTCTCCCACTACTACAATGTCCAGGTCGCCATCTCTGGCTCATTTAACCAAAGCGCCCTGTGTTGTCCCGTGTGCCTAGGATGTTACTTGATACATTTGTCATGGCTGTGCCACGGCTACTCCAGCAGGTGGCAGAGCCACACTGCAGGTGTTTGGGGACCGGCCCACATTTCCTTGCTGCTGCTGCAGAGGGTTCCAGGACGGCAAATGGTGCGTGAACTTTCCCAGCTCCTCTAGTCAGCGCAGGGGCCAGTGTTGCCAACTCTGCGTAGCAGGAAGTCACCAGACCAACCCGGAAAAGTTGATTCCAAAAGGAAAAATGTCACTAAACAAGATTTCCAGAGCATTATATCTACGTGTGTGCGACCAGGCAAGTATCGTCTCACAATCAGCTCAATCGTGTTATAAAATCCATTCCATGCGCTCAGTCTTTTGCACATCAAGTCTATGTCATTACGCCTCAACTGAGCATGTCCTCGGAAGGAATCGCGTTCCAGGGCTCTCGGGCTGAGATCACTATAATCTGCAGGCGAGGAAAAGAAGTTGGTGGAGGCTAATTAAATACTTGGCTAAAGGCAGGCGCACTTTGGAGAGAGCAGCACATTAGCCAGGGCTTTTTTTTTACCCAAATGTTCTTCCTCGCCGCTTCGTAGTAGGTAGCACAGCCTGTGATGCAGGGGAAGATGTCTAAGGAAGCAGGCTGGGTGGGGGAGGCAGGTTAGCCAGCAAGGAGAGCCACACGGATGGAAGGTGGGGTGGGAGGAGACAGGGCCATGTGCCCCAGTGGGGCAGGGGGCACCGGGCCTCCAGTGATGAAGCCGTTACTACAGGATCAAAGGTGGAGCTAGTTTGATTTCAGCTCCCCTTTACTCCTTCCCCAGGCTTGGCCTGGGATTAGCTGCCCAGCTGTTTTCAGAAATGAAACCCTGGAAGTGGGGGGATTGGGAAGGGGTCTGGCTAGCGGATTTTTGTTTTTAAATCTACATTCTTGGCTCCCCCAAGCGCCGAGCTCAAGTCAGGCGAATGCCCCCTTCCCCCCGCCTCTGGGCTCTGCCTTTCACTCACCTGTTGGCTCAAATCCAGGCTGGCAAGAAAGGGAGGCTTGGCTGAAATTAACCAAGCCCAGCTGTACTGCGGTGTACAGAGTGTGCCTAGCCCCTTCTCACCCTAAGGGCCTTCCCAGCCATGGTTCAGGGGCATGGGCTGACCGTTCCTCTTGTGCAGCGTTGCTGCTGTGTGTCATTGCAAGCAGAGGGGCCAGAACTAGGGGTGCAGGGGGTGCTGACGCACCCCCTGGGTGGAAGTGGTTTCCATCACATACAGAGTTCACAGTTTGGTTCCATGGCTGTCAGCACCCCCGATTGCAAGGGGGAGGTGCTCTGCTGGGCCAGATGTCTAAGAACAGGTCATGGCCCACAGGAGAGCAGTAAAGCAGAATGTGGCTGTGTCTGGACTAAACCGTGTGTGATACCGAAGATGTATTTGGAGCGGCTGCATCAAGGGCTGAGTCACCAGTAGAGGTGTGTCAAGGCTCCTTCCCCACTCTGAACTTTAGGGTACAGATGTGGGGGCCTGCATGAAAACTTCTAAGCTTAACTACCAGCTTAGATCTGGTCCACTGCCACCACTCCCAATGGGCTAACTCCCTTCCCTGGGTAGCCTTGAGAGACTCTTCCACCAACTCCCTGGTGAACACAGATCTAACCCCTTAGATCTTAAAACAAGGAGAAATTAACCATCCCCCCTCCTTTCTCCCACCAACTCCTGGTGGATCCAGATCCAATCCCCTTGGATCTAAAAACAAGAAAAAATCAATCAGGTTATTAAAAAAGGTCAAAATCATCTCTGTAAAATCAGGATGAAAAATAACTTTACAGGATAATCAAACTTAAAGAGCCCAGAGGAACCCCCTCTAGCCTTAGGTTCAAAGTTACAGCAAACAGAGGTAAACACCCTAGCAAAAGGTACATTTACAAGTTGAGAAAACAAAGATAAAATTAACACGCCTTGCCTGGCTGTACTTACAAGTTTGAAATATGAGAGACTTGTTCAGAAAAGATTTGGAGAGCCTGGATTGATGTCTGGTCCCTCTCAGTCCCAAGAGCGAACTCCCCCCAAAACAAAGAGTACAAACAAAAGCCTTCCCCCCACCAAGATTTGAAAGTATCTTGTCCCCTTATTGGTCCTTTGGGTCAGGTGTCAGCCAGGTTACCTGAGCTTCTTAACCCTTTACAGGTAAAAGGATTTTGGAGTCTCTGGCCAGGAGGGATTTTATAGTATTGTACACAGGAGGGCTGTTACCCTTCCCTTTATAGTTATGACAAGGTAGAAGCAGGTTTTTTGTCCGACCTCTCTGCCGGGAATGAAACGAAGCATTGTGGGCTGTTTACATGGAGGCCAAGGGAGAGATGTGAAGTCCTCTCCCCAGTAATTCTTGGTCTAATTTGGGGGCACTCCAGCTGTTTCCATTCTGTGGGGAGATTCCAACTCCCACAGCTTGCAGCTCAACGTTTTGTCATGGACAGACCCTGGTGGTACACACCGGACTACAAGAACATTGGGCATCCCTCTTGACAGGCACTTCCCCTTTCCCCCCAGCAGATGCTTGTAGGCAGCCTCTGGGAGTGGCCCAGAAGAGTCCCAGGGGGTTGCAGTGCAGAGGTGGCATCTACTCTGCTGTGATCTACGTCTGAAGGTCGACGGGTCATGGCACAAATGAGTAATATGACAAGGTTGAGAGCCTTAGCGTCTCAGGGCACAGCTGCTGAGCAATGGAAACAGGAAGGCGAACAATGGTGGGGAGGGGACGTGGGCAGGTTACATTTCCTCTCTGTGCTGTTGTGGTTTCTAAACCAAGCTGTGTTCTCGGCTCTAACAAAGGACTTGAGTGCGACAGTTAGAATGCAGGGTGCTGGTCGTGCCCGCTAGGGAAGAGCAGACAACATGCTCCCGAAAGTCACAAGCAGCCAGGCCTTTGAGAAAAACCGTAACAATCACCAGAGACGGCACCACGGACAAGCCTGTTTAAAGTCCTTCTAAGGCCTCTCTAGTTCATTGGGGTGGTGAAAACGGCTGGTCTTTGCTGACCGAGCCCTAGTGCCTGTTTGAAGGAGAAGCTCTGTGCGATGAATTCTGTGCTTAAGCTAAAGGGGACATTTTTTCTCTGAACCCGGAGGCTCAAGCCGGGGGGATATGAGGAGTGGTTAGGGCGCTGTGTCCCCTGCCCCCCGCACATTGCTAAATGAGAATGCATGACAGACGGGTGGGCCGCTGAAATCCAGGGGCCTGCCTCAGAGGCCTATGCTGACGCTAAGCACAGGCTTACCTGCTCTGCTGCCTCGGGGTTTTGGGACACAGAAATGTCCAACGTAAGAAGTGACAATTTCCCATCACCTTGGGGAAGCTGGTGGAAAGTTCCTAGGGGCGAGTGCTCCAAAATGAGCCGTGAGATGGGGACGGGGGTGGTTCTCTGCCCTGCTAGGCAGGGCCAGGTTGGAGGATGTAATGGAACAAATACTTAATGATGGGCTCTTCGGCCTAGCAGAGAAAAGTCTAACACGACCCAACAGCTGGAAGCTGAAGCTGAAGCTAGACAAATCCAGACTGGCAATGAGATGTACATTTGTAACAGAGAGAGAACAGACAAAGAACAGTCGCGCAGTGGGTGTGAACTGCCAACATCTTAGCTGGGAGCCAGTGGCGGGATTGAAAGGGGGCTATCCCCGCAGGGTCGGGGGATGGGGACGGGCGTCTGCCCTTCTCTGGGGCTATGCCAAGGCCTTGAGCCCCCAGGGGAGGAGGTGCATTTGGCTTTGGAGGGCCCAGGATGCAGCTCTCCCTTAGACTCATAGACTTTAAGGTCAGAAGGGACCATTATGATCATCTAGTCTGACCTCCCGCATGATGCAGGCCACAAAAGCTGACCCACCCACTCCTGGAATAATTCTGTCCCTTGACTCAGCTGTTGAAGTCCCCAAATCATGATTTAAAGACTTCAAGTTGCAGAGAATCCTCCAGCAAGCGACCCCTGCCCCATGCTGCGGAGGAAGGCGAAAAACCTCCAGGGCCTCTGCCAATCTACCCTGGAGGAAAATTCCTTCCCGACCCCAAATATGGCGATCAGCTGAACCCCGAGCATGCAAGCAAGATTCTCCAGCCAGACCCTCCTTAGAAAGGTGACAGGGGAGAGAATGTCCCACCAGGACATGTGGGGGGATTGGCTCCTGCCTGTGCAGAAGGGGGTTAGTGGCCTCTCCGGGGTGGTGCATCACCTAATTAGGGTGACCATACGTCCCGCTTTGGCTGGGACAGTCCCTTTTTTAAGCCCTGTCCCGGCCGTCCCGACTTTTTAGGCAAAACTGATCATCCGTTGGTGAGAGCCAACAGGACAAATGCCCAGTTTTGCAAAAAAAGTGGGGTGCAAACCCTAGCGGGGCGCAGAGAAACATGCAGGTGGAGGTTGGAGAGTGGCATCGCCAGCCCTGAGCGGAACAGAGGGAGGGCTTGGGAGAGCAGCTCCCACGCGGGCGGGTGGCAGGGGGCTTCGGGCCGGCCCTGTGCGGGGTGCCATTTTCCCTTTGGGAAAATATGGTCACCCTACACCTAACGGCAGGGGCTGTGCCCAGAACAATGGCTGCAGCTGTTCCCCCACCCCGCCGGGGCAGCTGTCTCCGTGCTGCCAGCGAGCTGCAGGGGTAGTACCGCGTCAGGGCTGGGGCTCCATTCCTTGGGATTCTCCTGCAGGCATGTTGGGAGAAGGGACCCCCCGCCTGCTGGAGGAACTCAGCAGCGAGGCTGCTAGTCAGCTCTCCTGGCTCCTCCAACTCTCCTCCACCCCACCAGGAATCCTGACCTCAGGCCCTGGGGAGGGGGAGAACCCAAGTTTCCCATGTACTTATTGCTATGGCAGTGGTGTCTATGGTTAGAGCAGGGCCTGCCTAGGCATTATTTCTGCCTGTGGGAGGGGAGTGAGAATCCAGGGAGGGCTGCTAAGGAGTGTGGTCCATGGGGAGGGCAGGTGACGGGAGGTCTGTGCTCCAGAGGTCTAGTCATGGATCAGGAAGGAGAGACTGGGGGTCAGGACTCCTGTGTCCATTGCTCCCCCTGGCTTATTCTGCGCCTCCATCTGCCTGATGTCACAGCCCTGCACTTGTGGAGGTGCTGTGGGACCATGGCTGAGGGGTTACAGTCCAGGCTGAAGCTGTTAACAGCCTGGCCAATCTATAACAACCCCCCCGCCCTTCCCTTCCAGCCCCGGACCCCCTCTGTAATGTGCAAACACCCCACTGCTCGCCTCCGGCTGACACGAGGCGCTGGCCCTTTAAGGTCACCACTGGTGCTCAGCAGCACAAGGGTTAACAGGGCTAGCAAGTCCTGTGGTCCATGGCTGCAGGTTGCCAATAAAGGAGAAGAGAATTCCTCCTTCCCCACCCCATTAGAAAACGATGGCCTGAGTGCTGGAGCCAGGGCCTGGGCCCCTGCTAGGTGTGGGGACAGACACCCCCTCCCCCAGCAGAGCCATCCACGTAACCCAAGATACACACAGCCCCGCTGCAACAGAGCCCCATGGGGCTGGCGGCAGCAGCCGGGTGGCCAGGGGTGTTATTGGCCATAAGGTCCAGGGCGTCCGGCTGAAAGGTCCCACTGGAGCTCTGCTCTGCTTTCTCCCCTGGGGGGTTAAACCAGTGCGGGTGGGAGGAGGTACTGGAGCCACAGGCCCAGGTCACAGATGCTGCTGGTCTTTAGCGTGAGCTTGCAGGCTGACCCCTGGCTCCCAAGCACAGGAGCTCAGCACATTGAACCTCTCCAGTCAGCAATGTTTAGCCTGGCCCTGATGGGCCAGGGCCTCCCCGCTGCGGTGGGTACAGGGTCAGAGTCAGCAGGGCTTACGCATGAGGAAATCCCATATCTTGGTGGGCAGAGCTCAGCTGGTTCCGGAGTGTCCCGCCAGCAGCGGCTCCTGATTGCCAGATTCAGGCTGGATAAGTGGCATTAACGCTCCCATCCCAGGATGCAGGTCTGCACCATCCTCACTGTACAGCTGGGGAAACCGAGGCACAAAGCGGTGGCGGGACTTGTACACGGTCACACTGCATCAGTAGCAGAGGCAGGAATAGCACCCAGGAGTCCTGATTTCGGCTCATTTCCTAGGCTCATAGTTACTCCAAACCCCTGTTGTGGGCTTCCATGGGGTCAGTAGCGTAGCTAGCGGAGTGCAGGGGAAGCAGCCGCTTCCCCTCAGCACATTTTACAAAAGCCGCGCCTTAGTTAGGGGTTACCATGGCGCCAGCGGGCGGGGCCCAAGCTCCGCTCTGAAGCTTGGCCTGCCGGGCCGGCGCTGGGCTCCTGCAGGCAAGGGGGGCAGCATGCCTGGAGGAGCCATGGGGAGGGGGCGGCACAGCCGGAGGAGCGAGGGAGGGCGCAGCATGGCGGACAGTGGCAGCCAATGGGGGGGCGGCGGGCGCGACCGGAGGAGCGAGGGGGGGTCGCGGGGGTGGCACGGCCAGAGGAGCCATGGGGGGGGGGAGGGGCGGTGGGCCAGAGGAGCCAGCCAAGGGGGGGTGCGGAGCGGCCGGAGGAGGAGCCAAGGGGGGCGTGGCCAGAGGAGGAGCCAAGGGGGGCACCTTTTTTATGTTTGCTCCCCCTCCTCTTAGAACCTGGCTATGCCACTGCATGGGGCCCCCCCTACCCTGGCAGCAGAGCGCATGGCACCTGGCCTGCCGAGCAGCCTCCTGGCCCAGCACTGCTGCCCTAATGAGCCCTGGCCAGTTCGCTGGGCGGTGCCTGGCCTAGTCTCGGGTTCCTGTGTGGCCGGCTGAGCTCAGACTTGTCCCTGCTAGTGGCACGGGGCTGGGGAGGGAGCCGACTGGTTTGCTGCAGCTGGGAACCTGCCTGACGGTTTGCACCACCTGGGAGCGTCCCCAGGCAGAGGCGAGGGCTGGGAGTGCTGCAGATGCTCAGGTGCCGTCGGACTGGTCTGGGAGGCGCTGGCAGCTCCTGCCTGAGCACGGACTGACCCCAGGGAGCTGGGGGTCAGGCCGGTATCTCCCCTGCCCCACCGGGCTGGGCGGACGAGCCTTGCTGAGCTGCTGCAGAGCCAGGGCAGAGGGGCAATTGGATACTGGCGCCAGCCCCGCTTTGCTGGCTGTTCTCGCCTCCCCCACTGGCCCGACTTTCAGACCCACCCCCAGGATCATGCGTGGGGGGGGGGGGAAGCTCCTCTCAATGACCACCCCTGCCCCCATGGTCAGGAGGAGGAAGAACAGGACAGCCTCGCTCCTCCTGCCCCCCACATGCCAGTCATGGCCCTGGGCAGATTGCACTGCCCCAGCTCAGTGTGGGGCTGACCCACAGTTGGGGGCCTGCGTAGGTAGGGATCCTCCTTGGCCGGGCTGGGCAGGTTTCCTGGGCAGTGGGGCTGATCTAAGCCAGCTGGGCCCCTCTGCAGGGCGCTTTGCCCCCCGAGGCCCGGCTGGGTGCAGAGCTGGGTGTGGTGTTGCTGGCTTGTTTTCCTCTCCCTCTGACTGAGTGGGGCAGTGCCCCGTTCCCAGGCTGGCCTCGCCCTGTCCTCTCCCACTCTCTGCCCCAAAGTGGGACGCCCAGTCACCTGCAGTGCCATGAGCGGCCTCGCCCAGTGGGGGGGTGGGGGGAGGAGTAGGGCGCCTCGCCCCGGTACTGAGTCCCAGCCATCACGTCCCTGCCAGCTCGTCCTCACCCAGGCTCCTGCTCCTTGTGTTCCGGGCTGGTGGCTGGCACGTGGGGTGCTGGGGGCACTGCCACCCTTCAGCTCCCTGTGTGTGGGGCTGGGCTAGATCTGGGCTGCAGGAATGTCAGACAGCCTGGCAAGATCAGAATCAGCCCCCGCCTCCCCGCACACCAGTTTGTGATGAGCAGAAGAGCTGGGCCAGGCCAGTGTTGCCCACTACCCTGTCACTATGTCAGCATGTAACGATCCTGCTCTGAGCTGAATGTATTTCCACAGGGGGCCCGGAGCTGCTTCTTACCGGTCAGGTGCAAAGGTCCTGCCTGGGCAGCCGCACCCCCCACCTCCAGCCCTGCTCTCTAGCTGTGTAAGGGGGGTGGGCTCCAGGAACCGCTCATCCCAGGAGAGCCATCTTGCTAGACTCGGGGTGCTGCACAGTCCCACGCTGGTGGGAAATCCAGGCCACGAGGATGCTGGGAATCAAGGGGGTAGGTGGAGGGCACTGGGGGTGATAGGAAGCAAAGGGACAGGCCAGGGTTTGTGGGGGTGGGAAGGCTGGACTGAAGGGTGATATCAACTTGGTGGTGCATGAAGGGATGGGTCAGGCACCAATGGTCCATGGAAGATCAGGAGCCAGCGCTGGACGTAGAGAGGAAAACAAAGCCCTCGTGTCTCTAAGGGCCAAGCCAGCCAGCCAAAGGGAGCAGCACTGCTCAGGTGCCCATGATCAGGAGGGCTCGGGTGGGTGTGGGCAGCCCAGCAAGCTGTGGAGAGCTGCAGAGATTAACCCGGAAAGACATTAGCCCACAGCCTGGAGAGCGAATGAAATCCCATGGAAGGGGCAAGGGTGACCCCTCTCCTCAGTAAGATCAGCTGGTTTGCTTTCTTGGGGTATGCCAGACACTGCAGTGCCGAGCACCATGTAAACACCGGGACGGATGTTACAGTGCACATGCCTGTCCTCCACTCTGTGTAATGAACCCCCATTTCTAGGGCTGAGACGGGTGTCAGTCGTCAACCTCCATTCATTCCTGGGCTTCCCTGCTGATGCTGCCAGTGCAGGGCCAACTAATACCGATTGTGGGGAAATAACTGAGGCCCACCAAACTCATTTCATGCAGGCCACCAAACAGCTGTCAGGAAGTTATCTGTTCCTGCCATTTAAAATGGCCCTGCAGTCCATTCTCCTGATCCCTCTAGAGCCAGCCAGTCCCTTCACCTGGGGCCAGAGCAGAGCCGGTGCCCCAGAGGGGCAAGGCCCTGATCCCATTCCCCATCCCATGAGCCAACCAATCCCCGTTCCTGGGGCTGGATCAGAGTCAGTGCCCCCTAGAGGGGAAAGGCCCCAGATCCCATTCCCCACCTCTGTGATCCTGCCAGCCCCCTTCAGATCACTAGCAATTTAAAATGTCTTGTCTTTTCACTTCCCAGGCTTTTTGGCTAGGCGACCCTGGCTGTGGAGTCACTGGGCTGACTCCAGTCCAAACAGGGGGCTTTGGCCATCCATCTTTCTCATGGGCACACACCAGTTGGCTGCAGCTTGGTGCCAGGCCTATGGGGCAAGAGGATGGGAGGTTGGGGCGAAGGTACCCTGTCTGAGCTGCTCAGGGATTCCCCATGCAGCGGGATCTAGATGAGAGATATGGAATGCCCCTGGCCCTCACTCCCAGTGGGAACTAGGGCCACCTCAGTTGGGTCTGAGAGTAGTGGTCTTAGGCCTGGTCTGCACTTAAAATTTAAGTCGCCACAGCAATGGAGCTCTGGAGTGTGAAAAATCCATCTATCTGAGCGCCATAGCTACAGAATCATAGAATTGTCAGGCTGGACGGGACCTCGAGAAGTCATCCAGTCAACCTAGACCAGCCCTGACAGACGTTTGTCCGACTTGTTTTCAAAAGCTTCCAATGATGAGGAGATTCTACAACCTCCCTTGGAAGCCTGTTCCAGAGCTTAACTCCCCGTAGAGTTAGAAAGCTTTCCCAATATCTATCCTAAATCTCCCTTGCTGCAGATTAAGCCCATTGCTTCTAGTCCTACATCCAGTGGACATAGAGAACAATTGATCCGTGTCTTCTTTATAACAGCCCTTAACGTATTGGAAGACTGTTCTCAGGTCCCCCTTCGGTCTGCTTTTCTCGGGACTAAACGTGCCCATTTTTTTGTAACCTTTTCCTCACAGGCAGGTTTTCTAAACCTTAGATCATTCTGTTGCTCTCCTCTGGGCTCTCTCCACTTTGTCCACATCCTTCCTAGATTGTGGTGCTCAGGATTGGACACAGGACTCCAGCTGAGGCCTCACCAATGCTGAATAGAGCGGGACAATTGCCTCTTGTGGCTTACATACAACGTGCCTGTTAATACACCCCAGAATGACAGTAGCTTTTTTTCACAGCTACATCACACATTGTTGACTTGTTTTCATTTTGTGACCCACTCTAACCCCCAGATCCTTCTCAGCAGTACGACGGCCTCGCCCAGTTAGTCCCCATTTCATAGCGGTGCATTTGATTCTTCCTCCCTATGTGAAGGACTTTGCCTTTGTCTGTATTGAATTTCATCTTGTTGAATTCAGACCAATTCACCAAGTTGTCAAGGTGATTTTGAATGTTAAACCTGCCTTGTGCTTGCAACCCCTCCCAGCTTGGTCTCATCTGCAAATTTTGTAAGCAAACTCATTACTCCATTATCCAAGTCATTAATACAAATATTGGATAGTACCAGACCCGGGACTGACCCCTTTGGCATGCCACTAGAGACGCCCTCCCAGTTGGACAGCAAACCGTTGATAACTACCGTGCCGTAGCCATGCTGACCTAAACCCGGTGTAGTCAATCCACCCCCATCAGCGCTGTCGCTATGCCGACCTAACCCTGGGGTAGCCACTCCACTCCCGTCAGCGCTGTCGCTATGCCGACCTAACCTTGGGGTAGCCACTCCACCCCCATCAGCACTGTCACTATGCCGACCTAACCCTTGGGATAGCCACTCCACCCCCGTCAGCGCTGTCGCTATGCCAACCTAATCCCAGTGTAGACAATCCACCCCCGTCAGCACTGTCGTTATGCCGACCTAATCCCGGTGTAGACAATCCACCCCCCCCGAGTGCCGTAGCTGTGTTGATCTAACCCCGGTGTAGACACAGTTAGGTTGATGGAAGAAGGCTTCCTTGGACCTAGCTACATTCGCTCTGGGAGTGGGTGTTCCCACACTGATGGACAGCCCCCTTCTGTCGCGGCAGGCTGTGTCTACATCATGGGGTGATGCCAGCAGAGCTAGGCTGCTGTGGTGTAGCCATGGCAGGGCCCTCGTGGTTGTGTGCGGTGGTGCATTCCCCAGGGACAAGCTGAGCTGCAGACCCACGGTGAGAGCTGGGAGTAGCCATGAGTCACAGTCTGTTTCTCCCCACCCCACCTGGCGCACGGGGCGGCCTCCCCTTGCCAATGTCTCCTGTGCCCGTCTCAGCTCCCGGAGTCCCGGGCTGCCCATGGACAGTCTGAGGGCAGGTGTCAGTGCGCAGCGTGCTGGGGAGGAACAACGGGGCTGACCGTTCAGATCGGCCTCCTGCACAGCAGCGTTTTGTTCCCGGGTCCATCCCCCTGCAGTGGCACTTCTGGACTGTCCTGGCTGGCCCCGCCCTAGGGCTGCCGCAGCTGAGGTACAGAAACTGAGCACCTGGGCAGGTTTTCCGGGACAGGTGTGTCAGAAAAGGGCCAATCCTGGGAGAAGCGGGCCGGGTGGCCGCCCCTCCTCCCCCCCACACTCTGGGCGGGCGGCTGTTCTGGGGGGGAGGTCAGCAGGGGCAGTGTCAGGAGGAGGAGCGATGAACACCTGTGAAGCACACTGGGGCTCTGAGCTGCCTCTTGCCTAGCTGCTTTGGGGGAGCACCTACAGCCTGAGCCTCCACGGCACACAACGCAGCCCAGGCTCCCTGCCCTGAGGTGCCCCTCCCTGCTCCCGCCGCACGGACTCTCCTGAAAGGCCTTGTCATCCGGCAGTTCTGGCCTGTGTGGGGGCTGACCCTGCCCTCTGGCTTGGGCACAGGCTGTACCCTCCTGATCCTCCCCCCACAGCCCATCACAGCCAAATCAGCTGCATCCAGATCCCCAGCATTCACCCTGCAAAGGCCAGGAATCCCCTGGGTCTCCAGCCAGGCCCGACACCCCCACCCCGCCCCTTTGGCGTGAGGCCGGGGCTGCAGCCCGTGAGGCCAGAGGGAGGCTTGTGCCCTGGTGCCTGGGGACAGGAAGAGGCTGGGAGGCGGCACGGCTGGAGCATCGGACACCTCTGGCTGGGGCCCAGCTGCCTGCCCCACATTCACCCAAACTGGGGCAGCAGCAGGGAGGAGGCACAGAGGAGGCAAACAGAGAGGAAGGGAAGCGAGGGAGCCGGGGGGGTTCTGTCCCCCATGCACTGAATCAGCCTGTCCGCAGCGTGCTGGGTGCTGCTCCCTCCCCCCGCCCCCCTCCCAGCCTGTCCTTATGGCTCCTTCACTGGGTTCATGGCAGCTTGAGAGGGCAATTCAGGGGGCCCCTGCCTCTCCCCCCAGCCCTGAAGACGTAAACGATTTGGTTGGGATACAGAAAAAATGGATTTAGTCAGTTTCAATCATTTCTGAATTGAAATGCAGACAAAGAAATGGGTGAGGGCAAGGGCAGCTTGTACCGGGGTACCCCCCAGTGCCACAGCGTGGTGGGCCAGGGTCATTATCCTCATTTTATAGAAGGGGAAACCGAGGCACAGTCTCCAAAGTCACACAGCAAGTCAGTGGCCGAACCCAGCAGCCATGATTGCCTGTCCCCACCCCCCATATACACTAGACCCCCACTCTTCTCCCAGAGCTGGGAACAGACCTCAGGAGTCCCGGCTGCCAGTCCCCCACTCTGGTCTAAACAGCTGAGGTCAGCCCTATGCCGGTGAATCTTTCCTAGTTTATCTTGTGGGCCTTGGCTCCATTGTGTTTGCCCCTTGGAACAGCTCATGTGTGTTAGTTACACAAGGTAAAAAACACAGCTTTCGTAGTAGTGAAGATAAGGCCTATAGGAAATGACATTAGCTATCTATCTATGGCATCCAGCACCATGGTATCTCTTTAAGCTGATTGTTAGTGTACATGTGAAGGGACCATATATCTGTGGTGTATGGGAAAGAACTCCTTGGAAGCCATTAAGATTTGTATCATGCCCTCAGGGTACACCCCGCCAATGAGAGTTTGCCCTGATGATGCAAACTCTCCTTCCCATTAGGTGAGTGTGTTTTCACTGAGCATCCTGCCAGAGCGCTGCAAGGGTGGGGTGGGTGGAACACAACAGGCCCGGGTGTCTCTTACTCCGGGGGGAATTCGGTGCCTAAAAAGTCTGCACACAATCGTTTAAAATTCTGCATATTTTATTTGTCAAAATAACACAATATAATCAGGCCATTTTCAAGTCTTTGCTGACAAGTCTTTTGAAATAAATGACTAAATCACTTTCAGGTAGAAACTGGTCCCCCTGCACCGGGAATTTTCCTCTCTGCGGCATGGAACTGCTGTGTCCTCTCATCCCTCTGCAGCCCCATGGTGACGTTGCCCCGTCTCTCCAGGTTTCACCTACATCTGGAGGCCATGAAGGGTTTCGACCCTCTGTGTGAAACTCCCTCCCTAAGGCTGGTCATCAGAGAACGTATTGTCTTCAATATCTGCTGCAAGGCCATTTGACTTGGGTGGGTTCCTCTCGAAGCCACCTTGGCCCTGCCTACCTGCCCATGCCCCTTGTCAGCTTCCGACGGCCTCCTCCTTCCCTCCCTCCAGTGTGTGTGCCACAGAATGGGAATGGCCACGTTGGCAGCAGGGGCAGGGGCTGAGGCCCAGTGAGACACCTGGAGATATACGGTAAATGGAGGTTGGAATGACTCAGGTTGTTTTGCTTTGCTTGATTTAAACCCGCCCCAGTAAAGGTGACTCCCCTGCTTTTCCCACCAGGCCTAGCAAGTGAAAACTATGGCCTGGGCCTGTAATTAAAAAACTCATCATCATCATGCCAAGGTAAATGCTACAATCACCAGCTCCAAAGCAGCTGCTACCCCTGGGGGCCTTGAACTGCTGGCCAGGAGCCCAGGAGTCTGTTGCTGGGGCTGCTCCCTGGAGCCGTGGTGTGGAACAGGCCCATGGTTCCCATTGCTGCAGCACCTGTGGGGGAGGGAGCCAGCGCACATGGACATGCAGGATAACAACCGATTCCTCCCTCCTAGCCAGCGTGTGGCTGTTGTCTTCCCCCACACCGGGTTGCCGGCCAATTCCCCCACCCACACGCCTTTAGGCAGCTGATTAGGAACCTGATCCTGATGCTCTTAGTCACTCCTGCAGAATGGGGCCCCTACATTGACTAGGGCAGTGGTTCCCAAAGTGGGGACCCCAGGCCCCTGGGGGGCTGCTGTGGGTAGGGTGACCATACATCCTGTTTTGGCCAGGACAGTCCCTTTATTAGACCCTGTCCCGGCCGTCCCAACTCGTCATCAGTTGGCAAGAGCAAACGGGACAATGGCCCAGTTTTGTCAAACAAGTGGGGTGGGACCCCTAGCAGGGCACAGAGGAACAGGTGGGGTGGGGTCCTGTGCTGGATGGAGGGCTAGGGAGAGCTGCTTGGGCCAGCTGCCCCGTCCCACGTGCAGGGGGGCAGGGAGCCTCGGGGGGTCCCGTGAGCAGGTGGCAGGTGGGCTTGGACTACCAGCCCCGTAGACAGTGGGGTGGCTCAGACCACCAGCCATGCACGTGGATAGAAAGGGGGCCATGGAGGTGGGAGGGGGCTCATGGGCAGCATGGGGGCTCGGAGGCCTGCCGGCATGCCAGGTGTGTGTGTGTGTGCCCTCAGGCCAGCCCCAGGTGCCAGTTGTGAGGGGGACCTCAGCCCGGCCCTGTGTGGGTGGGAGGCAGGGAGGGCTTGGGCCAGCCCCATGGGGGGAGGTCAGAGGGGGAGAGCTCAGGCCGGCCTGGGGATATCCTGTTTCCCCTTTGGGAAAATATGATACCCCTAGTTGTGGGTTATGCGGGGGTCTGTCCCTGGAGCCAGGGCCATGTTCCGGCACTTTTGCTGCACGGAGGATGCTGTTTTGTTCTCAGAACGGTGTCCTCCTCCTCCGAGCATGACCTTGCACACACTGTGCATGAGCAATCACCTTGCTGGCTGGGGAGTTGGGTAGCACCAGGAACGAAAGGGAGCTGGGACAGTCAGTCAGATGCCAAAGATGTGGAGAGCAGTTTGGGAAGCTCTGGGCTAGGAAATTCCTGTCTCCATGAGAGGTGCCAGTGGCCAGGTCAGCGTCCCTTTGGGGGGGTGTGCCATGGTGATGGGGGTAGAAGTTATTTGTTGTACTCGGGGGACCATTAGGTCACCTAGTTGGACCTGCTTATAGCCCAGGTCTTAGATTTCAGCCCGTGAACCCTGCACCCTGCCCAATTATGGCTGAGCTAGCGCAGAGTGATGTTGGGGGCATGTGCAGAGACCCAGAAATCCAAGCGTGCCTGATGCTTGGCTGCCTGGGGTCTGGGCCACCTATTCCCATGGAAAGTCCCAGAAGACAATTGCTTGGACATTTGGTACCTAGCAAATGATGACTCTGGATGGCCGAGTCTCTGCAACAAGCCAGCTGGGTATGAGCAGCTGGAGAACAAAGGGCTGAGGAGGAGGCCAGGTGGGGCTGCTGGAAGCAAGGAGGTTTCTGGACTTGGGGACTGACCCAGATGGACCATGCTGTGCCCTGCTATTCGCCATGATAACTGAGGTCTTTCTATGCTGTGCTCCAAACATCTAATAATCCCGACTGCTGTTCCAACGCTGGCCAAAAGTCACTCCAGATTAAGGAAACTGGGGGTGCATTGCTCCCTTTCAATGTGCAAGTCTCCCTCTGGTGTCCGATCCAGGTGGACTCACTGCAGGGAGCTCATGGCGTGACGTGGCATGCTGAAGGCTCCGAGAGTCGGTCCCAGGAGGTGGTGAAGCCAAAGGTCTTACCCCAGTGAGAGAGTTTGACCCAGTGAGAGAGTTAAGGGGGCTGACACACTGAAGGGGGTCCTCCCAGGGACTATTTCAGAGCAAGGGCACCAGAACAGGGGGATAGGGGGCCATGGTCCCCCACTTTTTACCAGCTGTAAGAGCGAATGACAGGGGGTGGGGGCAGAGAGGAGCAAGCAGTGTCCTGGGGGGAAGAGGTAGCTTGGGGGTGGGGCCTCAGGGGAAGGGGCAGTGTGGGGGCAGCACCAGACCTGGGGGTCTGTGACAGGGCCTGTGTTCTGTCTCCCCATTGCTCTGCTCTTGGGGCCTCTCACAGTTTCTTGACATGCTGCCTATTGTTCTAAGTGATGTTAAAGGCACTGGACGTGGGGGCTGAAGGATCATGAGGATTATAATCTCTCTAGGCAGTAGAGAAGCATTTACATTTGTGTTGCCAGCAGACCAACCAGAGTCACATTTTCTAATGTGTCTCTAACCAGCCGCTAAAAAACACCTGAAATTTTTCATCTCCCCTGGGTTTTTGCATGTGTGGAAGTTCAGCTGTGTGTGTGCAGAGCCAGCACTGTGGAGACCGTGGATGACCTCGGTGGTTAGTAACAGGCTAGGGAGCATCTTGCTTCCTGGCTGCCATCTTGAGTCTAACACCGATTAGTAGGGACTGAAAACGGTTTACATCCAAAGACTTTTCGGTGATGGGTGATGAGTTTGGTGGATCTCAGCCCACCTCCTAGTGCACACAATATAAATTTGCCGCCCCTGATGGCTCATGGGGTGCCCAGGACTGTGAGTTACCTTGTTATCCCCATGAGTCCAGCGAGAGGGAGTGCTTAACTGGGTGTCAGCTCCCTGACTCCACCAGCCCATTAGCCACCCGGGCACTCTCCTCTGGGCTCTGCCAGCCCTTGCTTTGCCTTGCAGGATAACAATAGGTGCACCCATCCCTGAGCCTCTTTGAAGCATTTCCCTGTTGTGGCCAGCCCTTTATCCCCTGAACTCTCACAGAAATACCAGGGGTGGACCAGTGTACACACCCGCCTGTCTGATTCAGCTCAGAATCAGCATCTTGCTTAATATCACAGCACTGAGATATATTAATAGTGACAACAAGAATAAGTTTATTACCAAAGATTCAAGAGCTAGTGAGTGAGGATCATGGAAACTAGAGGGCTACATATAAAACAAAATAATAACACACAGTCTAACAAAATAATAACACACAGTCTAGAGACTTAACAGGCCAATCTTCTATGTAAAGAAGTTCATCTCATCCCAAATGTCTTTTGCAACATTTCAGCTCAGGCTGGTTGTAATCCCATTGTCATGAATGTAATCGCACCGCCCGCTTACTTTCTAGGTGGAGGATAAAGAGGGGTTGTCCTTGCCTTCTCCTTATATTGCCCCAAAGTTCATTGTCTGTTCCCAGAGTCAGACTAACCCCTCTGCCCCCCGACCCACCACCGTGTCTGATTCTCCGGAGTGCTGGCTCCCTGTTGATTTTGTATCCCAGTGACTCTCCATTGTGTTAATGTACAGTGCTTCATTTACACGCCAGAGGGATAGGAGAATAAACATCTTCTGTCTGGCAGAAAACCTGCTTGTTGAGTCTGCCTTGATGCAGACGCTAAGAACATATTTCCAGTACCCATACGTAACTCCTTACACAGTATCTGCATATACATTTCACAATGCTAGTAATGACCAGTGTGGCTCTGGTTTCCATTTAAGACGGCACACAACATTCTTTGGTGAACCAGAATATACATACACGATCAGGATATTCTTGTAACCCCCTTTCTAGCTGGCATTGAGGGGTTCAGGGGTCACACCACCCCAATAATAATACAACACAGCCCCTTTCAGCCATGGAACTCAGGAGAATTCCACCCCTGCAGAAGCAGCTGGTGGGGGAAGGGATTTGCCCATGGTGACAATGGCTGGCTCCGCTTGGGAGAGGCGATATTTTGGCTCAAAGTGTTGAGCTTGGGAGGAGCCTGTTGATTTCTATCCCACCCCTGGAGACTCATGCGGGCACAGTGGCTGCTCACATGCAGTGTGGGGATAATTACAGGCAGGGACAGCGGGGTTTGTGCCGTATATTAATACTTTGATTGTTTGCTTGGGGCATTTTGGGGATCGTTCTGTGGGTTAGGTGCTATAGATTGGCTGATGAAACAGTCTGGCTTGGCTGTCTGCTCACAGAGCACGGGCAGTGTCCCACTCCTGTGCCCTGCTCCTAACTAAAGGGGAGCAAGAGGGCAGAGGTGCTGGAACTTGGGGGTCTGGGGGGGGGGCTGCCTCACCCACTGGTTGGAAGTGGTTTTCATCATATCCAGGGTTTACAGTTTGGTTCAATGGCTCTCAGCACCCCCACTGTACAAATTGTTCCAGCCCCCCTGCAAAAGGGGCACGCAGTTCAGTGCTTGGCCTCTCAGCTGATCACACATCGTGGGGTTAAATCAATGCCCACTGTGGTGGCAGCTTTAGAGATGAGGACACACGTCCACCAGGCACTGGACTGAGACCCAGAAAACTCATCGCACAGAAGCCACCCCACAGCTGCCAGCCAGCAGGACTTTTAAGTGTTAATGGTGGAGAAGCTCCATATGGGTTGAAAACAAAACCTGGGCTCTGGCTCAGTTCAGACCTGGATCTGGGAGCAAATCTCACTGTGGCTCCTATTTGTATGATTGACCAAACCGGTCCCCTGGATGCGAATGCCCCAGCTGAGGTGGTGTCCTTGGTAAACCCCTGTGTTTGCTAGGAACTGGCTGAGACTCACCAGAGGTTCCCACCGAGTGCCAAGCTCTATACAAGATGTATGTTTCAGTGGGAATGGGCAGGAGCTGGGCGTCATCACCTCCCCTCTAAAATCAGTCCTCAGCAGGATATTTTGGCTTCTTGCCTGTATCATGCCAGGTCACTGTGGTTTCCCCACCTTAAAACAGAGCAATTAAAGACCTTTGGCTCTCAGTGCAAAAGGCACACAGAGGCAGAATTAGGAGGCTCCCAGTACGTCTCATGCTGCAGCCACATGGGTGGGAGGTGCTGATAATTAGCAGCTGGAACACTTGGCTGGTGGCTCCGATCTGAATGCCGTGGCTGGTCCCACGGGATGTCTCCAGGCTGGCTGGGTGGCTCATGCCCTGTGTGCTGATTTGTTTGTAGGTGAGTTTTGTGCTCGGGATGGGTGCCTGATCGGCAGCCCCAGAGGGCAAAGGCCTACATTCCTAGATCCATGCATATCCCACACTGCCCCTGCCAATGTGTCTCAGCCCCGCCTGGAAGAGTGAACTGTTTATCTCCAGTACAGCACGCGCAGCAGTAGCACCATATTCCTGCACCTGCAGCCATATCCCTCAATCCTGCACTTGAGTCAAACCCTTGAATTATCCCCCAGCCATGGGCAGTGGCAGCACAAACTCCCTGCTGTGGAGAGGACACTTCCGGGGCCATCAGAGCGTTAAAGAGTCCTGCAAGAGTTGGCCAAGGAGATCTCTGGCCTGCTGTTGTTACTTTTTAATAAAAGTGGGGTAATCCCAGAAGATTGAAAGAATGCTAACGTTGGGCCTGTATTTAAGAAGGGCGAGTGGAATGGCCCATGAACTTATAAGCCAGTTAGCCAGAACTCAATCCTGGGAAAAATAATAGAAAAGCTAATATGGGATTCACTCAAAAAAGAATTAAAGGATGGGGATATAATTAATGCCAATCAACATCGTTTTATAGAAAATAGGTCTTGTGAAGTCAACCCTGATTTCATTTCTGATGAGCTCGTGAGTTTGGCTGATAATGGTAATTGCGTAGCTGTACTGTACCTACACTTTGGTAAGGTGTTTGACTTAGTGAGGCACAACATTGTCATTCTCATACTGTCACTACACAGCATCAATAGAGCACACCTTGCATGGATTAAGAACTGGCTGATCTCAACCAAAAGCTGTCAATGGGGAATTGTCACTGAATGGGGATATTTTTAATGGGGTTCTGCAGAGCTTGGTTCTATGCCTAGGGGAGTCAGTGTTTTTATCTATGATCTGCAAATGCGCCTGATAAAATTTGCAGCTGACACAAAGATTGGTGGTGTGGTAAATAGTGCTGAGGACAGGGCAGTCATACAGGGCGATCTGGATCACCTGGTAGACTGGGACCATTCAAAGAAAATGTGTTTTTATATAGCCTAATGCAAGGTCAGACATGTAGTAACGGAAGGCAGGCCATGCCTTCAGAGTGGGGCTGTATCCTGGAAGGCAGGGATGGAAAAGGAGTTGGGGTTATAAATGGACAAGCCACTCATCGTATGACCTGCCAGGGCGATGTTGTGGCAAACAGAGCTAGTGCAATCCTTGGATATAAACCAGGGGCGGAGGAGGACAGCACTGGGGGGACTGATACTGGGAAACTGCATCCTGTTCTGGTGTCCACATTTCAAAAAGGACACTGACAGATCGGAGAGGGTGCAGAGAAAAGCCACAAAAACAATTTGAAGGCTGGAGAAATTGTCTTAGAGGGAGAGACTTAAAGCACTCAATGGGTTTAGTTTATGAAAAAAGATTGAGGGGTGACTTGATCATGGTGTATAATTACTTTAATGGGGAGAAAATCCTGGGCACTAAAGGGCTCTTTAAGCTTGCTGAGAAAGGCAGGAGAGGAACCACTGGCTGGCCCTCAGATCAATTCAAATGAAAAGCACTCACCCATTTTTAACAGGGAGGGTGACTAAGCACTGGAACAAGCTACCAGGAAAGTGGTGGATTCTCCATCTCTTGAAGGCTTCAGATCCAGACTGTCTGGCTTTCTGGAAGATGCTTTAGTCAAACACAAAGGCTAACTGGGTGAAATTCTCTGGCCAGTTGTGACCAACAGGGAGCTGTCTGTGTTCCCTTTAGGAATATTCCATGTCCATGTGTATTTGATGGTTGTTGCATTGCTTGCTACGTGATGACCAAAGAGTTAATTTCTGCCAGGACTGGCTGCACTTAGGTTTCAGATAAGTCCTATTATCAGTACTCAGCCAGACTATGCAGTTGTCATTGCCTTTGAAGTCTGACCTCCCCTCAGCTCTGGCTGGCAGTGCAGGGGATGGGGAGAGATCATAGAATCATAGAATCTCAGGGTTGGAAGGGACCTCAGGAGGTATCTAGTCCAACCCCCTGCTCAAAGCAGGATCAATCCTGGCAGGACACTATGTCCACACTGGGATGAAACACCTGCAGCTGCCCACGTCAGCTGACTTGGGCTCCAGGAGCTTGGGCTGCGGGGCTGTAAAATTGCGGTGTAGACATTCGGGCTAGGGACTCTCCTTCCTCATAGGGATCCAGCACCAGGATTCCAGCCTGAGCCAGATGTCTACACTCCACAGCTGACAAGCACCAGCCAGGGGGGGTTAATAGACCTGAAAACAAAGAGCTTGGTTCTGATAAAAGCGGCCTGGCAAACAGACAGAGGGTTTCTGGGAGACACAGCGTAGCTGCTGAGCCTCACCCTCAGAAAAGGACTCTGGGCTCTGGAATAAGCCAGTGCCTCTCAAACTTGCTAGGAAACATTCAGGGTTAGGTAAGAGGAAATATGCCGAGAGACATTTACTGTTTTAACCCTGGGTCTCTCTACTCGGTAAGTTTCTATGAACCATTAAATCATGTTTGTTCTGGCACAGACTGTCCTGAGTCACTGCATTTCATACGGGTCCAAGCTCCCAGAGAGGGCTCGATAGCCAGACCCAGACCGAGTGGAGTTGGCTGAGGTACAGGTGGTGAATCGGGCGGGGGGTGGTAGCCTGGTGATCCAGTCTAAAGTGGGCTGAGCCACGGGGCTGAACTCTGGGAGAAGTTTAGCTGTCCCTCTGAAAGAGAGCTCACGGAGGGCAATCCCAGGTACAGCACCTGCACCATAACACCTGGGCTATGCAGGAGCTCAGACTGGATTTGCTAATGGTCCCGTCTTGTCTTAAAGGCTATGAATCAGGAAGGGCTGGTGCTGGGTTTTGCAAGTGTGATCTTGGAGTCATTGTGGAGAGTTCTCTGAGAACATCCAGTCGATGTGCAGCAGCAGTCAAAAAAGCAAACAGAATGTTGGGACTCATTAGGAAAGGGATAGATAATAAGACAGAAAATATCATATTACCTCTGTATAAATCCATGGTACGCCCACATATTGAATACTGCGTGCAGATGTGGTCGTCCCATCTCAAAAAAGATATATTGGAATTGGAAAAGGTTCAGAAAAGGGCAACAAAATGATTAGGGGTACGGAACGGCTTCCGTATGAGGAGAGATTAACAAGACTGGGACTTTTCAGCTTGGAAAAGAGATGACTAAGAGGGGATATGATTGAGGTGTATAAAGTCATGACTGGTATAGAGAAAGTAAATAAGGAAGTGTTATTTACTCCTTCTCATAACAGAAGAAAGAACTAGGGGTCACCAAATGAAATTAATAGGCAGCAGGTTTAAAACAAACAAAAGGAAGTATTTCTTCACACAATACACAGTCAACTTGTGGAACTCTTTGCCAGAGGATGTTGTGAAGGCCAAGACTATAACAGGGTTCAAAAAAGAACTAGATACATTCATGGAGGATAGGTCCATCAATGGCTATTAACCAGGATGGGCAGGAATGGTGTCCCTAGTCTCTGTTTGCCAGAAGCTGGGAATGATCAACAGGGGATGGATCACTTGCTGATTACCTGTTCTGTTCATTCCCTCTGGCGCACCTGGCATTGGTCACTGTCGGTAGACAGGATACTGGACTAGATGGATCTTTGGTCTGACCCAGTATGGCTGTTCGTATGTTCGTATGTTCTTATGTGATGCTTTTTCAGGGTGTCCAGAACTATAAGTCACCTGGTTACCTCTCTGCCTCGGCATGAAAAGGATCTGTGGTGCTACCCTGAGTGACAACTCTCTGTCACTCTGAGCTGCTGACCAGCCCCACAGATTCCTCAGGACTCTGCTAGTCCTAACTTTGCTTCTCAGTTTAATCTTTGGTGCACATCAGTTCCCGAACTCCCCAGAAGCATCTCCCTGCAGTATCTGGCCCCTGATGAGTGGACACTCACAGAAATTACTGAGTCTGCTGTCTCTAAAGAGACAGTGTACACACTCTGCTTAATATAAGAACACTGAGCTATACTTATGGTAAAACAAAGAGAAGTCTATTAACCAAGAACTGAGATTTAGCTGATACTATGCAGGGTCGGCTCCAGGCACCAGCTTGTCAAGCAGGTGCTTGGGGCGGCCGCTCCGGAGAGGGGCGGCACGTCCAGGTATTCGGCAGCAATTCGGTGGACGGTCCCTCACTTCGCCTAGGAGCGAAGGACCTCCCGCCGAATTGCCGCCGCAGATCGCGATTGTGATCGCGGCTTTTTTTTTTTTTTTTGGCTGCTTGGGGCGGCCAAAACCCTGGAGCTGGCCTTGATACTATGCAAGAATAATAGAGACAGAAATGATTCCAAATACAACAAAAGTATAACACACTTCTAAGTGACTAAAACTTACCAGGCTACAATCCTTGGCTAAGATGCGTTTCTTACCTTCTGCGTCACCCACCCACATGACAGGGGATCCACCATTCAAAGATACAGAGAGCACTGGCCTCTTTCTCTCCTCAGGGATGGATCACCAACATGCCCTTTTGATTCTCTTTATATTCCCCAAAGCTACTGTCTTTGTCACCAGACCCCGGGGATTCAGACTCCACTGTTTTCCTTTGCTGATTTCACATCCTCATGTTAATTTGTCTCTTCGGTTTATCTCCGATGCAAATGAACTGCCCACTGTCTCTGGCATCACCCTGCTCACTTTACATTAGAGACGGGGAGAGAGCTGGCCTACCTCTTGTCTGGAAGATAACCTGTTTCTCCCTTTGTTTGGTTATAGACATTAAAGCATAATATCAGTGAGAATCCACAATTCCTCAGATAGTGTTAATACAGACATTTCACAATGATATTAACGACCAATGCATCGCCAGCTTTCATATGAAATCTCGCATGATTGATAAACCTAATGACAGCAATGTGTTAGGTGTCATGAGTTTGTCAGGCTCAATAGGAGTTGCTGTAACATGGCAGTGAACCCTTTGCCACTGAGCACTGAGAGGCTCTTAGGGTCCCAGCAGGGCCCTGGACAAAGTCAGCCATTTAGCTCCTTCTGAAGCTGCGGCTGGGCCCCCAGTCTCCATTTATCCATGACTGCCCTCCCACCCTCTGTGGATGTGCGTGAGCACCAAGGCTGCTGGGTCTGAGGCCGGCTGGAGCCAGCCAGGGAAGGTCTTTGGTGCGGAGCCATTGGCAGACCTTGGTTGGATGGGGATGGAACTGAGGCCAAGCCAGGAGCAGCAGGGGCAGGAGTTCAGGCGCATCCCTGAAGTGGAAGGTTGATCTGACAGTTCAGGTGTTGCTAAGGGACTCAGGAGCCCTGTGTAATGGCCGTCAGTTTCTCTGGGCAATGGGGCTATTGTGGGGAGCTTGGATATTATGCTACGGAGGACCAGACGAGTACCTAGATCAGTGCTATTATGGGAGATGTCAGCTAGCTGGAGGTGGCCACTGTGATAGAATTAGTAGAGACGTCATGAGCTTGTCCTGGGGATATGTGCTCTTTGTATGGCAGAGACCCGGTAGATCTTGCAGGCCATCTATCTAGATCTACCATGGCCTCTTGTACCACAATGTCCTCTAGCCCTGTCCCAATGCATTGGTTCGGCGTTTCCCTGGAGGTCTCCCAGCGATATGCCTGCTCAGTGATATGCCACAGGAGATGACCAGAGTGGGCTAAAATCCTGTCCACCGTTGGCAACGCTAAAGATGATCAATACTTAGGCCAATGGAGGATCTGTACAATACAAATGCTGTTGTCATGTCCAAGGATTGTTCCTTTCAGGGTGTAACATCCACCTCTGCACTCGCCAACCCCCCCAGGAATTCAGTGGCTCTGGAATGTGTGTCAGAGATAATAATAATGCATGGCACTTGCCTCGTGCCTTTCAGGTGTGGACCGCCCAGCCCAGTGCAAGCGTTAATTAATGGAGCCGCACAGCACTCCTGAAAAGGCAGGGCAGTATCATTACCCACACTATACAGGGGAAAAGCGAGACACAGAGCGATTAAGTGATTTCCCAAGGTCGCATCATGAGTCAGAGGCTGAGATGGGACTAGAACCCAAACTGTTTAATCCAAAGATCTGAGCACCACACCAGGCTTTCTGCAACTCTTTCATAGCATGGACCACATCTTAAAACAGACATTGTCTCAGGGCCCTCCCATTCACCTTAGCCCTGGCCCCACCTTTCCTCCCCTCCTGGCCCCACCTCTCCTCCTGTTCCCCTCATCTGGTCCCACCTCCCTTTCTGTTCCCCCTCGCCTTGCCCAGCCTCCCCTCCTGTTCCCCCTCACCTGGCCCTGCCTTCCCTCCTGCTCCCCCTCACCTGGCCCTGCCTCCCCTCCTGTTCCCCTTATCTGGTCCCACCTCACCTTTCCTCCCCTCCTGGCCCCATCTCCCCTCCTGTTCCCCCTCACCTGACCCCACCTCCCCTCCTGTTCCCCCTCGCCTAGCCCAGCCTCCCTTCCTGCTCCCCCTCACCTGGCCCCACCTTCCCTCCTGTTCCCCTTTGCTGGCCCATCCTCCCCTCCTGTTCCCCGTCATCTGCCGCTGCCTATTGCCCATCCTCTCCTCCCTTTCTATCCCCCCTCACCCAGCCCCACCTCTCCTCTTACTCCCTTTCTCCTGGCCCTGCCTCCCCTCCTGTTCCCCTTCGCCTGGCCCAGCCTTCCCTCCTGTTCCCCCTCACCTGCCACCACCTCCCTCTCCTCCTCTTTATCCTCTCCTGGATGTCCTTGCCCTTCCACTCCCCATCCTGTGGGCCATTTTCCTTCCAGTTCCTGTTCCTGGGCTCCTTTGTGGCAATGACATACTGCTGACATTGATGGGTAACGTTCGGGGAGTGGTTGATTGAGCTCTTTCTAATGTGATTTAGCAGCTGGGAACAAGGAGAAGGAGCCAGAACAATATGACCAGTCAGCTCCCTGCATCCCAGTAGCAAATGCTCCATGGAGTGATGATGCTCCACAGACCAGCCATTGGGACTGTCTACACTGGGCCATGCTCCCTCCTAGACCAGAGTCCTTTCCCCGCAGCTACTGCTTGAACCCTGAGTGTCCAGAGAGTCCTGCCTGGGGCAGGGACCTGGGTCCTGCTCTCACCCACCAAGGAGAATTTCTCAGGTACATGTTCTCGCCCGCCCGAGCAGTGAGCCTGGTGCGAGCGAGCTGTGCTGGGAGGCTGTGCAGCACGTGACATTGGTGAAAGTGTTAATTTGTAAGTACTGGTCCGTGGTGCCCTGCCCTTGGGCTCAACGAGCAGCCAATGCCAGTTTGTCTTGATCAGTCAGAGCTTGCAAATTAACAACCTTGCTAGAGAGTTGCGTGGGTGGAATTGGCTGAGAATAGGGCTGGACTGGCTCTGTGCTGCTTAGCTCCATCTGCACAACAAAATCAATCTCCTTAAAACATGGTTTGAATGTAATGTAGCCAGGACCCACCTGTCTCTCTCTCAATCGTCCAGTGCTTTGGTACAATCACAGTCGTGGTCATACTTGATATTAAGAGTCCATTTAGTTATAAGTAGTTCAGAAAAGGCTCAGTGAGGACAGGTGGCTCAGTGGTCTGGGAACTAGCTTGGGGTTTGGGTGACCTGGGTTCAGTTTCCTGTTTCACTACACATGTCCTGTGTGACGCCTCAGTTCCCATCTGCTCAGTGGGGAGACCAGCACTGCTCTGTACCACAAGGGTTTGGGGGGACAAATGCATTTCAGAGGGTGAGGTGCTCGGCTAGTAGAATAATAGCAGCAATAGAATAAAGGGTTAGTGAATTGTTATGGGTTGTACAACAATGCAATATGTTTCTTATAACCATTGATACCACCTTCTACTGCTGTGCTTGTAAGGATCAGTAACAATGCTAACGGCGGTTAACTGACAAGGTGGGAGAAGTAATATCTTTTATTGGACAAGCTTCTGTTGTGAGAGAGACAAGCTTTTGAGCCACACCGAGCTCTTCTTTGGTTCATAGAATGTCAGGGTTGGAAGGGACCTCAGGAGGTCATCTAGTCCCACCCCCTGCTCAAAGCAGGACCAATCCCCAGACAGATTTTTGCCCCAGATCCCTAAATGGCCCCCTCAAGGACTGAACTCACAACCCTGGGTTTAGCAGGCCAATGTTCAAACCACTGAGTTATCCCTCCCTGGGAAAGGTCTGGGAAAGGTACCGAGAGTGTCACAGCTAAACACAAGGTGGAACAGATTGTTTAGAAGAAGTAGTGAGCACATATTTTAAGGGACCATTCAAGGTGAAGTGGCCTATTAACATCCTTGTAGGTACAGGACAGAAAACGTGGTGGTGGTGGTGGTTAGTGGGTTACAGATTGTTGTAATAAGCCATAAATCCAGTGTCTTTATTAACTCCATGGTTTTTAGTGTCTAGCAAAGTTATGAATTTGAGCTCCCAGGCTCCTCTTTTGAAGGTGCTGTAAATGTTTCCTTTGAAGACAAGGACTGAAAGGTCAGCTATGGAGTGATCATTCTGTTATGTGTGTTCGCCCAGGGCTGATATGGTGTATTTGTCTTTTTTATCATTTTTCTGCGTGAGTTCATTCAAGAGCATTGTAATTGTCTGGTTTCACCCATATCGTTGCTAATGGGGCACTAGATAAGGTACACACCGTGCTGGAATATATGTGTGCAGGACCAGGTTAATTGTAGGGGAGGAAGAGCGCTGCAGAGGAGGCAAGACCAGAGCATAAATCATCTGGAAAAAGGGGTAAATGGTGAGGTGGCAAAGTTTGCAGATGATACAAAACTACTCGAGATAGTTAAGTCCAAAGCAAACTGCGAAGAGCTACAAAGGGATCTCACAAAACTGGGTGACTGGGCAACGAAATAGCAGATAAAATTCAGTGTTGATAAATGCAAGGTAATGCACATTGGAAATCATAATCCAATTATACATACAAAATGATGGAGTCTAAATTAGCTGTTACCACTCAAGAAAGAGATCTTGGAGTCATAATGGACAGTTCTCTGAAAACATCCACTCAATGTGCTAACAGTCAAAAAAGCGAACAGAATTTTAGGACCCATTAGGAAAGGGATAGGTAATAAGACAGAAAATATCGTACTGCCTCTATATAAAGCCATGGTACGCCCACATCTTGAATAGTGCGTGCAGTTCTGGTTGCCCCATCTCAAAACAGATATATTAGAACTGGAAAAGGTACAGAGCAGGGCAACAAAAATGATTAGGGGTATGGAACAGCTTCCGCATGAGGAGAAATTAATAAGACTGGGACTGTTCCGCTTGGAAAAGAGACGACTAAGGGCGGATATGATAGAGGTATATAAAATCATGACTGGTGTGGAGAAAGTGAATAAGGAAGTGTTATTTACCCTTTTGCGTAAAACAAGGACCAGGGGGTCACCCGATTACATTAATAGGCAACAGGTTTAAAACAAACAAAAGGAAGTACTTCATACCACGCAGTCAGCCTGAGGAACTCCTTGCCAGGGGATGTTGTGAAGGCCAAGATGATAACAGGATTCAAAAAAGAATTAGATAAGTTCATGGAGGATAGGTCCATCAATGGCCATTAGCAAGGATGGTCAGGGAGAGGCTCTGGGTGTCCCTAGCCTCTGGCTGCCAGAAGCTGGGGGACTGGATGACAGGGGATGGATCACTTGATGATTGCCCTGTTCTGTTCATTCTGTGGCCTCTGAAGACAGGACACTGGGCTAGAGGGACCATTGGCTTGACCTAGTATGGCCATTCTTAGGTTCTTAAGAACCTTAATAGACAGTACGACCAAAATCTAGACAGCTCATTGTCTACACTAGAAGATGATAAGCAGTATCATAGTGCTGGTTGAAATCTTTTGATCAAAGCATTTTTATTTTCATTTGGATGAAAGTTGGCTTTTTGACCACAAGCAAATTTTTCAATGACAAAAAACCCTGATTTTTTGGGGTAAAACTTTCATTTGTCAGGAAAATTTTTTTGGTTTTCAGTAAAAATATTCAGGTTTGGAGTTTGAAAACGAAAAGATATAACTGAAGGCTGAATGTATTTAACCAAAAAGAATGTTCTGAAAGTGACATTCTTTGGAGTTTTTGGTTTTCATTAGAATTTTTTTTTTAATTTAGTGAGAAATTTTTAAAAAATTGTTTTGATTCAAAATTTCCCATTAAATATAATGGCCATTTTCCAACCACCTCGAACTGAGACACAAATCTGCTGTAACAAAGTCCCCACAGCCTGGATGGTTTTATAGTGTAAATGGTTGGCTCCATTCAGCAAAGCACTTAAACATTTACTTCACCGAAATGTGGCCTACAACTCTAGAAAAGAATGGAATGACAAACAGCAAAGCAGCCGGAGGTTTGTTAATGGCAGATTAATGTGATGGCTTTTTGTGACTGACTTATAGAAATGTCTGGATGAAGGGCACATGGTAGATGCACTGTATTTGGATTTAATGAAGCATTTGATAAGCGTCTCGTGAAATTCCACTCACCATATTAACTCAGCTAGGTTTGGCCAGGATCTGTCTCACATGGACTGGCTACTGACCTGAGGATCCACAAACCAACAGCTAAGTAGCAGTGTATGGAGTCTGGACTGGAGAGGTATCTTGTAGGTGCTGCAGAGGACAATGTTGTAGCAGGCCTGGCCTTAGTCACACACCTTGGTTAATGCTTTGGAAGTGGGAGTAAATCACATGTTGATGAACTTCACAGAAGACATTACACTGAGAGGAACTGCTCACACCAGTCAGGAGAGAAAAATAACACGAAGGGCCCTGTAGGTAGGTTAGAAGTATGGGGCCTGAGCCTCATTATATGTAATTGATGCCTGCTGTAAGGCCCATTTACCTGGCCAGAGTGGTACAAATGGGCTTTAGAGTAAATGCGAATCAGGCCCTGTGACTAAGTGGGACTATTCTTAATGTTTCCTCTGAATACTGTGTGGGTGCCTCAGTTTCCCCTATGCATTTCTTAAGTCTCCAGTGTGCATAAATGGCCACACTCTGTATCCTGGCAACAAATGGCTGGGGCCCTTCCCCCCTGCAAGGGAATAGCTAAAGATGAACAAAGAGATCAGGTGACCTCCTGGCCCGGGAAAGAGACAAAGGCCAGAAAGGAGGGGCTGGAGGGGGTGGCAGTTTGGAGCTGGCTGGGGACGGGGAGTGAGGGCAGACGTGGGTGTCTGGCTCGCTGGGCCCCAGAATGGACCCGGCTGAGGGGTCCTGTTTTCTGTACCTACAAGCTCTGTTTTAGATCGTGTTCCTGTCATCTAATAAACCTCTGTTTTACTGGCTGGCTGAGAGTCACGTCTGACTGTGAAGTGGGGGTGCAGGACTCTCTGGCTTCCCCAGGACCCCGCCTGGGCGGACTCGCTGTGGGAAGCGCACGGAGGGGCATATGCTGAATGCTCTAAGGAGAGACCCAGGAAGGTGAAGCCGTGTGAGCTTCTTGCCCTGAAGACAGTCTACTCCAAGGGAAAGGAGGCTCCCCAAAGTCCTAACTGGCTTTGTGGGGAGCAGTTCCAGAGCATTGCCCGGGGACTCCGTGACAGGCCCATAGACCATAAATGACAGCATAAGACTAACTGATACCTCTGGGGAAAGATCCTCCAAACAACAGGTACTCCCTGGGGAGCAGGACTGGCTCAGACTGAGGGCTGATGATAGAATGCAGATGAGACAGGGGTTTGCCAAGTGATATTGAAAGGCCAATGTGATTTTGAGGCTGCAGTATGCGGCGGTATCCCGTCTTAGAGGCAGGAGGAGGTTATCTGTCTCTATAGAGCTCTGGCATGACCACAGCTGGGAGACTGAGCCCAATTTACATTTGCGCTACTCCGGTTTTGTGCTTGAGTAACTCCACTGATCTGGGGTTACCCCACAACTGTGACAGTGAACATTTTGGTAGTGAATCAGTCCCCTAGGTCCAGATGCTCAGCTAGTGGAAACTGTCACAGCACATTGACTTCAAAGGAGCGATGCAGATTTACACTGGGGAGCTGTCCCCATTGTATTAAGTTCTGGGCAACTCAATAGCAGAGAGACAGCAACAGACTGGAAGGAGTTCAGAGAAGAGCAACAAAATCTGTTGGGGCCTGGAGGAATCAGCCTCTGGGGAAGATTCAAATTGCTAGATCTGTCCAGCTTGGCTAAGTGGCAGCTGCTGGAGGGGCCATGACAGCAGCCTGCCAGAGCCAGAAGGGAGCAAACACCAAGTTAGGGTGACCAGGTGTCCGGTTTTCAACCGGAACACCCGGTCGAAAAGGGATCTTGGCAGCTCCGGTCAGCACCGCCGACCAGGCTGTTGACAATGGGGCTGCCAGGCTCCCTGCTAGCCTCCGTGCCACACGGCACCCAGGAAGCAGCTAGGGCCAGCCAGGCAGCTCTGTGCGCTGCCCCGTCCGCAGGCGCTGCCCCTGCAGCTCCCATTGGCTGCGGTTCCTGGCAGCTTGGGGTGGGAGCAGCATGCGGAGTCTCCTGGCTGCCCCTATGCGTAGGAGCTGGAGGGGGGGACATGCCAGCTGCTTCCCGGGAGCTGTTTGAGGTAAGCGCTGGCTAGACCCTGCACCCCTGACCCCCTCCTGGGCCCCAACCCCCTGCCCCAGCCCCAGCCCTGATCCCCCTCCCACCCTCTGAACCCCTCGATCCCAGCCTGGAGCAACCTTCTGCACCCCAAACCCCTCATATCCAGCCGCACCCCAGAGTCTGCACCCCCAGCCAGAGTCCTCACACCCCTCCCCACTGCGAACCCCTCAGCCCCAGCCTGGAGCCCTCTCCTGCACCCCAAACCTCTCATCTTTAGCCCCATCCCAGAGCCCACAACCCCAGCTGGAGCCCTCACCACCCTCCACACTGCAAACCCCTCAGCCCCAGCCTGGAGCCCCCTCCTGCACCCCAAACCTCTCATCCCTAGCCCCACCCCAGAGCCTGCATCCCCAGCTGGAGCCCTCACCCCTCTCAAATCCCAACCCACTGCCTCAGCCTGGAGCCCCCTCCCACACTCTGAACTCCTCATTTCTGGCCCCACCCCAGAGCCTGCACCCCCAGCCGGAGCCCTCACCCCCTCCTGCACCCCTGCCCTGTGAGCCAGCCCAGTGAAAATGAGCAAGTGAGTGAGGGTGGGGAGAGCGAGTGACAGAAGGAGGAGAGATGGAGTGAGCAGGGGCGGTGCCTTAGAGAAGGGGTGGGGCATGGGCGAGGCCTCGGAGGGGGCAGGGCAGGGGCGGGGCAAGGGTGTCCGTTTTTTTGCGAGTAGACAGTTGGCAACCCTACACCAAGTGGAGGCCCAAGGAGGTGGCATTAGGAGTGAGGGAGAGACATTAAAGCTGAGCAATTGCTGCTGAATATCAGGAAAGCGTTCCTAGCCATGAGCTCTCCCGGGCTGTGGGATCGTGGCAGCCCCATCGCTTGAGACATTGAAAATAAGACTAACCCAGCTAACCGTCCACTAGGGATAAAGGTTTTCAAACCATCACGTCTGGATAACTTGTACCCAAGAGTCCCACAGGAGCTGGCTGAGGAGACCTGTGACCTGCTGATATTACTTTTTAATAAATCTTGCAAGACTGGGGACATTCCGGAAGAGTGCTACTGTTGGGCCAGTATTCGAGAATGGGGAGTGATTTTCAGACGGTTCCACTGTAAATTAGCAGCAGAGTCCAGACGAGAACCCAGGGGATGCTCGTCTTAAAGGGGCAGATGTTCCACCGGCCCACACTGTTGGCTCAGCAAAGCTTCTGAGTGGGGCAGGATCAGACCATTGTTTTGCAGTGTCACTAGCACAAAATGGGTGCTGTAACCCAGCCACGCTTCAGTGAGTGAGTGATGCTTTTACAGCTTTGTGAAGCACTTTGGGCTCTGTGACAGGTCCCCCTGGGTTGCCACCTGGAACTGAGGTACAGCTGAGCCCTCTGTCTCACCAATCTGGGTTTCCTCTTGCGGCCCTCCAAGCTTGAACTCACACCAACAACCACAGGCAGAGACCACACCCAGCTGTCTTCATGAATGCTCTGGCCAGCCACTCAGGAACCCACAATAGAGAGGCTACACCCAAAATACTCCCAGTTCCCCAGCCTAAGACCCCAGGGCTGTACCGTCCTGCCCTGGTCAAAACCTGACCAGTATGAATTTATTATCCAGTCCGCCACTTCTACAAAGGAATGTGGACGTGCACCAACTCTTGTTCCTGAGCTGAGATTTATTCCCTTTGCGTTTCAAACCACACACAGGTAAAATATAAAATGGATTTATTAACTACAGAAAGATAGCTTTTAAGTGGTTAGAAGTGATAGCAAACAGATCACAGTAGATTACCATAAGAAATAAAGCAAACATGCAAACCAAGCCTACAATACTAGATAGGATTTGAATCAGTAATCTCTCACCCTGACTGATGATACAAGCAGTCCACCAACTTTCCCTTTAACCTGTGACCAGCACCTCCCCCCAGTTCAGTCTTTGTTCCTCAGGTGTTTCCAGGTTGTGAGGTACCCCCATGATGTCATTTCCCCCTTTTATATCTTCTTCCCACTTGCTGGAAAGTTCTTTTGCAGTGACCTGGATCAAACGGTTCTCAGTGTGTAGTGTTATCTCTGAGAGGTTTTTATTGTACCCAATTCCTGGGGTAATCCTTGTGCTTGTGTGTATTTCCTCAATAAGCCATTAACACTGTTAGGCCTTTCTATTGTTGTACCCAAAAGGCTGCATGTGGGTGTTTTCAACCTCACAACATGTTTCAGTAACACATACATAGCCAATCTTCATAACTTCACATACGACAATAGCACATACAATCCAACGAGATATGACTGTCTAGCAGATCAAGACTTTTAGAACGATACCTCACAAGGCACACTTTGTACAGAACATACCCTAATTACATGACAGTGGTGAATATGAGGGTGCCAGGGTGTCACAGGCTCCTCCAGGATCAAAGGGCTGCATGGATGCAGATTACTGCCATAATTAGTATTTACTGTTGCAGTGTTTGGAGAAACAACAAGGAGTCCTTGTGGCACCTTAGAGACTAACAAATTTATTTCGGCATAAGCTTTCGTGGGCTAAAACCCACTTCATTGGATGCATGAAGTGAAAAATACAGGAGCAGGTATAAATACTTGAAAGGATGGGGGTTGCTTTACCAAGTATGAGGTCAGTCTAACGAGATAAATCAATTAACAGCAGGATACCAAGGGAGGAAAAATAACTTTTGAAGTGGTGAGAGAGGCCCATTACAGACAGTTGACAAGAAGGTGTGAGTAACAGTAGGGAGAAATTAGTAATGGGGAAATTAAGTTTAGGTTTTGTAATGACCCAACTACTCCCAGTCTTTATTTAGGCCTAATCTGATGGTGTCCAGTTTGCAAATTAATTCCAGTTCTCCAGTGTTTGGAGAGTTAGTGATGCAGGCAGCTCTGTGTCCTTCGGAGCCTGAATCAAGCCTTATATGTGGGCTTAGCTTTTCTTAATGCTGCAAGTTCATCCTCCCATTCTATCCTGGCTTCCTCTTGGCCTTTGATTATGTAGAATCATAGAATCGTAGGACTGGAAGGGACCTCAAGAGGTCATCTAGTCCAGTCCCCGGCACTCAAGGCAGGACTAAGTATTATCTAGACCATCTCTGACAGGTGTTTGTCCAACCTGCTTTTAAAAATCTCCAATGATGGAGATTCCACAACCTCCCAGGGCAATTTATTACAGTGCTTAACCACCCTGACCATTCGGAAGTTTTCCCTAATGTCCAACTTAAACTGCCCTTGCTGCAATTTAAGCCCATTTCTTCTTGTCCTGTCCTCAGAGGTGTAATGGCCTTTGATCCTGGCTGTGGTGTTGCAACATGGGAGTGAGCGGCATTCCTGTGATATTGATTTCCCATTGGCTTGGCTGAGCTCTTGGTTGGTGGCTCCTTGTTCAGCTTGATCATGGTGACAAAGACAAGAGCTGGTCAGGATGGATTTGTGGTTCAGACACTCCACTGGGGATCAGGAGAGCCTCCTGCGATTTGTGGCTCTGCCACAGACATTCTGCGTGACCTTGGGCAAGTCACTTAGGATTGTTTCTTCAAGAGTCCAGCACCCCATGATGAGGCTTGGCCTTCAGAAGTGCTCAGCTCCCGCTATGACAATCATGGTCAGATTCTCAAGCGAGCTCTTCACCAACGAGCTGAGGTCGTTTGACAATCACTCAGGGCCATGTTACGGTGGTTGTGTTGGTGTGTCTGTGTCCCTGGGGGTTGTGTAAGTCTGTATTAGTAACTCACTCGGGGCCGAGTTGTGTTGATGTGTGTGTCCTTGGGGGTTGTGTCTCTCTGTATTAGTGACACACACGGGGCTGTGTTACTGTGGTTGTGTTGGTGTGTATGTGTACCTGGGGGTTGTGTCTCTCTGTATTAGTTACACACACGGGGCTGTGTTACTGTGGTTGTGTTGGTGTGTATGTGTACCTGGGGGTTGTGTCTCTCTGTATTAGTGACTCACCCAGGCCTTGTACTCAGCAGAAAAGCCCCATTTAGCTCAGAGGAAGTATATTATCTGATTACTGGGATTTGCCAGTGTATTTATCTCTAATCCTCTCCCTTCTGCTCCCTTTCCCACTCCCACCCCTTCTCCTTCTGCTAACCTTCAGCCCGCTGGGCCTCCAGGGCTCCTTGCTCTCCTGCCGGATGAAGGAGTCAGGGCTGGGGCATGAATCACTGAGCTGAAATCATACATCACTTTCCCAAAGCCGCCTCCTGCACAGTGGTTGGGAGCCCGGCTCTCTATGCTATGTCTCCTGCTAGGATCAGCTGCTCTGTGTCCTTCCAGCCAGTGCTGCACCTGCCTGGGCTCAGCGCTTTGTGCCCCACCCCTCGGCCTGGCCCCTGAATCGAACAGAGCGTTTGGAGTCTGTGTGGTTTCCATCAGGGAGGACGGCAGGCGGAGTACTGACCTCACTTATACAGGTCAACCCTATGCACCTCGGTGGAGCTGCTCGGAAGAGGGGGGGCCACCCCCTGCCCCGCCCCTTCCTTGAGGCCCCGTCCCCGCTCCCTCCATCCCCCCTCCCTCTGTCGTTTGCTCTCCCCCACCCTCAGGGCCAGCTCTAGCATTTATGCCGCCCAAAGCAAAAACAATTTTGGCCGCCCCCCCGCCCCGTTTTTAATTACCCCCCACCGGCCCCGCCTGAACTCCGCCCCTTCCCCAAATCCCCAGCCCTGCCTCCTCCCCCCAGGCTCTCAAGCCTAAGAGGGAGGGGGAGAAGCGGCGCCTGTGCCGCGGTCACTCGGAGTCTCCCCCTCCCTCCCAGGTTTGAGATCCTGGGAGGGAGGGGGAGACGCTGAGTGGCCGCGGCGCGGGCGCCGCTTCTCCCCCTCCCTCCCAGGCTCTCAAGCCTGGGAGGGAGGGGGAGCAGCGGCGCGCGAAACGGCTGTTTCGCGCGCCAGCAGCAGCGGAGGTGAGCTAGGGTGGCCGGGGCACATTTTTAGGGGCGGCATTCTGGCGCTGGCCATGCCGCCCCTAAAAATGTGCCGCCCCAAGCACCAGCTTGTTTTGCTGGTGCCTAGAGCCGGCCCTGCCCACCCTCACTCACTAGCTCATTTTCACCAGGCTGGGGCAGAGGGTTGGGCTGCGGGAGGGGGTGAGGGCTCCGGCTGGGGGTGCGGGCTCTGGGTTGGGGCCAGGGATGAGTGATTGCGGTGCAGGATGGGGCTCCAGGCTGGGGCCAAGGGGTTCGGAATGTGGGAGGGGGCTCTGGGCTGAGGCAGCGGGTTGGGGTGTGGGAGGAGGTACGGGCTCTAGGCTCTGCAGTGGGGCCAGAAATGAAGGGTTCAGGGTGTGGGAGGGGGATCTGGGCTGGGGCAGGGGGTTAGGAGAAGTGCGGGCTCCAGGGGGAAGTTTGGGTGCGGGAGGGGGATCAGGGCAGGGGCAGTGGGTTGGGGTGTGGGAGGGCTTCAGGGTGCAGACTCCTGGGAAGCTGCTGGCAAGTCCCTCGGCTCCTAGGCAGAGGCGCGGTCAGGTGGCTCTGCGTGCTGCCTCCGCCCACAGATGCCACTCCCATAGCTCCCATTGGCTGCAGTTCCCAGCCAATGGGAGCTGCGGAGCCAGCACTTGGGGTGGGGGCAGCACGCAGAGCCCCCCTGGCAGTGCCTCCACCTAGGGGCCGCAGGGACATGTCGTTGCTTCCGGGGAGCCACGCAGAGCCAGGCAGGGAGCCTGCCAGCCCCGTGCTAACCGGACTTTTAGCAGCCCAGTCAGTGGTGCTGACCGGAGCCTCCAGGATCCCTTCTCGACCAGGTGTTCCGGTCGAAAACCGGACACCTGGCGACCCTAATTGGGACCCACTCAGCCATCCTGCCATTGTAAAGGGATGGCTTTGGAGACCCACTAGACTCCCACACACCGTTGTGCTGAAGCTCGTGTGGTCATTTCCAACAGTGCAAAGTGGGTGTGTAGCGGGGTGGTTACCCGCTCCAGTCCTGGAAGGGCTTAAAGCAGTCCGGGAAAAAGGCTGCCCCGGGGAGCCAATTGGGGGAAGCAGCCTCAGCTGGGGCCACGCCCCAATCAGGCCACGGCTGGCCCTATAAAGGGACTGCTGGGCAGGAGCTAGCAGAGAGTCTCTCTCTGGCCATAGAGAGAGAAGGACCTGACTGCCTGGGAGCCGAGCAGGGTACCGAGCGTGGAGCAGGGCTGGGGGAAGGCTAGAGGAGCTGGGGAGCTCCAGCCTGGAAAACCCCCAGGCTGCGGGCCTAGCTAAAGGCCTACGAAAGGTACTGGGGCTGCAGGGGTATAGCCTGGGCAGAGGCAGCAGGTCCAGCCCCCCTTGCCGATGATGAGTGGCCATTACAGACTGCAGCCTGCCCCAGCGAGCGGGGGCTAGATGGTGACTGGCAGTAGCCACTGAGGTGAGGTGGGGGATAGGATGTTGGGGGTTCCCCTGAGTGGGGACACCCAGATTGGGGGTTGCTGCGGTGGGCAGAAACCCTGGGTAAAGGGCACCAGGGTCCGGGAGGGACACGGGGCCAGCAGCATGCGAGACACCGGCCTGCAGAGGGTGCTCCAGAGGCTGGAGAGCTAATTCCCAGGATGACCGGCGGGAGGCGCTGCGCCGGTGAGTCGTCACCTCGCTACAGGGTGTTACAACATGCTACCAAATCAGCCGCTTTGCACTGGTGGAACTGACACCACCAGCCGCAGGGCAGCGGAAAACGGAACCCTGGGACTTCCCCTCGCCAATGTCAATGGGTCAAATCCTCAGGTGCTGTAAACCGGCCTAGATCTACTGTGATAAACACCAGCTGGGGATCTGGCCCATTGACTCCAATGGAGCTGCAGCCAAGTCACCCCAGCTGGGGATCTATGAGGAGATAACTGGCTCTGTGGATGAGGGGAAAGCAGTGGACGTGTTATTCCTTGAATTTAGCAAAGCTTTTGATATGGTCTCCCACAGTATTCTTGCCAGCAAGTTAAAGAAGTATGGGCTGGATGAATGGACTATAAGGTGGATAGAAAGCTGGCTAGATTGTCGGGCTCAACGGGTAGTGATCAATGGCTCCATGTCTAGTTGGTAGCTGGTATCAAGTGGAGTGCCCCAGGGGTCGGTCCTGGGGCTGATTTTGTTCAACATCTTTATTAATGATCTGGATGATGGGATGCTTTGCACCCTCAGCAAGTTCACAGATGACTCTAAGCTGGGGGAGAGGTAGATATGCTGGAGGGTAGGGATAGGGTCCAGAGTGACCTAGAGAAATTAGAGGATTGGGCCAAAAGAAATCTGATGAGGTTCAACAAGGATAAGTGCAGAGTCCTGCACTTAGGACAGAAGAATCCCATGCACTGCTGCAGGTTAGGGACCAACTGGCTAAGTGGCAGTTCTGCAGAAAAGGACCTGGGGATTACAGTGGACGAGACGCTGGATATGAGTCAGGAGTGTGCCCTTGTTGCCAAGAACGCCAATGGCATATTGGGCCGCATTAGTAGGAGCACTGCCAGCAGATCGAGGGAAGTGATTATTCCCCTCTACTTGGCACTGGTGAGGCCACTCCTGGAGTATTGCATCCAGTTTTGGTCCCCCCACTACAGAAGGGATGTGGACAAACTGGAGAGAGTCCAGCGGAGGGCAACTAAAATGATTAGGGGGCTGGGGCACATGACTTATGAGGAGAGGCTGAGGGAACTGGGGTTATTTAGTCCGCAGAAGAGAAGAATGAGGGGGGATTTGATAGCAGCCTTCAATTACCTGAAAGTGGGTTCCAAAGAGGATGGAGCTCGGCTGTTCTCAGTGGTGGCAGATGACAGAACAAGGAGTAATGGTCTCAAGTTGCAGTGGGGGAGGTGTAGGTTGGATATTAGGAAACAGTATTTCACTAGGAGGGCGGTGAAGCACTGGGATGGGTGGTGGACAGGGCCGGCTCTAGGATTTTTGCCGCCCCAAGCAGAAACAATTTTGGCCGCCCCCCCCCCCCCCCGTTTTTTTCTTACCCCACCTCCGGCCCCGCCTCAGCTCCGCCCCTTCCCCAAATCCCCAGCCCTGCCTCCTCCCCCCAGGCTCTCAAGTCTAGGAGGGAGGGGGAGAAGTGACGCGTGCGCCGCGGCCACTCAGTCTCCCCCTCCCTCCCAGGCTCTCAAACCTGGAAGGGAGGGTGAGCAGCGGCGCGCGAATCAGCTGTTTCGCGTGCCATGGCACGCGAGCGGCAGCAGCGGAGGTGAACTAGGGCGGCCGGGGCACATTTTTAGGGGCAGCATTCTGGCGCCGGCCATGCCGCCCCTAAAAATGTGCCGCCCCAAGCACCAGCTTGTTTTGCTGGTGCCTAGAGCCGGCCCTGGTGGTGGAATCTCCATCCTTAGAGGTTTTTAAGGCCCGGCTTGACAAAGCCCTGGCTGGGATGATTTAGTTGGGGATTGGTCCTGCTTTGAGCAGGGGGTTGGACTAGATGACCTCCTGAGGGCCCTTCCAACCCTGATATTCTCTGATTCTATGTGAGCGAGCTGCCAGCTGGCAAAGGCAGGCACGTTGCTTCCTTCTCAGTCTGCAATGAGTGTGTTTGCGTTACCCCAGCCGTATCCTGTTGCAAGGTACCCAAGTGCACATGGGCGAGGACGTGAGCCCTGAATTATTTAGTGCTGGGCTCCGTGGCCCGCCCTGGTGCAGGGGGCAGGATGGTAGCAGCAGGGGGCTTGGCACCATGTTCCCATGCTCTAGCTACTGCCCATTATGCCTCACTCCACGGGGGCCATTGCAGCCTGAGCACAGGTTAGGGCAGCCCTGAAGAATGCGCTAATGCACCGGGGCTGAACTGAACTACAGGGACCTCAGACTAGGGCGAAGGTCCCCAAACTGTGGGGCAGGCACGGAGGAATCTTCAGGGGGAAGGGGACACAGCGGGGCCATCCCCCAAGGGAGGGCAGGGAGGGAGTGCCACCCAGCCATGCTCTGCTCCCAGCTCCGCCCCACCCCACCCCCAGCCCCATCTCCTGGCCCCTCCCCTGGCCCTGCCCCCAGCCTCGGCCCCAGACTGCAGCCCTCCTCCGGCCCCGCTCCCAGCCCCAGCCCTGCCCCCAGCTGCAGCCACAGCCTCAGCCCCTTCCCCCTGACCACCCCTTCCCCCTGGAGCCGCGGCCCTGTCCTGGGCCTCTCTCTGGGAGGGGGAGGGGCGGAGAGGGGTAAGGGGGGATGCAATCCTGAAAAGTTTGGGGACCACTGGTCTAGGGAGATGCAAACCACCCCTCTGCTCCAGTGGCCGGCCTTAGCACCAGCACAGGGCGGGAGTAGAGTTAGACGGGTGGGCGTGAGTGCGAGAACAGGGCCAGATACTCACAGCAACCAGGGTAGTTCTCCTGAAGCCAGAGGAACTGTGCAATTTACACCAGCTCAGGAGGTCTCACAGAAGGCACAGATATAGGTGTGTGTGTGTGTGTGTCTGGGGTGTGTGTTTGTGTGTGTGTGTGTGTGTGTGCACGTGTGGTACATGTATATGGTGTGTGTGTGTGTGTGTGTGCATGGTGCATGTATATGGTGTGTGTGTGTGTGTTGATATTGCCAGGAAAAGGGCTGGTTTGCGATGTCCATTCTGGCAGCTGCTTCCCCGCCGGTCTGCTAGTTCCCTGTGTGTCCCCATCCTACCCAGTGCGCTGATGGCCCCAGCTTTAATGAAAGCTCCAGCTAAACCCTGAGGCTTAGCCCTGGGCCTGCATGGCCCATTGTACTGTAATCCCCTTGGAACATTGTTTTGATTCACTCGACTGTTTCATTAATTTTTATCCCAAAGCCACGTTGCATTATTCCCTTCACACACAGCAAGCGAGGGGTCACAGCCCAAGCTGCTGCTAAAGCTGGGAAGTGTATTAGCAGCGCTGACAGAACAGGTGGCTTCTGGGCACAGCAGTCTTACTGTATTTCATGTAATGATTCTTTAAGCTGTGGGCACATGTGCGCACCACGGGGATCACCCATCTGCAAATGCCTCAGCTTGCTCCTTCACTCCGCTCCATCCCAGAGACTGTTCCATGTCCCAGACTGGTGGGAGAAGAGGGGCCTTCTTGGTGCATGTGGAGACGAGTTAGCAAAGGAGGATCTGGGTATTTGGAGATTATCTAATCTATCTATCAATCTATCCCCATCCACCCGCTCGCTCTATCTCTCTATCTACTGTATCTATCTATCCCCATACACCCCCTCGATCTATCTATCCCCATACACTCCCTCGCGCTCTCTCTCTCGATCAGTAAAGTATCAGGTTGTTCTGGGCTGAATCAACGCTCCTGAGGGACTCCAAACACCCTCAGACTTTGAAGTGACCCTAACACTGCAGCCGATGGACCCCATCTCTGGCCCTACACACCACAGCATCTCAAATGTTCAGCCATTGGTCCATGACTAGATGGAAATGTATCAGGGGGTAGCTGTGTTAGTCTGGATCTGTAAAAAGCGACAAAGAGTCCTGTGGCACCTTATAGACTAACAGACAGGATTGGAGCATAAGCTTTCGTGGGTGAATACCCACTTCGTCAGATGCATGTAGTGGAAATTTCCAGAGGCAGGTAGATGGAAATGGTGGAATTATCAATAATAATTCAGAAAAGGCAGAGGTATTCAATAAATATTTTTGTTCTGTATTTGGGGGGAAAAAGATGATGCTGTCTCATCATATGGTGATGGTAACACTCTTTCCTTTCCACTAGTATCTCTGGAGGATGTTAAGCTACTAAAGTTGGATATTTTAAAATCAGCAAGTCAAGATAACTTGCATCCAAGAGTTTTAAAAGAGCTGGCTGAGGAGCTCGCTGGAGTGGTAATATTGATTTTCAATAAGTCTTGGAGCACTACAGAAGTTCCAGAAGACTGGAAGAAAGCTAATGTGGCAGTTTTTTAAAAGCGTCAATGGGATGACCGGTAATTATAGGCCTGTCAGCCTGACATCAATCCCAGGCAAGATAATGGAGCAGCTGATATGGGACTCGACTAATAAAGTACTAAAGGAGGGTGATGTAATTAATGCCAATCAAGATGGGTTTATGGAAATAGATCCTGTCAAACTAACCTGATATCATTTTTTGAGGCGATTACAAGTTTAGTTGATAAAGGTTTAGTGTTGACATAATATACTTCGACCTGTAAAGTGTTGGACTTGGTACAGCATGACATTTTGATTAAAAAGTAGCACAATATAAAATTCACATGACACACATTAAATGGATTAAAAACTGGCTAACTGATCGGTCTGAAACTGTAACTATCAATGGGGAATCATCATCCAACAGGTGTGTTTCCAATGAGGCCTGCAGGGACTGGTTTGTGGCCCTCTGCTATTTAACATTTGTATCAATTATCTGGAAGAAAATATAAAATAAACACGGATAAAGTCTGCAGATGACACAAAAATTGGGCGGGGGGGGAGTGGTAAATAATGAAGAGGACAGGTCTCTGATTCAGAGAGATCTGGATTGCTTGGTAAACTGGGTGCAAGCAGACGATGTGTGTTTTAATACGGCTACATGTAAATGTATACATGTGGGGGGAAATGTAGGCTATGTTTACTGGATGGGGGACTCTTCCTGGGAAGCAGTGACAAGAAAAATATTTGGGGGTCGTGCCGGATAATCAGCTGAACGTGAGCTCCCAATGTAATGCAGTGGCCCATAGGTGCTGGACTAGGGTGCTGGCTTGAAGTGGTTTCAATCATACACAGGGTTGACAGTTGGTTCAGTGGCTCTCAGCACCCCCACTATAAAAACTGTTCCAGCCAAAAGAGCTAATGTGATCCTAGGATGCATAAATGGGAATCTCGAGAAGGAGCAGAGGGGTGATTTCCCCCCTGTATTTGGCACGGGTGCGACCATTGCTTGTATCCTTGTCCAGTTCGGGTGTCCACAATTCAAGGATGTTGATAAATTGGAGAGGGGGCAGAGAAGCCTATGTTATACAGGAGGTCAGACTAATGATCACAGTGGTCCCTTCTGGCCTTGGAATCTGAGACACCTCCCCTCCCCACATAGGGCAGAGCAGACTCATTGAGACAGTCTTCCGTTCCAAACCTTCCTCTACTGTCACCTCAATCTGGGACTGTTCCTCAGATTTGTCAGCTAAACAGAATGGCTCAGGTGTGGGAACCTCTCTCACATCCTCTGCAGTAAAGGCTGATGCAAAGGATTCATTTAGCTTCTCCACCACAGCCTTCCCTGAGTGCTCCTTTAGCATCTGTCATCCAGTGGCCACTGATTGGCAGGCTTCCTGCTTCTGGTGTGCTTACAATTTTTTTAAAAAATTTATTTATTTATTTATTTTGCTGTTAGTTTTTGTCGTCTGCTAGTTGCTCAAAAATACTTTTTTGGTCTGGCTAAGTATACTTTTATGCTTGACTTGCCAGCATTTATGCTCCTTTCTGTTTTCCTGAATAGGATTTGACTACATTGTTTAAAAATTGGAAGAGTCAAAAGAGCAAAAGAATCAGTTAGAGACAAAAATACATTGTTTAAAAATTGGAATTTTTATCCATGGTGGTATTTTTGGTCCTCTTACTGTTTTTCTTTATTTGGGTCATACATATAGTTTGAGCTTCTATTATGGAGTTTTTAAAGTTTCCTTGCAGCTTGCAGGCATTTCACTCTTGTGAGTGGTCCCTTTAATTTCTGTTTAACTAGTGTGATACAGGAGGGCCAGGGAGCAGCAGGAGAGGGGAAGTATATAAACCCTAGGTTAATTAAGGCGTGGTTCCCAGTAGACTAGGGAGGGTTGCTACAGGTTAAGTGGAGCACCTGTAGTCAGTTAAGGCCCTGTTAGCAACCTAATAAAACCCCCTGCTTCAGGCAGTCACGGGAGAAGGAGAGAGGACTGGAGCTTGGAGGTGCGCTGTGAGACTTGAAAGATCAGAAAACCGGAGTAAGGGAGACCCTGCCCCAGCAGGGGAGGAAGACTCCCTCCCCCAGTGTTTAAGGACCGAAGGTACCCCACCCAAGGAGGAAGAGGGTAAGAACCTGCAGAGGTTGAGAGGGGCTGGGGCTCAGAGTAAGGAGCAAACCCAGACCCCTCCCCCGCTTCCCTCCTTTACCACTTAGTGGGGCCCTTGGTGCCCCAAGAGCAGGGGGAAGGGGTGGCATCTTAGCCCCCCACACACACCAAGAAAAGCGCAGGACCCACTATACTACATTGGCCATCTTGTCACACTAGCCTTGTTCCCCTTGTTGAAGTTAAATGCTACTGTGGTGGGTTTCTTTGGCATTTCCCCCCTGCAGATATATTAAATTTAATGACATTTTTGTTGCTATTACTGAGCAGTTCAGCTAAATTTACCTCTTGGACCTATCCTGTGTGCCACTTAGGACTAAGATCAAGAATTGCCTCTCCCCTTGTGGGTTCCAGAACTAGCTACTCCAAGAAGCAGTTGTTAATAGTGTCTAGAAATGTTATCTCTGCATCCCTGGGGCAGGGGGTTGGGGTGCAGGGTGTGGGCTCCAGGAGGGAATTTGGGTGCAGGAGAGGGCTCTGGGCTGGAGCAGGGGGTTGGGGTGCGGGATCCAAGAGGGAATTTTGGTGCAGGAGAGGGCTCCGGTATGGGGCAGGGGGTTGGGCTGTGGGGGGGAGGATTGGGTGTGGGCTCCGGGCGGCGCTGACCTCAGGCGGCTCCCAGGAAGCGGCAACATGTCCCTCCAGCTACTAGGCGGAGAGGGGGCCAGGGGGCTCCGTGTGCTGCCCCCACCGACAGGCCGCAGTTCCTGGCCAATGGGAGCTGCGGAGGCAGCGCTCGGGGTGGAGGCAGCATACAGCACCCATGTGGCCGCCACCCCGCCCCCCAAGAGCCAGAGGGACATGCCGGCCGCTTCCCAGAAGCCATGCGGAGCCGGGCAGGGAGCCTGACAGCCCCACTGCGGTGCTGACCGGAGCTGCCACGATCCCTTTTCGACTGGGTGTTCCGGTCGAAATCAGGACACCTGGCGACCCTCCTGCCAATGAGGCAGGTAATCATCCATGCTGCATTCAGTGCAATACACTGGACAGCCCCACTCTGCTGCTGGACTTCTGCCTGCGTTCTTTTCAGTCCTGGAGGATTGCTTCGCTTGTTTGCGCTTCGTTTTTCGAAGGGGTCAATGGCCTAAGTTTGGAGACTGTTTGTGAGGCGGATCTGGCTCTCCTGCTTCCTCTCTATGCTCCCTCGCAAAACTATGGCAAGCAGCAGAGCAGCCCATAAGCTACAGTAAATTAGAGCTGCCTCTGGGGCTGCTGGAACTTACACGCCCCTGGGGTCTGCTAGAATTACGGAGGCACAAAGGAGGCATAAAGCTGCCTTGGCCTCCCAGCTGCTTGGGCACTGACCCCCTGCTCTGCACCTCCTGAGAGTCACAGGCCAGACCCTCTAGTTCACACTGGATGGAGCTGAAGGCACCGGGGGGGCAGCTTGCCCCTGCTAGTGGGATGCAGCCAACCGTCTGACTCAAAGGAAGCAGAGCAGGGCGTGGGTCTGCCCCAGTAGTGCAGAGCGGCTGTAAAACGTGCACCAGGCAGTTGAGTTAGCTGCTGCGGGAGGGGAAGGGGGGGCTGAGGCCTTAAAACCCACGCACCCATCTGCTCTGCACAGGCATGAAAGGTCCCACAGGGCATGGGAGTCAGAGTTTCCTTGGGACTAGCTCACCCGCTCTGCTGTCTGTCACCTTTTTAAGGTCAGGCTTGACAAAGCCCTGGCTGGGATGATTTAGTTGGGGATTGGTCCTGCTTTGAGCAGGGGGTTGGACTAGATGACCTCCTGAGGTCCCTTCCAACCCTGATATTCTAGGATTCCTCCCCAGAGGTGGCTGCGTTTCAGAGCTGGGCATCATCCTGCCTGCATGTGGGTTCCTGTCTTGCTCAGGCACAAGACCACTAATGTCGATCCCAGTTCCACCTGCGTGGAGGCCTGGGTGGTTGGTCCCTAGGATGGGAGAGCAGGTGCCCACACATGGCTTCTCCCCGGCAGTCCCATCTCCTTGCTTCACCCTGGGTCTCCTCTCTCTGCAATTAGAGGGCTGGCCAGGCAGCAAAGGGTTAATTCAAAATGCTGTGCCTGGGGCTGCCGTGAAAGCGCCCCTCTAGAGAGGGGGTGCACTCGCTCCAGCTTGGGCTTGGCTGAGAGTCACAGGCAGAAAACAGGGTTCAGAAAAGAGTCTTGATCTCGGGGAAGTCACAGTTAGAGGGTCCCCGTTTTGGCAGGGAGGCGTTACAATATTTGGGTTCCTTCTATCAGGAAGTTACTAATGGGGTCCCCTTTATAAGGGGATGAGATCCCATCAATCTGGCATGTCAGGGGACCATCTCCATTCCAGGCTCCCCTCTCTCAGGGGAGGCCTACAGATAGACCCTTCCATGGGCTACAGTTCTTAGGGCACTGGCTCTTCCTCCCAGATACCAGGGACGGCAGCGCCTGTCAGACAGACAAAGCTTCTCCGTTGCCCTGGCCTGGTGCCCTCTTCAGTGCTCTTTCTCTTCTTGTTGGTAGGAGGGACCCAGCATGGGGCTCGGCTGGGAGGATGCTGGGAGGTTCCCATCTCTTCCATGTGCCCTGTGAGTAGCCTCGGCCACCCCTTCCCGGTGGGTGAACAATGTCCTGGTGCATCAGGTGGAGTCTCGCTGTTCCTTGTTTGCGTCCATGGGGCAGGTGAGGGCTTCCCGGCCTCTTCGCCTCCATAGCTCAGACGGGGTTGCTAGGGAATGCATAGCCCTGGGGAGCAGGGAGGGGGGATGGGCTCATGTCCTGTTTGCAGCGGGGGCATGCCACCTGTCTGTGCCCTCTCCTCCGTCACAGACGTGGAAACTCTGCAGCTTGCGGGGAGGCGGGGACAGGACACAATGTGAAGCTGCTGCGACCGCAGCTGCTTAGATCCGGCCTCTGCCCTCTGCCGTTCCAGGTGCTGGGTGTGCATTACACACCCACACAAGCAGTACGATGGTTCCTGCTCCCTTCGGTGCTGGGGCTGGCTGGGGCTAGGGCTGAGAGCGCTGGCTTCCTGCTGCTGACTCACACCAGCAGGGAGGGCTTTGTTGGCTGCTACCAGGGAATGGGCAAACAGGAGTGAGCCATGAGACGGGGAGCACTGGTGCCTTCATGATTGGCCACAGGAATCATTCCCCCAGAGGTGCTAGTGATGGGGAAGGGCCGCTAGGCCAGCGGGAGACCTGCGAAGAGGCTGAGCGCCTGCAGCTCCCTGGGCCCCCGGGCCTGCATACCAGGTGAAGAGCATCTTCTAAAGGAGATTGGATGAGACCTTCCAGATAAGTGGTTTTCAGCCTGTCCGATACCAGCTCTCCCCTCATGTCTTGCGGGGCCCTGCCTCCTTGCCCACTAGGGCTGGGCAAACAACTGACTTTTTGGCTCACCGACAGTTTTGTAAAATTAAAAAAACCAACAAAAATGGTTCTGGTCAGAGAGGACCCAGGGTTCAGGGCCTTATACGGGAGCCATTCCACATCCCTAATCATTTTTGTCGCCCTTTTCTGAACCTTTTCCAATTCCAATATATCTTTTTTGAGATGGGGCGACCACATCTGCACGCAGTATTCCAGAGGTGAGCGGACGCAGTATTCCAGAGGTGTGACAGGTTGGAGCCCCCTTCTGGGGTGCTACCTGATGTGCTGGGGTCCCACTGAGCCTGCCTGCCATAGAATGTTAGGGTTGGAAGAGATCTCAGGAGGTCATCTAGTCCAACCTCCTGCTCAAAGCAGGACCAACCCCAACTAAATCATCCCAGCCAGGGCTTTGTCAAGCTGGGCCTTAAAAACCTCTAAGGATGGAGATTCCACCACCCTTAGAAATGGAATCCCACCAGCCTGGGTTCCCCTCACTCTGTGCTGCTGTGACAGGCTCTCAAGCCCCCTTCCAGCACACACAGGTAGGGACAAACCCAGCTGTAGAATCACACAGAGTCTGGGATCAGCTCTGTGTGGGAGGACTTAGCTCGGGGATTGCCCAGCGCTCTGTTGCACACACCCTGTGGAGTGTAAACCCAAATTTATATTGTCTGGCGTTGTGTAGAGATCTAGACAGCGCAAGCTCATGAAATTCGCCCCCTCCCTCAATGTGGAGGAAGATCTGCACAGCTTTTTGCCACCCCAGTTATGAATTGCACAAACTGGGTTTTAGAATAAACAAGAAAACAAGTTTATTAAAATTTACCTTTTGTAGTTAAGTGATTATAAGGGATAGCAAACGGAACAACCAGATTACTGAGCAAATAAAACAAAACCCGCAAACTAGGCTTAATACATTCAAGAAATTGGCTACAAATAGTAATTTCTCACCCTAAATGTTTTGTGCAGGTTGCAGAGTTTCTTGAAGGTAAACTGCACTGCTTGCAGCTTAAATCTCCAGGTACGCCCTTCACAGGCTGTCCTTTCTCGCCTGGGCTCAGCCTCTGTCTCCCCCAGTTTAGTTCCTTTGTTTCTTCAGGTGTTTTCAGCAGTCTTCCTTCTTGGGCGGGGAGGTGGTGGAGAAGAGCCCAAATTAACTCTCACCCCAGCCTTTAATAGGATTTGCATATGGCAGGAATCCTTTGTTTCCCAGTTTGGACCCCACCCCCTTCCTGTGGAAAAGTACCAGCATTTCAAGATGGTATCCTGTACCAGGTGACATGATCACATGACCCTGCAGTGTCAAAGCAGCATCCTAGGAAACTTTTCAGGAAGGAGGGAGATTAGTATCTTCAAAGTCCTATTGTCCTTCCGAATGGCCCATCCAGGCTGTTTGCATACTGTCTGGTGGGCGTTCCCCAGGTAAAAACACAGTTGTAACTATTACATAGTCAACATTTCTAACTTCAGATACAGAAATGATACATGTATACAACTTGGATAATCACATTCAGTAAATCAGAACCTTTCCAATGATCTCACATGACCCATCTTGCATAAAATACATCTTAGTTATGCCATATTCATATCATGAGCATATTTCTATAAAGAATATGGGGCGTAATGTCACACCATGGATTTATATAGAGGCAATATGATAGTTTCTGTCTTACTATCTATCTCTTAATGATTTCCAACATTCTGTTCGCTTTTTTGACTGCCACTGCACATTGAGTGGATGTTTTTAAAGAACTGTCCACAATGACTCCAAGATCTTTCTTGAGTGGTAACAGCTAATTTAGACCCCGTCATTTTCTATGTATAGTTGGGATTGTTTTTTCCAATGTGCATTACTTTTCATTTATCAACAGTGAATTTCATCTGCCATTTTGTTGCCCAGACACCCGGTTTTGTGAGATCCCTTTGTAGCTCTTCGCAGTCTGCTTTGGACTTAACTATCTTGAGTAGTTTTGTATCATCTGCAAATTTTGCCACCTCACTGTTTATCCTTTTTTCCAGATCATTTATGAATATGTTGAATAGGTCTGGTCCCAGTACAGACCCCTGGGGGACACCACTATTTACCTCTCTCCATTCTGAAAACTGACCGTTTATTCCTATGCTTTGTTTCCTATCTTTTAACCAGTTACTGATCTATGAGAGGACCTTCCCTCTTATCCCATTACAGCTTACTTTGCTTAAGAGCCTTTGGTGAGGGACCTTGTCAAAGGCTTTCTGAAAATCTAAATACACTATATCCATTGGATCCCCCTTGTCCACATGCTTGTTGACCCCCTCAAAGAATTCTAGTAGATTGGTGACTCATGATTTCCCTTTACAAAAACCATGTGGACTCTTCCCCAACAAATTATGTTCCTCTATGTGTCTGACAATTTTGTTCTTTACGATAGTTTCAACCAGTTTGCCCATTACTGAAGTCAGGCTTACCAGCCTGTAATTGCCAGGATCACCTGTGGAGCAATTTTTAAAAATTGGCATCACATTAGCTATCAGTCGTTTGGTACAGAAGCAGAATTAAATGATAGGTTACAAACCACAATTAGTAGTTCTGCAACATTTGAGTTCCTTCAGAGCTCTTGGGTGATACCATCTGGTCCTCCTGACTTATTACTGTTTAGTTTATCAATTGTTCCAAAACCTCCTCTAATGACACCTCAATCTGGGACAGTTCCTCAGATTTGTCAACTAAAAAGAATGGCTCAAGTTTGGGAATTGCCCTCACATCCTCAGCCGTGAAGACCGATGCAAAGAATTCATTTAGTTTCTCTGCAATGGCCTTATCGTCCTTAAGTGCTCCTTTAGCATCTCGATCGACCAGTGGCCCCACTGGTTGTTTAGCAGGCTTCCAGCTTCTGATGTACTTACAAAATTTTTTGCTGTTACTTTTTGAGTCTTTGGCTAGCTGTTTTTCAAATTCTTTTTTGGCCTTCCTTATTATATTTTTACACTTAATTTGCCAGAGTTTATGCTCCTTTCTATTTTCTTCACTAGGATTTAACTTCCATTTTTTAAAGGATGCCTTTTTCCCTACTACTGTTTCTTTTATTTTGTTGTGTAGCCACAGTGGCACTTTTTTGGTTCTCTTACTATGTTTTTTAATTTGGGGTATACATGTAAGTTGAGCCTCTATTATGGTGTCTTTTAAAAGTTTCCATGCAGCTTGCAGGGATTTCACTCTTGGTGCTGTACCTTTTTAATTTCTGTTTAATTAACTTCCTCATTTTTGTGTAGTCTAGGGTGACCATATTTCTTAAAGTAAAAATAGGACGGCCGGGCCCAAGCTGCCCCGCCCCACCTGCAAGGCTAGCCAGAGCCACCCCCACTACCCGGGGCTGGGGCTGACCCCCACCCAGCTCTGTGCCCCATACCACCCACAGCTGAGGCTGAACTCCTCCCCCCCCCCCCAAGCCGCCTTCCCCCTGCCGCCCATGGCTAGGGCTGGTGCTGACCCCCGAGCACCCTGCCACTTGCAGCTGGGGCTGACACCCCCCCCCCAAAGCTCCATGTCCCTGCCTGTAGCTGGGGCTGACCCCGAACCCCCTGCTGCTTGCAGCTGGGGCTGACACCCCACCACCTGAGCTCCATGTCCCTGCTGCCCATGGCTGGGTCTGGGTGCCTGAGCCCCATGCCACTTGTGGCTGGAGCTGGAGCTGACCCCCTACCAAGAGCCGCGCTGCCCGCAGATGTGGCTGGGGCTGCCCCCCTCAAAGTTCCCCCGTCCCTCCCCTCCTCCAGGTGTGTGCACCTGACTTTTTTTGGTAAACTGGGCATTTGTTTGCTCTTCCCAGCTGATCAGTTGGGAAAAGCAAATGGGACCAATGCCCATTTTTCTCAAAAAAGTCAGGTCGGCCAGGACAGAGCTTAAAAATGGGATTGTCCCGGCCAAAATGGGACATATGGTCACCCTAGTGTAGTCCCCCTTTTGGAAATTAAATGCTACCATGTTGGGCTGCTGGGGTGTTTTCCCTGCCCACAGGGATGTTAAATTTAATTATATTATGGTCACTATTACCAAGCGGTTCAACTATATTTATCTCTTGGACCAGATCCTGTGACCACTTAGGACTAAATCAAGAATTGCCTCTCCTCTTGTGGGTTCCAGGACTAGCCAATCCAAGAAGCAGTTATTTAATGTGTCAAGAAACTTTATCTCTGCATCCCATCCTGAGGTGACATGTGCCCAGTCAGTACGGGGATAGTTGAAATCCCCCATTATTATTGAGTTTTTTATTTTAATAGCCTCTCTAATCTCCCTGAGCATTTCACAGTCACTATCACCATCCTGGTCAGGTGGTCGATAATAGATCCCTCCTGCTATATTCTTCTTATTCAAGCATGGAATTACTATCCATAGAGATTCTATGGTACAGTTTTGTTCATTTAAGATTTTTACTTCATTTACTTCTACGCTTTCTTTCACATATAGTGCCCCTCCCCACCACTACAACCTGTTTTGTCCTTCTGATATATTTTGTACCCTGGTATTACTGTGTCCCATTGATTATCCTCATTCCACCAAGTTTCTGTGATGCCTATACATCAATATCCTCATTTAATATGAGGCACTCTAGTTCACCCATCTTATTTAGACTTCTCGCTTTTGTATATAAGCACTTAGAAAAATTGTCACTTTTTAGCTGTCTGCTATTATATGATGTAATTGAATTGGACTTTTTCATTTGACTGTTTCTCATCAGATCCTACCTGTATTTCATCATCTTCCATCCTCTCCTCCTTATTATGACATAGAGAATCTCCATTAATAGATCCTCCTCTAAGGGGTGTCTCTGTCCGAACCACGTGCTCCTCTGCACCTGTCGGCTTTCCCCCAGCCTTAGTTTAAAAACTGCTCTACGACCTTTTTAATGTTAAGTGCCAGCAATCTGGTTCCATTTTGGTTTAGATGGAGCCCATTCTTCCTGTATAGGCTCCCCCTTTCCCAAAAGTTTCCCCAGTTCCTAATCAATCTAAACTCCTCCTCCCTACACCATTGTCTCATCCACGCATTAAAACCCTACAGTTCTGCCTGTCTAACTGGCCCTGCGCGTGGAATTAGTATGAATAATGACGCTGTAAATAAAATGTATTAAAGTTTTTCATGTTTGTTTTTATTTTTAAAATGTTTTAAATCTGCCCCATTTCATACAACAACGTAATTCAAGCCCTGGTAATGCATAGGAGAAATGTGAAGGTGGGACGGTTCCCTTTGTGTGGGAGCAGCACAGGGCTGGTGTTTTGGCCGCTTTGGCGTTTCGTCTCTGTGTTTACCGCTGTGTTTTATTTGGTATTTGTTTTTTTTTATAGTGTAATTGATGTACACGTGTGTGGATCTTTTTGCCCGAGGGCTGCCCTTGCTGGTACCCTAGTGGCAGCCACCTCCATCTGCAACTTAAACTTGTAAATGTTGTCAATAAAACCAGTGCAGCTGTGTGCTTTGTCAAAGACAACTCCCGTGTCAATCTCCTGCCTTTTACAATCGTTCCCCGGGGGGCCCCACAAATATGTTTGGCACCAGGCCCACAAAAGGTGAATCCAGCCCTGGCCAGGCATCAAGGGAGCTAAGCTCTTTGAACATCTGGCCCCATCTCTCCAACTCTCCATTCCCCAGCTGTAAAATGGGGCTAATATTTCTGTTCTCCCACCTCTGTCTGCCTTGTCCCTTTGGGCCAGGTTCTCTCTCTTACTCTGTGCCTGTACAGCACCTGGCACAAAGGAGCCCCAGCATGGTTGGCCTGTAGGTGTTACCATTGTATAAATGTGAACTAATCCTAAAAGTAATGGGGCCACAGTCTTGCTTTGGCACTATTGGAATTCAGACAATGCTAATGACCTGCTCATACACTCCCCCACTGCACCTGGGTGCACCAGGATAGCCATGTGCTTTTCTGCAGCAACCAGATATCAACATGCTCCCCAGAGACAGCCAGGTAAAGTGCTTCTCTACCACAGCCAGGCGTGCTGGCTGTGTCATGCAAACACCCCTCCCCAGTGCATCTGGGTAGAGCAGGTGCATTCCAGGAATGGGTTTCTTCTCCGCACCAGGAAGCATGAGGTGCATTGAGCAAACACATTTGTCCACCTCCCAGCGATGTTGTGTCTGTATTTCATGCAGTGGAATGGCCGTTCCATCAGCATTGGCCAAGCCCAGAGAGCAGCAGCAGCTCAGCAAAGGTGATAACCCTGCATACTCGCTGTGATTACCTAGAGAAGGTGCAGTCCCCAGCAAGCTCGTTCCATTATTAGCTCATGCCAGTTTCTGCAATTAACTGCAGCGCTGTTTGCTAATGTTAAAAGCAATTATCTCAGGGTGATATTTTCACTGACACTGTCATTATCATTTCCAGCCTGCGCGTGCACAAGTCATGTTCATTCTGGGCACTGCACACTTCACCTGGGGTTTGTGTCTCCATCAGGTGCATGGAGTGGCTCCAGAATGGATCTTCCACTAACTCTCTGTCTTTGATGGGCAAGCGTGCTGAGCCTTGGGAGGTTACTCTGGGCCCAGGAGTGATGGCCTTGTTTTGCCAAGATCCAAAAGCTTTGTAATGGACTGGACCGAGAGGCCCCTTCCTGGGTGACTAGCTGGTCTAGGACATTGAGACTAGGCCACTGAGCTGTTCTCCCCTAGACTATGCTTTGAATCCAGCCCAAGCTGATGGGCACTTTTGAAAAGACGTGTTCAAGGTCTGAGTAGGCCATGGGGTCTGAGCTCCCCTCATGCCTAGGAAGGTCCCTCTAGCTCAGGATAGAGGTAGGAAGACAGTGTGGGGGAAGCTAGCCCTCCCTGTGCACCACCGCCTCTGGGGATAGGGGGCTTCAAGGTGGATATAAAGTGAGTGTCATTTGTCTGCTGACTCTCCCCGCGCCTCCAGCAGCACAAACGTGCCCCAATGCCCAGCAGACCAGAATGGATTCCTGTGGGCAGCCAGCCTAGGCTGTGGTCCCCACTGACCCAGTCCCACGCTGTGAGGGAATGGCTCATTCTCACAGCTGAGAGAAAGGGGCTTTCCCTGATTCTCTCCTGTGGGTTGCTTCCTCCCACTCTTCCGGTGCTATATTTATCCAAATGCCCACAGCTGCATCAGCCCCTAGCCCATGCTCAAAACCAGCCTATGTCACCCATGTCCCTTATGGAAAGGAAGATGTGAAACCGGGGGTAGGCCGGAGACCACCTTACTGACGACAGGCCACTGGAGTCAGTGGGAGCCGCCCACGCCCAGTATCTTTAGCCCCTTAAAACACTGGCTATTTGGCTACTGAAATGTGGCTCTGGTTATTCTGTGGCAAGGTGGCTGGGCCTGGTATTTGCCATTGGGGTAGGGCCTGGCTCTCTGTTCGTTGGTGGGTGGGCAGCACTAGCCCACTGATGGGGCTCCTGAGAGCTACCTCAGTGATAACTTTAGTTGCCAGGTGTCCGGTTTTCAACTCTGGTGGCTCCGGTCAGCAATGCTGACAATGCATCCCCGCCTGCCACTCTCAGCAGAGCGGCCAGTGACTGCGCGGGCCATGGGAGGGCATATCCAGGGAAAGCCGCCTCTGCTCTGTCCTGGGGCCTGCACATGCTGAGAGAGAACTAGAGCCCTTCAGTCTCCTGGGCTGCCGAGCCAGTGGTTTCAGGAGACTGAAATTAATATGATGGCAAATTCCATCCCAGGCCGCCTGGGCAGCTGGAGGGACCATTTGGAGACATCACATTTCACAAGCTAGCACCCGCAGTAGTGATGCACTTTCTAAGCACAGAGAGGGGCTGGAGGAGATGAGACTAGAAAGGCTTTTTTCGCTCCTAAATTTCAGGTCTGCTTGGCACAGAGGAGCGGGTCTGTTAGGAAACTAGCTACAACTCTCTGATGCTGTGCTGGCTCTGCCCTGATTTGAGTTACAGCAGCCTAGGGGCTGCTCTAACTGGTACCCCGGGGCTAGGGTCCTCAAGTTCCACCCTACCGCTGTCCAGCCCTTGGCATGCTCCCTCCCCTGGCAGGGCCTCTGTGCTGGGAAGGTGAAGGCTGTTGGTGTGGGTGATAGTTCCACTACCAAGGGAATTCTGTGCTGGCCACAGATGGCCAGAATCTGGCCCCTCCGTGTCACCTAAGCAGTGTCTGGGCCTGTGGGTGCAGACCAGGGTGGTACCCAGGGACGTCTCCTCCCCCATGCAGAGTGGGACGGCACTTAGGAGCCCTGTCCGTGCCATGTGGATACCCACGCTGTGCCCCCAGCATCACTACGGCTCACTAGTGAGTCTCGTGGCCCTTGCCCCAGCCATCAAGGAATCAGGAGAACAGAGTCCCAGGCGTCAGGAACCTGCCTCTGATTTCACTGCCCCCTGTGGTGGATATGGTAGCTAAAGGCAAGGGGCTCTTGGCCTCTCCAGACCCAGAGTGTAACTGTGACATTGAAGCAAGAGGCGCCTGGGGGCAGACAGTGGCCACTCAGGGCATCAGCCCCCTAGACTCTGTGCTGCGATTCTGAAGGTAGCAGACAGAAGCAGATCCTCACTATGGGCCAGACTCAGCGCTACACCCCACAGAGTCACACAGGGGTCGCTGAGAGCAGGTGGACACAGAGACGAATCCGGATTCATCCGCCTGACCGTTCCCTTTTTGTAGTGGTTAAGCATGAGAAATGTATGTCTCCCTGCTATAATTAGCACTCACTAGCTGACCAGAACACAGGGCCTGTGGTTCCACTGACTGTCACTGCTGCAGGGGAAGCATCCAGGGGTTCCCCCTTCCCTGGCTGGCTGGGACTTTCCTTCCCCAAGAAGTGAAACTCCAGGAGGCAGAGACCTGCGAGAGCATCACACTGGGGGGTGTATAGGCAGCAAAGGGGGGGGGGAGGGGCGTGATTTGCATTTTGCAATCCCGCAGTTAGTGGGGGATGGAGCAGTGCTCTGGGGATGGGAAGGTCGGAAGATGAGGGGGACACAGGAGGTTGGTGTGTGCAGGGAGAGGTATGTTAATTTGTGGGCTGGGGGAGGAGGAAGAGTCACTGCTGGGACATGCGGGGTTGGAGCTCTGGGGAGGTCTTGCCTTAGGTGGGGAACAGAAGGAGCCAGTCTCTGCAGAGGGGCTGGATCTGGTTGCTCAGCCCCATGCTGGTGCCCAGGGACTGTGAGTTGGAGACTGGAGAAATGACGGCTCTCCCCATAGTCTTCCAGCCCCCTGGATGAAACTGAGTGCACCACCCTTGGTGGCAATGGGAATCAATGGACATTGAAATCAGGCCACATGTCCTGGTGCCTGGGAGCTCAGCTCCTAATCCTAGTCTGCCCTGTGGCTGCTCCTGACCTTCCAGAGGGGATGAGTTAATGCACATCAGGTTTGCAGTCCCAAAACTCTACTTCAAATGCTAGCAGGGCAGGGGTCGTCCTACGGCAGGAAAGCGGCACTCCCCCACATGACTCCCAGGGTGCTTGTTGGAAGCGGAGACCTTAAAGAACAAGGCCCCACTTGCTCTGGGGGGACATCAAAGATGCCAGAGCATTTCTCCCCTGAGAGTTGGCGTTTGCCCTGGTATTCTTGGCCCCGGTGCCCAGCTCTGCTCACTCCAACGCTGGCTTTAGCAGGGCTGCGCACACAGCGGCTGATACAGCTCCTATGCCAGTCCGTGCAGAGCCGACCCAGTGGGTGAATCAGCCTGTAGATTGTGGAATGCACGGTGCAGTGGGAAATGTGAGATCGTGTTCACGGGCTCAGCCAGACTTCTGCACTCACCCAATGCCAGGGGTATCAGACAGCCCAGAGCAGCGGTCTCAGCCTTTGCTATACCCTCTCCCAGGTAGCTGTGACCTAGCCAAGACTCCCCTCCCATCTACCAATATGGGAAGGGCATGGGGGGGGGGTCGCAACCTCCTGCTACTTGGTCATGCTCACCACCTAAAGACCAGGGTAGGCCACAACACCCCGATCCAGATCCCCATCTGAACTTCCCTGACATGTTGTGGAGGTGATGGTGGCGGGGGGGCTGGATCATGGTGTGAGTCTGGCCTCCTTTTCTGCTCCACACTTGTTGCATCCATCTCAGCTGTCGAGAGACTGCCCACCTCTGCTGGAGGGGGGGGGGGGGGTGTCTCCATTATCACTGCAATTCCTTACCGCCCCCCCCCCCAGTCATCCCTGCTAGAGTCACTTCTCCTCTCAACCCTTTACTTGGGAGGAGGTGGGTGGTGCATCACCTGCAGTAGACACCACACCCGAGGTGGGATCTACAGTGGATCATGGCTCCTCAGGGGCTCCTCCTAGGTAGCCATCACCTTACGTGCCTGCCTTGGAGAGCAGCCAAGGCCACCAGTGCTTCCTTCCTCTACTTCCCATGCGGCTGCTCCTTGGAAGCCACCCGGGAAGCTGTGTCCCTGAGCTCGTTGTTGGCTGCAGCTACCCCTGCTGGTGAAAGGCAAGGCTGACCCAGTCCTGCTGGTTCCCTTCATCCCAAATGGCCTCGTGCCTCCCCAGTCTCCATGGGGCTTGCAGGGTGGAGAAATGGGGAAGATGCTTCATAGAAGTGTGCAGGCAACAAGGTAGAAGTCCCAGTCTTGACCTGGCCTGATCACTAGTATTCTTTGTGTTCTGGTAGCCCCTGGAGATCAGGACCCCACTGGGCTGGGTCCTGCACCCACGCCTAGGAGGAGGCAGTCTCTGCCACCAAGGAAGGATCCCTACTCCCACTGCACAGGTGGGGAACTAAGGGGTTAAGGGATGTGCCCAGGTTCACTGAAGAAGTCTGTGGCTGAGCGGGGAATTCACGCCAAGGCTCAGCCCAGTGCCTAAACAAGGGGATCCACCCGCACTTTAAGGTGGCAGGGTCGACTGTTAGCTCCATAGGGCTGGAGCTAGATTAAAGGCCGAACCAAAGCCCTGCCCAAGCTCAGCCCCCAGAGCTGAAGGCTGGTTTGCACCGCCCCCACCAGGAAGTGGCAGCGAAGGCTCCACTTTTCAGCGCAGAGCTGCGGTGTGGATGTGACCCACACTCCTGCTTCTTTCCTGCCCTCTGCTTGCGGCTCGTCCACCTCAGCCCTGGCCATGAGCAGGAGGGCCAGCCCCGGGCTGGAAGGAGCCCAGGCCACAGCAGAAGTTCATCTTGCTGCTGTCTCTGCTTCCTGTTCCTGGGCATGGTGGGGCGTGTCAATACCGATTTTCTTCACAGCGACTCCTGCCCCCAGCCCCGTGACTCGCTGCCAGAAAAGGCCGGCCTGGGGGAGAGGAGAGGATGAGTCAAAACCGGGGCAGACCTGGTAAAGTCCCAGTGTAAAATGGGACCAGATCACAGGACTCTTGTATCCCCCCTTCCCCCCCATGTCACTCTGCCCCCACAATTTCACATTCTGAGACCGGGGGCCCCATGTGGGAGGAAACCACAGAAGGTCCCCACGCCACTGACTAAAGTCAGTTGAGCAGCGCCATATATAGAAACCACAGGAAACCAGGTGGGGGGCGGGCAGGGGTTCCAGGGGAAATACGTTGTCTGGGTTGGGAAGGGACTGAGACAGATGAGAGCATTCATGGGGGCTGCTGAGAACCAGGGGAGCGTTTGGGGAGACTTTGGAGAGCCACTGAGAGCCAGGGAAGTGCTGGGTTGAAGAGGCTGTGGGAAGAGGCGGCTGCTTAGATACAAGAAATGATTGTCTGGAGGGGGAACTGGTTAGCGTCGGGAAGTGAGGGAGATTTTCCTTGGCTCCCCCAGTCACAGACAGGGAGATTACTGAGCTGTCTTTACACAGGGCCAGGAGCTTCATGGTCAGTCTTGTAAGCAAAACACACAACGCAACTCACATTGAGATATAGGCATGTGCAGAGAAAGACACACAGAATGAGATACACACAGACTGTCACACTCCCACACAGGCATGCACACACGAGATCCATACACACACAAATATACACACCTTGAAAGACACACACACATGCACACGCACACACACAAATATACACACCCTGATAGGTACACATTCACACACACCTCCTGATACATACACACCCACACCCTGAGAGATATACACACACATATATACACACTCTGATAGGTACACACTCACACACACCCTGATAGATACACACGCACACACATATAAGTACACACACCCTGAGAGATACACACACTCTCTCACACACACAAATATACATACCCTGATAGAGAGAGAATCTCTCTCTCTCTCTCTCTCTCACACACACACACACACACACACACACACACACACACACACACACACACGCAGTGGGACGGCCTTAGCTCCTCTGATCTCAGTGCACGTGAGTGGAAGCTGCCCAAAAAAGGAGTTCCTCAGTGACACACACTCCCTTATATGGTTGCCCGGAGCTGGCCCCTGCTCTGGGTATTTAAACGCCAGCGCCTGGGCAGGCGGCAGAGACACTGAAGCGTCCATCGCCCCGCGTATCCAGCCCCGTGCGCCCTGCTCTGCGTTGCGCTCACTGCCCGGCCGAGCCCGTGCGCCCTGCTCCGGACCCCGCGCTGCCCCCCGGGATTGGAGTGGGCGCATCCCTCAGCCCCAGCCATGGTGATGGAGGAGGTGCTGCAGCTGGAGAGCGCGGAGCTCGCCAGGCTGCTCCGAGAGCCCGAGGAAGCCGGGCGCACGCTGGTGCTGGACTGCCGGCCCTTCCTCGCCTTCTGCCAGGCTCACCTGCGGGACTCGCGCCCGGTGCGCTGGAACGGGCTGCTGCGCCGCAGATCCCGCGGCAGAGCCGGCGTCAGCCTGGACTGGCTCGTCCCGGACAGGGCGCTGCTGGGGCGGCTCCGCAGAGGCGAGCTGTCCCGCCTGGTGGTGCTGGACGAGGCCAGCGGCTCGGTGCTGGCTCTGCGGGCCGACAGCCTGGCCAGACTGCTGCTCAACTCCCTGCTGCTGGAAGCGAGAGCCAGGCCCACGCTCATCTACCTGCTCCGAGGTAAAGGCACCTTCCCCTAGGGGCTCGCCTGTGGGCACCCAGCACCCCTCCAGGAGAGCATCCCCCCCCGGGAAGACCCCCCCCCCCAAGGAGAGGATCCTTCCCCCCACCGGAAGAACACTGCGCACCCCCCCACACACCAGGAGAGCACCCTCACCAACACCCCCCCCGAGAACACTGAATGCACCTCCACACACACCATGAGAGCACCCCCACTAACCCTGGGAGAACACCCCGCACCAGGAGAGCACACACACTCTCAGGATCACACACAAACTCACTCCTATAGAGTATCAGTATCACCACTTCACACACATAAGAAATGTCACACAAACACAATCTCACACACATTCACAGCATGACACACTCTAACTAGCACCCCGCAAACTTACAGGCACTCACAAACTCTCTGGCACACAGCACCAGCTTCCACTCATGAACACACATGCACAACAACCAGAAATCTTCTCTGCCTCTCTCTCACACACACATTCAAATACACAAATTCAGAACCACACCTGCAGCCCGTCACACTCACTGAGCAGCTCACACTACTCCTTAGTGCTAGAAAAGTACACACGGAAGGGCTAAAGGAGACATGGTTAGTACCTGGCTCCTGCCTCCAGCTTGGGAGGCCCTGGAAAGAGGCGGCCCCCCTTCTCCCAGCAGGTTGAGATTACAAACTGCAGTAGCAAACCCCATTTTAAAATGCATTTTCAGCACACAAATGCTGGTCCACTCCCTGGGCTCATCTGCACAAGACCTTTCTGCCTGTTATTCCCAACGGCTTCAGTGCCTGTTTAACTAACCCTGGCACACCTGTCCCTGCGCATGTGCTGAGCAGCGATGCTCTACCTGCTGCTGACATTAACATGATGTGTTCTTTGCAGGGGGGTTTGATGGTTTCCAAGCCCGCTTTCCAGAACTGTGCTCTGAGCCACCGCCTCCTCCTGCCTCCTTGCCAGCCCTGATAGACCCCAAAGACGACAGTAACGCCAGGACCATAACTCCTTTCTATGATCAGGTAAGTTTTCCTGACTTCATCAGCAATGCGACAAACTTGGGCTGGAAGGCTGATCTACAACAATGACCCTCCTCCCCCCATTCCAAATGTAGACACCCCAGAGCCTATGAATGCATATTACAGGGCCCGATTCTGATAGTCTGACTCATCCCAAATGGTCTCTTAAATGCTGAGGAGCCCGCTGACGTCAGTGTTCATGGGCGAAGGTGTTACTGAGCTGGCGTACGGGGATCAGAATTGGGTACCACAATGATTAGTCATTCGTTTTGTTTGAGGGCCAGTCCTTGATCTCATTTCAGAAATGGGAGTTTTGCCAAAGCCTCCAACAGCATCAGGATCTGTCCTTGAGCGTGTATCTGGCCCAACATCTGTCAGCAGGATTTGTGGGGATCGCAGATTAAATTAATCATTAACTGATCTGGGTTTTCAGCCAAAGTCAAGTGCAGGGTCTATTGTCAGTTCACTCCCAGAAAAGTCATCGGTCCAGGCACTAATCTAATCTGTCCATCTGTCTAATCTCCTGATATCATTGCTGGAGTAGCACTCCGATCCAGCAGAGATGAGGGGCATAGGAGTACATAGGCAGATGCAGCTCCAGGTGATTGCAGGGCGAACTGGGTGCATGTCTCCAGGGGAGGGTAAAGCTGTGAAATCAACCCAGAGGAAGAAGGTCTCACGTTGTCTTTATTCTTCTTGTTTCTAGGGTGGCCCTGTGGAGATCTTGCCATTCCTCTATTTGGGCAGCTGCTACCACTCCTCCAACAAGCAGGTGCTGGAGTCCTTGGGCATCACAGCCGTGCTCAACGTCTCTGCCAGCTGCCCCAACCATTTTGAAGGGCAGTTTCGTTACAAGAGCATCCCTGTGGAGGACAACCACATGGCCGAGATCAGCATCTGGTTCCAGGAGGCCATTGGCTTTATTGGTAAGTCATGAGTACAGCCATTCCCCCTTGCAGCCCTACTGACGCCCTAGTACAGAGGCTTTCACATAGAGCTCATCAGAGGCTCATTGAAAGGAGCAGGAGCCTTTCCATTGATTTCAGTGGGGTTTGGATTAGGCCCGTAGTCTCTAGGCACGGCGCACTATTAAACCCCCTGCAGCCCTTGCTCCAGAGGGAGAACTTTTGTGTGCCAGGACCCGGTCCAGCCATGTGGCACGGTTCCAGCCCTGGCAGAGTCTCATTCCTGGCCCCATGTCCTCCCCTGGGGGCAATGCCCCAGGAAAAGCAATGGCTCTTACCCAGTGCCTTAAAGCCAAACAGGTCAGGGCCTGGTTTCCCTCTCACAGCCACTGGAGCAAATCAGGAGTAATTGTAGTGACATCAGGGGGGTTACACTGGTGTAAGCGAGAGCAGAATCAGGCCTGTGAGCTTTGCGGGATCAGTGCACAGCAAGGAGAAGAGGAGGGAGTTTCAGGGCTGAGAGCCCTACACTGGGCCCATCCTGCCCTGGACTTCAGCCACTTACATCTAGGGACTCTTGGCCAAAGCATCTCCAATGAGCCACCCTGTGGGGCAGGCTGCATGGAGCACTTGGCCCCTGGCTCTGAGGAAGGGGGATCTCCAGAGATACTAGCGGGAGAGTCTGGGTTTAAAGGGCACAGATCCGGGGGGGTTATTGGAGGGTTCTGAGGGCAGTGCCTCAGGACAGGATGTTCTCAACCCAGGGGTCCTGCTGGAGCATTCAGTGACCCTCTCTGCTTGCTCCCCTAGATTCCGTGAAGAGCAGCGGTGGGCGAGTGCTAGTCCACTGCCAGGCTGGCATCTCCCGCTCGGCCACCATCTGCCTGGCCTACCTGATCCAGACCCAGCGGGTGCGCCTGGAGGAAGCCTTTGACTTCGTCAAGCAGCGCCGCGGGGTCATCTCACCCAATTTTGGCTTCATGGGACAGCTTCTGCAGTTCGAGACAGAGGTGCTGTGCCATTAGCTGCTGCCTAGCGGGCACCTCCCGCCCTCCGGAGCAGCCAAAGACATAGACTCACAGTGTGTTTCCGTTTACAGCCCCAAGGGGGTGCTCTACCCAAACAGTATCACTCATGTATATTGCACTAAGATGTCAGAGGACACCCCTCTGCAACCTGTACAGACACCTCGACCTCCCCGGGTGAAAGCCCCCATCCCCGTATGAATGCGTTGGACCCTTGAATGCGAAAAAAAGAAGTGAAGATGGGCAAGATGCAAAAAAAGGAGTGAAACTCTGCTTTTCCAGACGCACTGAGAGCAGCCGGGTAGCCTTGTTCCTCACACTGGGACCATTTGAAGGTTATGTCCACTTTGCCAACCCCCCAGCCTCTCCCCAATCCCGGTCTTAAAAGAACACAAGATTGATTTGTCCCTATTGCTTTACGGTGTGAAATCACAGCAGGTAGCTTCAGAGCGAGGCCATTTACACTGTTAATTAGGGCAAAGTGCTTCGTTGTTTTTCAATGGGGCCCAATCCTGTTCCCATCGAGCAGGATCAGGGCTCATGTCAGATAATTCAGTACATTGCCTGATCTTTTTTGATCCACAACTTTCTGCTCTAGGGGACAGAAGGAAAGACAACAGTCCAAATTTTCTGCTGGGAAAAACTCCACTGAAGAACCCACAGAGAATTTGGTTCCTTTGCTACCATACCAGCAAAAATTACTTGCACAGTTTCTCCTTTGATTTCTCTCTTTCCACCCAAACATCCATCTAGAACCCTGTCTGAACCATGCCACAGAGTTTAATGGCTGACGCAGTGAGACTGGATTGATGTAAGAAAGCAGAGTTTGGTCTGTAGTGATAAAAAAAAGAGTTTAAACGTTTTCTTGGCCAGAGATCTTTCCTTGATCAAGTCAGCCTCATTGACACGGAAAATCTACTCTGGCCCAGAGTGACAAATATACTGAATCATTATGACCAGATTATATGAACGGTGGATTGTGATTGTCCACCAGGCCCCAGCCCCACTCCTGAGAGCCCATAGCCTTTCTTCTTTGCACCTGAAAACCCGCTGTAATTCACTCCCTGCTCATTTTTAAAATATGCTGTGGAAGTGGGTTGAGGATACTTGATTGCAGATGATCCAATCCTTCCTCTTGGATAATGTGAGCCTTGCACAGCACCTTCTCTCTCTTGGGGGAGAAGGTGGGTGCCCACCTCCCAGCAGAGATCTCCTCTTTTGAATGCACTGAGGGACTTGATAAAACTTGCCAAGCCAAAGAACCCTCCTGGAGGGCTGACTTCCTCAGCAGCGCTCTCTCTGACAGTGCAGAGCAATACGGTTTCGTGCACTTGCAAACCTCTCGCTCGACTGAAATTAATGTATAGAGCTGTTGGAAATGTTGCACTTTATATTTATATAATAACCCACCGAGTTGGTTTGAACGATGTTTCAATTAAATGCTGGTTTTTATATTGTTCTCCGAGTCTCTGAGCATCATTCTGCCGAGGCTCTGGAGGGTCTCACTGAACAAGGGGACGTGGCCCCGATGCTGCATGAGAACAAGCACCTACCACTGTCGCTGGTGTCCGCACCTGCCAAGAGCGGGCCCTAAAGGGGCAAGGCCAGATGTGCATTCCCTGTGTGGGTTTCAGTCCCCCTTTCTCTCCTTCTGGTCTAGGACCAGGCAAGAGCCTCTGTGTAAGATAGAGCAGCCTCAGGGCTCTCACTGGGTACCTGCATCTCTGCGGGGGGTAGAGAGGGGTCATTCTGGGTAGGGCTGGGTGTCACTGGGTACCCAGGGTTGCTGTGCAGTAGGGGCAGTCTGGGCACGGTTGGGTCTCTGCGCTGGGTGTCACTAGTTACCCAGCATCTCTATCCATGCAGGGGCCATCTGGGTAGAACTGGTTTTCCTTTGAGTAGTGATGTGTGCTCCACTTCTGGGGCACGTGCACCCCTGTGCCTTTGATCAGAGATTTTTGGTAGCCGTGCCGGTTTGGCCCACACCTACGCCCCACCCAGTGCTTAATTTGTGCCCGGGCTTGCCAGGGCTGACCCCTGGCACCTCTAGGCATGGCAGTTCATAGCCCCGGCACCGCTGGGTTTGCCATATCAGTTATGAATGTAAAAAAAATTGCTTCAGCCCTGGCACCTCTTTCATTACAAATTAGGCACTGGCCCCACTCATCTTCATTCCCCGACCCAAGGATATATAGGGCCGTGTGGCTGAACGGCCCTCATTCCCTTCTCCCCTTTGGCCTGAGACGGAGTCTGTAGTGTGCCCTGTTCTGTTGAATACTTTAGTGTTGTTAGCTAGCTCGTGAGTTAGATATAGTGGTAAATACTTGATAGTTGTAAATAGTGCCTTTGTTTTTCCCCATTTGCAGGGTCTCTTTGGACTCTTTATATCTGGGATATGCTGTGAGTCCTATGCTTAGATTTCACTAACCAATTATCAAGTGTAAACTCTTCCATGTAGCATGGAGTCACAGACAGTCCCCTTGGGTACTCCACTCTGTCTTGCCACCCAGGTGAGCCTGCCTTTGTGATAGATGTCCCTTACACCAAGAATCACAGCAATATTCAGGTTAATCCCAGTCCGAAAGGACCCTTCACTTACCCCAGGTCAATTGCACCTTGGATCTCACATCAAAGACAATGCTTGTAGCCAGTCCCATAATAAGCTATTTACAGATTTATTAATAGGAAAAGGAAACGAGAGTTATTTACAAGGCTAAAGCGGGTGAACATAGATACACAAATGAGTTACAATCTTAAGTTTCCAAAGATGATAAAAGCTTCTAGAATAAGCAAGCTCTGTATGTCCTTTAGGGCTAGGCCAGGCTAAGTGACTGGGTATTCCTTGCTTATGCCTAGGACAGCTTGCCCCCTAGAATGCAGGCGGTATAGAGATCCAGTTTGTCCTTATTAAGGGTTAATATCCCCTTCCTCACTTGTGCGCGCAGCTGCAAATACAGCTGATGGGAGGAATTCACGTGCATGACACATCTTCACTGGGGGAAGGGCAAACAACAAATAGCTTTTGTCCTCTTTAGTGTTCCACAATAGTCCATCTGGTGTTGATGGACCATCCCTGTTGGGCAAGACGTTAACACCTTCTGTTGGAGACCAGCACTTTACACTAGTTCTTGTCTTTCTCCTGGCTGGTGATTTATACAGTCACAGAGACTCACAATACAATTGCTCAAAGATTACTTTAGAATATGGAATACAGATGTTATAAGTGAGATTAATGCGTGCAGCAACTCACAAGCAGTCAAAGTCCAAACACTAAACACATTCTTATAATCCTAATACCCATTTTAACAATGCTAACACACAGGTGAGCAGGACTGATTCCAGCTATGTATTTGTCAGTGTTCAGTTGAGACATGGTGACATTGGCATGAGCTGGCACCTGGTCTGCCAGCGTCATACCCCATCCACCTCCAGATCAGGTCACTGAGAGCTTCAAGGGATAAGAATTCTAATACCCCAGTGTGCGGGGCAAGTGTGCCCCGTCCCTTCTTGGGGTGGGGTAATTACTTCCCTGCAGTTGTGTCCTTACGACCACCCCTTGTCTTGGGGTTGTGTGGACTAATGGTAAAAATCAATATGGCCATTCTCTCTCTCAAGGTTGTGTGGACCAATGGCCAGAGTCAATATGTTATTACCTTGTACCTCATAGTTCGAACAAAACATCTTCATCCATTATCCTGTCACTCCATCCTTATCTTTAGGAGGGATCCGTGTGTTCTTGTACCATCAGCTCCGGAATGTCTTTATGTATTTACTTAAGAGGTCTGTGTGTTCTTGTACCATAGAATCATAGAATATCAGGGTTGGAAGGGACCTCAGGAGGTCATCTAGTCCAACCCCCTGCTCAAAGCAGGACCAATCCCCAACTAAATCATCCCAACCAGGGCTTTGTCAAGCCTGACCTTAAAAACCTGTAAGGATGGAGATTCCACCACCTCCCTAGGTAACCCATTCCAGTGCTTCACCCCCCCAGTGAAATAGTTTTTCCTAATATCCAACCTAAACCTCCCCCACTGCAACTTGAGACCATTGCTCCTTGTTCTGTCATCTGGTACCACTGAGAACAGTCATGTTTATTGCTGACGACGCATGGTGCTAATGCCCCGGCGGAAAGGTTACAGGTACACCAACACGTATGCCTGTGACAATGGACCAGCTCAGTCAGTGGCGGGACTTTGCACTGCCCCCTAGACCAGACAAAGGGTTAACGCAAGATATCCCAACATTAATAGACTGAGACAAACAATCTGGGATAAACAATGTACGTAACACCTTACGTGTTTCATGTCATGTTTGTTACCTCCCCTTGTACTTTTACTCTGATATTTCAGACCAAATAGCCCTATTCACCACTTTCATCAAACCATTTTATCACGTGCTCGGTTGGGGTGTTCTTGTGCTGGCCTGCCGGGATGTGTTTACGTATCCAGTGTTATTAGCATCTAGGCTTGTTTGTTAGCCTGGGGTAGAAGTTTTGGTTTGACTTTTTGATACTCTTATATCTTATACTAACATGTGTGAAGAACAATGAACAAAGACACTGTGTGTTGCATTTCCCACAACCAGACGGGGCTTTTAGTACAATGAGACAAGATAAGGGATTGATGGCAGGTAGATGCATTGGTGGTATAGTGGGTGAGCTTAGCTGCCTTCTCAGCAGTTGCCCGAGGTTTGAGTCCTTGCCAATGGATTTGGGACAATCTCCACTCATTGATATTTTTTGCGTTCCACAACCAAATCTCTGTATAACTTTTCATGAGTGATGTACCCAAGTACTTGGATTCTAATATCTAAACTGTATTGTTAAATCTCTCCACCTACATTTGGGTTATTGCTGATTATGCACTATATGTATCTTATGACTTTAAAAACAAACTTTGTATTTGTGGATAATCTAAGCACTATGCCCAGATGTACAGACGCTCTTTCCCCAACCTTTGTATTAGATAATTTTTTTAACATTAGCTTTAATAACATTTTTAAATATGAGTATACACTGGAAACTGCCTGGCTCTTCTCTCAAGGCAAGGTCAAGCAACCAGTTGGGAGGTATGGGGGATACTGGGGGGAAGGTATAAAACACTAAAAGATCAAAGAAATGCCTGTCCCTGACTGTAGCACCACCTCACTCCTTCCCTCTCCCATGGGGTACAAAAGGGGTGGGATGAAGACCCCAGACCCACGACCCCCCAAAACGGACCATGACCATAAATGGTAAGGGGTGGGACTGTGGGCGTGCATTGCAGGTATATTTGGGCCTGCTAAGAAGAAGGAAGTGAGAATGGGGAACAGGGACATAGGAAAGGCTCTGCGGTATCAGAGCTGGGAAGAGGGACATGGTGTAAATGCTATGCGGCATCAGAGCTGGGAAGGGAACACTGGGAACCAGGGGTCTGCGGCATCAGAGTTATGGGATACATATGCCTGCTGGAAACTAACCCAATAAACATCGCATTGCCTGCACTTTGGACTTCCGGTTTTCTGCATTCTGTCTGCGTGACAAGAACCAGGGGAGGGAGCGAAGGGAAAGCCCTCTAACAAGTGTGTTGTAGCAATGCCAGCAATACTGGTGCTGAGTTTGTGTACCGGTCACTGACTTCCAGGCAAGCATCTGCTTTTGACAGGGCCTGGCTGTTGGTCATAGCATAACTTTTGCTGACTTTGGTACAGACCTCAGACCTGGCACCAGGTTCATGCTTCAGGCTCTCTTTCTACTACAACAAGCAAGTCCCAGATCTTCCAAACTCAGGTTGGAAATTCCCTCCAGCCTGGGATCACCTCCCCTGTTGTTCAGTCTTTGTTCTCTAGTCCTGTTTCTAGGTGTTGAGCTGTGCGGGGAGTGAGGCCCAAGGATGACGTCACTTCCCACTGTTATAGCTTCTTCCAGCTTGCTGGAAAGATCCTTTGCTAAGAGGTGAGTCAAACAGCCTCCATCGTGTAGGTGCTCTCTCTGAGAGGTTTCCATTGTATATAGTTCCTGGGGTAATACTTATGAGTGCGTGTATTCCCCTTAACAGGCCATTATCAGTTTCTGGCTGCCCCATTGTTGTACCTGAAAGGCTGGTTGTGGGTGTTTCCAACTTTACAACATATTTCAGTAACACACACACAGCAAAACTTCATAAATTCACATACAATGACAGCACATACAGTCCAACAGGATATTAATGTTCAACAGATTAAGACTTTTAAAATGATACCTCACAAGGTGTACTTTGTACGAAATGTATCATAATGTTATGACAGTGATGAATATGGGGGTGCCAGGGTGTTGCTTTGGGGTACAGAGTGTCACACCAGCTTTATAGCAGGTGGGGGCAGTCGGGGTATAGCTGGATGCCACTGGGTACCCAGGGTCTCTGGGGCAGGGCTGTCAGGATAAACCTGGATGTCAGCCAGACATCCAGAGTGTCTAGGGGTGCAGTTGGGGTAAAGCTGGGTGTCACTGGGTACCCAGGGATACTTGGGGGGCAGTCTGGGTAATCCTGGGTACCCAGGGTCTCTGAGGCTGAGTTGGGGGTAAAGCTACATGTCACTAGGTACCCAGGATCTCTGGGGGGCAGCTGGGATACAGCTGGGTGTCACTGGATACCCAGGATATCTGGAGGGGAAGTTGGGGTACCAAGAGTGTCGGGGGCAGTCAGGGTGTAGCTGGGTGTCACTGGGTACCCGGGGTCTCTGGGGGCAGTCAGGGTGTAGCTGGGTGTCACTGGGTACACAAATTCTCTTTGGGGGGCAGTTGGGGCAATGCTGGGGAGGTGACAGTCAGTGGGTCAAACAGCCACTGCTGGGTCTGTGCAAGGAGCTGTGTGCTGGGGGAAGCCGCTCTCGTTCTCAGAGGTGTGATGCTGTTGGGCTCTTTGGCTCATGTTTTCCCTCCGTTGCCCCGCACAGCACAGTGCCCGGGAGTTGGTACCTTGTCTCTATGGCCGTAGTCCCTAAACTTTTCAGGGGCACCCCTCCCTTACCCTGTCTGCACCCCCCCAGGCCTGGGACGCGGGGCGGGGGAGTGACAGGCGTAAGGGGGGCGAGGCTGGGACCACAGCTGGGGGGAGGTCTGGGCTGGGAGTGGGGCCAGGAATGGAGCTGGGGCCAGGGTCCCAGGGTGGGGGCAGGGCAGAGCAGAGCTGGGAGCAGAGTGGGACTGGGTGGCACTCCCTCCCTGCCCCCCCACGGGGGCTGGTCTGGGCCCTACTGCATCCCCCCGAACTTTCCTCCGCACCCACCTAGGGAGGGGTGCTCCAGTTTGGGAACTGCCTCCCTAGAGGGGGCGCGCCCCACAGTTTGGGGGCCTCTGCTAAGGAAAGATCCCTTGCGTCTGCCCGCCTTGCTGCACAGGTACAGAGCATCACACCTATTCTCAGCCTATTTGGCGTGGAATTCTACTGCCCCTTGGTGGCAGAAGGGGATTCTGGCGTTTGCATCAAAGTGCGAGTCCAGGACATTCTGAACGTCATAGAATAGGGCTGGGAGGCGGGTGGGGGTGTCTCTCGGTCTCTCCTGGTGAAGCTGTTCCACTTTGTATAAAGAATTATATCTTCATTGGAGGAGGGGCTTGAAGCTGGGTGTCCCACCTGAGTGCCCTGCCCACTGGGCTACTGAGTCAATCTCTCCGCTTGCCCTAGGATGTTTAATTATTTATACAGAATGGAACAGCCCAGAACAGCCAGGCTGCTGGTGGTCACAGATCTGCCCTGGGAGGGGAGACCTGGGTTCACCTTCCTACTCTGAATCTGCGTCTGCCCATTCTCGAAGAGTGCCCCAGGCACTGCTCCCCTGGTCCACCAGCCAGGCAGCTCCAGTACTCCCAGTCTCATTGCCCAGCCAGGGGAGGCGTGCTCCGAGCACACCTGCTGCATCAGGCCTTGCAGACAAGGAAGGTGGGGGATCACCGAGTCTGAGAAACCAACGGGGCTCAGGCATTAGCCAGGCACCAGGGAGCACAGCAGCACGTGGCTTCAGGCAGCTTGGGCATGGCACTGGTGGAAATGTAGGGCTAGCTTCACAAAGGGACTTAGGTGCCTAACTGCCACTTTCGGCACCTAAATCCCCAACTCCCCACTCAGCTGCTGCTGAACCTGACAGTGCTCAGCCCTGGGGGGCACGAGGCCAGCCGCTCCTTGGGGATGGGGACGAAGAGGAAGCTGAAGCTGTCAGTGACCAGCACAGCCAGGAGCAGGGGCACTGGCTCCGGCCCCCAGTACCCTGGTTGTCCCAGAGCCAGGCCAACTCCAGAAGGAGAGGAGAGGGCTCCATGGGGACAGACATGTGCTGCCAGGTCCTTTCCTTAGGGACATTCAGGTTCTGCCCCTGTGAGAGGCCCCTGGGCCGAGTCTCCCCTCTGCCTGCAACGGCAAAAGGATTTCAATCCCAGGGATTTTCTAGGCACCTAAAAGTTAGCACTGCAAGGCCTACGTCCCTTTGTGGATCTGGGGTGATCATCCCCCAGCTGAGTGGGGTTTTTGAGAATCTCACTGACACCTAAACGGTGGGTTGAGGCACCTTGGTTAAGGTTGTGCAGGACATTGCTAGCAGAGGTAGAAATTGAGCCTAGATGAGGGAGGGATAGCTCAGTAGTTTGAGCATTGGCCTGCTAGCCCCAGGGTTGTGAGTTCAATCCTTGAGAGGGCCATTTACAGATCTGGGGCAAAAATCTGTCTGGGGTTGGTCCTGCTTTGAGCAGAGGGTTGGACTAAATGACCTCATGAGGTCCCTTCCAACTCTGATATTCTCTGAGGGGGATTTCAGTGCAAGTCCAGCTGAGTGAGCCAAGCTAGCTGAGGAGTGTAAAAATCTGTACACAAAACACCCAAATTAGAAACGGGGTTTCGGTTTAGTCTGTTCTTTCCCTTTTTTCCTCCGTGTTTGGGAACATTCATATGAGCAGCTTTAAACGACCCACAGACAAGGTTCAGTCTATACAGACAATCAAAAGGCAGAGCAGGTATGATACAAACTGAAGAGAAAAATCACATGAACCCCACAGCCCAACTGGCTTGTCTACAGTGTGGGTCTGTGTATCTCTGCAGTGCTTCCAAGTGTGCATTTTTATGCATCTGTCGTATACAATATGTGTGTGTAAGTAAGTGTAGGGGTGGGCAAATTGCATCATCAGTGATTTTATGCGTTCCTGCCGTGCTTTTTGCTTGTGTGTGATTGTACCACCAATAATTGTGGTGGTGTGTGTTTGTAGCTCTTCGGGAGTGTTGGTTTGTGCCCCTGCAGTGGGTATGTGAATGTAGCTGCAGTGTACGAGGTTTTGCTTGCGTCACTGTCACTCTGCAGTGTATTTGCATACTGATGGATGTGTGCGGCTGAACAAACGGATGTGAGCCGGCCATGAACAAACCGGGGAGAGGGGGAGGTTCTGGACGAGCCTCCCCAAAGTAGTTGTTGGAGACAGAGCTGGACAAATTTAAGAGTGCAATGGTAGGACGGGTACTTGTGATGATGGGAGGCAGGGTTCACTTCTGGTTCGTCTTATGTTCCTAAAAACTCAGGCTACAGGGTTTCAGCTGGCCACTGGCAGAGGTCAGGAAGGGAAGGGTTTTTTAAATCTCTTTGCTCTGAAGCATCAGCGATGGCCACGGCTGGAGATGGGACACTGGACTGGGTGGGCCAGGCATGGAGCATTCTTTCTCTCCGGTGCTTGGCTGGGCTGGTTCTTGCTCACATGGTCAGGGTCTCACTGATTGTCATATGTGGGACTGGGAAGGAATTTTCTCCCAGGTCAGATTGGCCGGGATCTTGGGGGAGGGGGGGTCACCTTCCTCGGCAGCCTGCAAGTGGGGTCACTTGGCAGGATTATCGGGGTGTATCTCATTTAATAATTCCCTGCCATTGCAGGGACCTCGGGCACTGGGGCACCTCAGTCCTTCCTATTCACTGCCTGGGGCACAGCACAGTCTAGTCTCCTGTGGGCTGTAACGCTTGGGTTGTTGGGTAGTGTGTGCGTGCTGGGTAGCCTGTGACCTGCTGGTGGCCAGACTAGATGATCTGGGAGTCCCTTCTGGCCTTAAACTCTATGGTTATCTCTGCACTGGGACCCCATGAGGGCGGAGGGTCCCAGAGCCTGGGCTCCAGCCCAAACCTCAATGTCTCCACCTCAATTTTACAGCCCCGCAGCCCAACCCCCGCCCCACCAGGCCAAGTCAGCTGGCACTGGCCAGCCATGGGTGTTTAACTGCAGGGTAGATAGACCCTGGATATATTGGCAGTGGGTTATAGTGAGTTTGCAGCTATAGGGATGATATATGCTGCTATCCTTGCAGTGTGTGTGTAGCAGTCTCTTATTGTTGTTATATGGGCTCTGTACAATGGGTTAATGGATCATCCCTTAATCAGAGGGCCAGTTCCAGGTGTGCCTCTCACCTGTCCCCTATATAAAGATTCACAGGGGAGTGGTGCTCTGAATAGGCTGTGTGCTAGTAGGCATGTGTTGAAGTGTGTGGTGTGTCACAGTGGCTGCTGGTCCTTTGGATTGCCTCCTTTGCCATGGTGTTGCATTTTGGCATTTGGCCTATATTCATTGGCCTTATCTGGGTAGCAGAAGGTAAGGGGAAATTCTGCCTCTTCCATAAAGCTGTTGGCTTTTTCCTGTGTCCCCATTAACAGCTTCTGCTCTTGCTCCTTTTAGGGTAGCTCTAGGGGATGTGGGAAAGCCCCAGAGTGTGCTTAAGGCTCTGCTTAAGCAGCCCCTGAGCTGTAAACATGTAACTTCCATACATAATGTAATGTTTGGAACCTCAGTGCTTTCTGCCTCTGTAAATGAGTAATCCACTCCCAAGGAGTGGGGGTGGAGCATGCCTCACAGTTTTGCTGAATGGCTTGGAGATGCGCTGGTGTTTCTGTGGATCAGAGTAAATGTCAACTGAGAACTCCCATGTTGGTGCTGGGGCTACTTCAAAAACTCTGAGCCTAATGGAGATAGGCTCTGGAGTGGCTCACTGCTAATGAAGTGACCCCCTGCTATGGGAGTAGAGTTGTCCACCTGCCCACTTAGGCTGATGGGGAAGCTTAATTAGAGAAGCTGCTGGGCTCTACAGTGCAGTTCCAGAGAGTTTAGGGCTGTATGTCTGGGTCTGTGGCTTTAATTAAGGATGGTCTCTAACTTCACTCTTGGCTTTGCATAAAGAGTAAGATGTCAGGGTGGCTTCCTTTGAAAAGGATCCCATTGGGTAGCTGATAAGATTGATCTTCTATTAATACTATAGTGGCAGCTTTAGTCTCATTAGTGATCTCATCACCTCCTATTTTGGCAAGCTTGGCTCTATTGGTTTTGCTAGGGCTTGGTTAAAGGAAACCACCTAGCTTCTTGAGCCAGGAAGCTGTTATCTAGCTAGAGCTATGGTGCTTCTAGCCCTCAACAGGTGATATCTCTGTTCAAGGGGGTCCATCTGCACTGCTCCAAATGGGAGCTCTGAGGAATACTAGCTAGAGAGCAATAGCTGTACTACTTTAAACATCAGGGCTTTGTTCTTTTAAAAACTTTTATAAGGGTGGGATCCATGGTGGGACTTGGGTACTGCAATGCTGAGTGTCAGTGTAACCTGTGGGCAGCCTAGCGTTCACTTCATTGTCCTTCTGCTTAAAAGCCCAACTCCCATGGAAAAGCACCTGGAGACCCAGAATTCATTCTAAGGATTTTCTGCAAGGATTGCACAGGGCAAACTTCCTACTTCCCCCTCCTCTCTCTCCTCCCCCCCCCCCCCCATTAACTTAAGTACCAACTTTATAAAATGAGAAACAATTAACATGGCTATTTTATAAGCAACATACTTTATCTTCTGTTTAGACTGAATTTGTTTTTTTATGTATAACTGGTCAGTCCCCACAAACTCAGTAAGAAGAAACTCCATTACCAAAAGCTTAGGTTGAGTTCACCTGAGTCTGTTAGTCTTTGATCACTAAATGTGTAGATTCTGCTGAGTCAAAAGCAACATCTTCCCTCCATTTTCTTGTAGAAATTTTCAGCTGGAAGCTATGCAGACTCCTCTGAAATCACTCCATTGAGCTAGTCAGCTGCTAACCAATTAACCAGCCACTGAGTTAATCATGTAGATTTTAAAAAAAACTTGCATGCAATATTAATGTCAAGATAAATGACCCTTTCCCCACTGTCTCATTTAAATAAGAGGCAAGCTGGTGAATTGTACTTGTTGAGACCATTTAACTAAAACAGTTTGGCTAAAATCAATCCTTCCATTTATACAATTAAAATAAATGAGGGGAAATGGGGAGGGAAAGCTTTCTGTAACGAACACTGCTAGGGCTTCCCTGGTGGAGAGCTAACCATATCACTAGCCTGCTGCAAAACGCTTCAGAGTTTGGGACAACAGCCTGTGTCCTGGTGCTGGGCTCAGCTTCTCCCAGCCTACGCTGGGCACATGGCTGTTGGCAAAGCAGCTGCCCTGACTGCTCGCCCTCATGGCGGCTGACCCCAGCAACAGCAAACCTACTGGCGTACCCAAAACTACCATACCCAATTCCGGAAACTTCTGAGTGTGGTGAGTTCATTGTGCCTCTGCCTAGCAACAATGAACTGGCCCCAACTCATTCCTATCCCCCACAATAGAGCTCTTAAAGAGACCTCTCCCTATTAGGCCTGTGGGTTAAAGAGCACTTAGGAAATCAAGGAACAACATGGATCCACAAAGCCAAGTGAGATGCCCAAGCTCCCTGGGTGCTCTCTGGGGAGAGGTGCCTAAGAAGGGGCTCCATGAAGGCCAGCCCACTAGGTAGGGCGCTGCCTAAGCTAGCCAATGAGATGCTGATTACAGTGGTGCATGGTTCTGCATGAGCCATGAACATGGTCAGGTGGTTTAGGCCCTTGCCTTGGTCCCCACACAGCACGAGAGGTGTGGTGTGCCCCATCTACCCAACTCGTAGCCCAGGGGCTAGAGCCTTCTCTTGGCATGCGGGAGACCCAGGTTCAGTTCCCCCTTTGCCTGATGGTGGGACAGGAGAGCACCCTCCCCACTAAGTTGTGGGATGTCCCTCAGTCTCTCCTGTTGAATCAGTTCCATTCTGGGAAATGAGAGCAGGAGACTGGGCCTGGGGTCTCCTAAGTGGGCACCCTAATCAGCAGCTTGGCCTGGGGGTGGGGAGGCAGCTGAGCCTGGCTCTGAGGGTGCTTGGTGGGGCTGGGCCTCGGGGGGGGGGGGCTGGGCCTCCCTGAAAGGGGGGGTTCACCCACTGCTCATGTAGGATTTCAACAAGGGTCTCCATTTTCCTCCTCCATTGGCCAGAATTTGAATGGGGCTGGATCCAGCAAGCAGCCTCTGAGCATGCCCTGCACATGACGCCAGTCTTCCCCTGGCTTGTGAATCGCTCTAAGGTTTAGGTGCCCGCATGCCTAGAGGGATGAGAGGCAGCCGTGCGTGATGTGCCCTGAGGCAGAAACGTCGGTGCTGAGGCACTTGCAGGGTTTGGCAGGAGTTTTGTGGATTGTAGCAGTACCGAACTTGGGACTGAAGCACCTAAGGCTGGGCATTGAGATGCCCAAGTAGCCTTGTGGATCGGGGCCTAAACATCTGTCCCTTGACTAGCTGCCAACTTGCCTCTTGCTGATGTTAGTAACTTGTTGATGACCTTGGTCATGCTGCTTAACCTTGCTGTGCCTCCATCTCCTTAATGAGGCTGAAAATGCCTAGCGCTTGGGGCAATGGCAGATCCTAGAGGGGCTTTAGGAAGTGACTGAACATAATGAGGAGGGAGCTTTGACTCTTCTTGGTGTAAAATGCCCCACAATTCTTGGATTTCCCTCGATTGTCAGGGATCTGAGCGGATCAAAGATGGTGAGGCCTAAGCTTAGCTACCTTTACAAAGTTCTATATATAAAAGTAGCTGGATAGCTTAATTCTTGAAACTTTGAACTGTCTTCTCTCCTGACTCAGCTCGATGTTTCTGAATCTCCTGGGCTCTCGTGATATCTACCTGCTCCCTGCTGAGTGGATGTGGTGCAAATGAATCCTCACTAAACAGCAACTAACCAGGGTGGCTGCAATACTTCCATAGTGGCTGAGTCCTATTCACTGAATGTGGGCTCTGGAGCATCTGTCAGGGACACTCAAAATCCTGGACTTTCCAAAAGGACTTGGCCCATTGCTTTGAGACTGCACCAGCAGCTCCTCTTGTGACCTGGGCACCCCAAGGGTGAGACCTTTCAAGAGTCGGATTGGCGGTGCCTGGTGGCTAAAGGCCGGCTTGGTAAAAGTGACAAGCTGTGAGAACAGCATGCACCTGCCGGATCCGGACTCTACTGCCCAGAGCTGTATCTGTTTCCTTTCCTGGCTCCTGTGGGCCCTGCAAAGCCAATATTGCTGTGGGAGAGGGAGCTGTATTCTAGTCTGGTTTGTCCTTGGTGCAGCTGGTGCTACCCCCATCTCCAAGGACCCAATTTGAGACTGCCCTAGTGCCCTGAACCAGGCCTGACTCTGAGTGGGGGGTGATCAGCACTCTGAATAGCCGCCCCCTCAAATCAGGCACCCACGATCCCAAGTCACTCCCGAAACTGCAGCTGGAGTGGGGGTGAGTAGGTTAGATACTGCTTGGGGTGGAATGGACGTGAAACCATCTCGATGCCTGTCCCTGACCTACCCCAAGAGGGGATGGGAGTAAAATCTCCAATAACTTATTTAATCTCCCTCCTTCTAGCTCTCCCTACAGGAGGCCTTGGCAACTCCCTCCAGCTCCGAAATCCTCAACAACATGCGGATGGGAATCCACCCGCAAGTGATGAGATCCTCAACATTAACCAAGGTGGGAAATCCCCTTGTGCTTTGAGGCATTTGTGTCTGTGGATCCCTCTGAAATCTGAATGCTGGAAGCTCTCACTTGCTGGGACCAGTTCTGCCCTGGTGTCCATGTCTGTATGACCAGGAACGCCATCTTCACACCAGCCAGTGTATGCTGTGTACGTGTGGGCAGGCTCCCTGCCTCAGCTGAGGCTCTGCTGAGGGTGGCTTGTCCCAGCAAGTCTCCAGCAGTGTCTTGGTGTGGCACAGTGCTGGGAAACCTGAGAACCACCCTGCTCAGCCCATCTCCGGCTGAGGTCTAGCAGCTCTTGCTGGTGCTCTGCTTTCCACACCTGTCTCTAACTCCCCTGGGAGTGGGCAATGGGATGCCTGTGACAACGCAAGCCATGAGAACAGTGGCCAAAAGAGCATCGGACCCAATCCCCCCCGGGGGGGGGCAAGGGGGAGAGTGTGTTGGGTGGGGGAGGAGGGGAGAGTGAGTGGTAGTAACGAAGCATAGGCAGTGGACACTGCCAAGAAGCAGGCCCATGCTGACTCCTAACAAACTGGCTGGGTGGAGCTTCCTGTCATCAGGATGCAGGAAATGTTCTGACTCTGGGCTGGCTGCTCACCTGGTGATGCACCTTCCCCCTGAGGCATGGGGTGATTCAAATGACGGGGATTCTCCTACTTCCAGAGCTCATTCCTCCAGAAGCACCAGCGAGCAGCTTCCTGCTGGAGGGAGACATCGTCAAGGTGGTGAGTGACCCTCCAGGGGGTGAGGGGTGAATAACAAGGCAGGGTCACTGAGGCCATATCTGCTGTTGTCAGGTCTCTAACCCTGAGCAGGGTGCTGCTGGCAGAACTGGGACAAGAATTGGGAGCCCTACTGGTGTTCCTGACTGTAGGTCCATGCGTTTGCTACAGCAGCATTCAAGCAAGATGCACGCCCTGCCCTGGGGAGAAGGGAAGCACAGAGAAGTAGTCAGCAGGGGCACAGACAGCCCTGTCAACTAGCTTAGTGTCTTGGCTTTCCTTCTAAAATCTCACTAGCTGTGGTGGTGGCAGAGAACAAACTCAATGGAAAACCAGTTCCACCAATGCAGAGATGTTTCACCCCCTTACCTATTGTTTGCAGAGGGCCTGAACAGCCCCATTTGTGTGCTAAATCAGCTATTGTGTGACGATTTAGATGTCAGTATTCACGATCTTCACTGCTCAGAGCGTGTAAGAGAAGCAGTACTGATGCTGGTGTTACAAAGTGTGGGGAGAAGGACTCCTGAAGATGTGGATGGCTCTGCTGTGCAGGGGGGTGACTGTTCATTTTCCTGCTGTGGGGGGTTTGGCTTCCAAAAGTCTGGGCATGGGGACCAACAGGGTCCTCTGAGCCCTGCTGTCATCCTGGTAGAAGATGAATTGACATGAAATTATATCAAATTATGAAGGAGGAATATAAAAAACCACAAGCATGTAGGGATGAAATTAGGAAGACCAAGGCAATAAACAAGACTAAACTAACTAGGGGCATAAGGGTAACAAGAACATTTTAAAAATACATTAGAAGCAAGAGGGAGACCAAGGATGAGGTGGTAAGGGGACAATAACAGAAAATGCTGCAATGGCTAAAGTGTTAAATGCCTTTTCACACAAAAAATTAGCATTAATTGGATTATTAACATGGTGAACATCAGTGTAAATGGGGTAGGATCTGAGCCTAACATAGGGAAAAACAAGTTAAGAATTACTTAGGCCAGGTCTACATTACAAACCTAAAGCCCTATAACTATGGCATTCAGGGGTGTGAAATCCACCAACCCAATCCCCCCCTGGAGACCGGGATATCCCTATGGGAGCTGCTCTCCCATCAGTGTAGTAGCATCTTCAATAAAGTGGCACAGCTGCATCGGTGCAGTGTGCTCCTGGACATGAAGACCAACCCCAAAACAAGTTGGCTGTCTTGCATCCTAGAATACTTAAAGAACTGGCTGGAGAGATCTGAGTCATTAACAATTATCTTTGAGAATGTAGAGATCCCAGAGGACTAAAGGGCACAATATTTCCCCCATCTATAAAAGAGGAATAAGGACAACCCAGGGGATTTAGACCAGTCAGTTTAACTTTGGTACCCAGAAAGATAATGGCACAAATAACCAGTTTGCAAGCACCTAGAAGAAAATAAAGTGATCAGTCAGCATGGATTTGTTAAGAACAAATCCCTGTCAAAGGAGGATTTGAAGTTGGTTTGACGGGGTAAGAAGCCTTGTGAATAGGGATGAAGCAGTAATGTGATATGGTCTCACATGGCCTTCCCATAAACTAAAGCAACATAGCCTAGATGAACCTACCATTAGGCAGGTGCACAACTGATTGGAAAAGTGTACTCAATGCTTCAGAGTCAAGCTGGAAGGGCATATTGAGTGGAATTCTGAAGGGATCTGTCCTGGGTTTAATTCTAATCAATATTTTCGTAAATGGTTTGAATAATGCCATGGAGTACACTTAAAACTTGTGCTGGATACCACGCTGAGAGGGGGTTGCAAGCACTTTGGAGGACAGGATTAGAATTTGAAATGATCTTGACATACTGGAGAAACCATCTGAAAGAAATGGATGAAAGGCAACAAGGACAAATGTGATGTATGCCATTAAGAAGGAATGAGTTGCCCCAAATACAAAATGGGATGTGATTTGCCTAGGAAGAAGTACAGCAGAAAAGGCTCTGGGAGTTGTAGTGGATCTCAAACTTAATGAGTCATCAATGTTTGGTGGTTTGTTGCATTTTGCAACAATATTACACCATTCTGGGATGTATTGGCAGGATTGTTGTAAGCAAGACATGAGAAGTAGCTTTCCACTTTTGGTCAATTTCAGTCATAGGAATTTAAAGATTTATATCTGAAAATTCAGTGTTGTAATTGTAGGGATCCTGACCAAAAGAGTTGTGGGGTGGTCACAAGGTTGGGGGGGCACACTGCAGTACCACAACCTCCTACTTCTGCACTGCTGGTGGCGGCAGCCCTGCCTTTAGAGCTGGAGAGCTGTCTGCTGCTGGCTGGGAGCCCAGCTCTGAAGGCAGACCTGCTGCCAGCATCAGTGGAGAAGTAAGGATGGTACAGTATGGTATTGCCACCCTTACGTCAGCGCTGCTGCTGGTAGGGCGCTGCCTTCAGAGCTGGACACCCGGCCAACAGCCGCTGCTCTCTGGCTGCCCAGCTCTGAAGGCAGCACAGAAGTAAGGGTGGCAATACCATGGCCCCTCTAAAATAACCTTGCAACCCCCTGCAACTCTTTCGGGTCAGGACCCTGAATTTGAAAAACACTGGTCGCCTCCCCTGTGAAATCTGTATAGTAGTGGCTAAAAGCACATAGAACCAATTTTTCATAGCGGGGAGACTGGATTTCATAGTCTGACACGTTTTTCATGGCCATGAATTTGATAGGGCCCTACTGATAAGGCCTCAGCTGCAGTATTGTGTTTAGTGCTGGGCACTACATTCCAGGAAAGATGTACTCCTGGGGACTTCCTCCAATTTGTCCACAACACAAATGATATTAAAGGTCTAGAACACATGGGCTTATTTCTTCTAGAGAAGACTGAGGGAGATGTAAAGAGTAGGCTGATAAAGTGTTCCCCTTAACACTGGGGACAGGACAAGGGGCTTAAACTGTAGCAAGGGACACTTAGGTTAGACATTGGGGACAAACTTCCTAACTGTCAGGGTAGTTAGTTTTGTTCCAGTGTTTACCTAGGGAGATTGTGTAATCTGTCATTGGAGGCTTCTTAAGAACCAATTAAGCTAAAACCTGTCATGGGTGGTCTAGATAGTACTTGAGTGCAGGGGACTGGACTGGGATGACCTATTGAGGTCCTTTCCAACCCTGCATTTCTGTGACTTCAGGGCTTGCCAATACTTCTAGCAAGCCCTCTGCTCAGCTTGAGAATCTCACATCAGATTCTGGCTGAAGCAGTGTTCAGCTCCAAGGACCTGATGAAAGGGGTGTGTGTGTGTGTGTGTGTGTGTGTGTGTTGCAATGGGACTAAAACAATAACCATTTCACAATGCAAACACAGCAGCAATAGAGGGGGGGCTCTCACTGTAGAGGACATGAGATTGCTTCCCCTTGTGGTTCACTCAGTGTCCTTTCCCTCTGTTCCCAGTACAGTATGTGCAGCTTGCAGCAGCTAGTACAGTTAAATTGTATTAAGTGGCAGCCACTAACTAATCTTGACTGGCTGGTAATGGGTGTTCGGGGAGGAACATAGTAGGGGCACACTCAAACTTGGCAGGTTCCTCTAGTCTTGGTGGGACTACTGGTTGGAGAGTCCAATCCTAGGGACACCTGCCCACCAAACCAGCTTGTTTCTCTTCCTCCTGCTCCAGAGTCCTTTCAGAGTGTTTTCATCTGCAAGCCCAAAATGGCCAAAGAGAAGAGGAACAGTCCAAATTCCCTACATCATCTCCTACAAATATGGTAGGTGGTGTCTAGTGCTCAGAAGCCCTTTCCTGGAGTGCAGGTTCCAGGTCTGGGGTGACCAGCATTAGCTAGAGACCAACAGGAGAATCCCTGGGGAGCAGAAAGGTGCCTATAACCAGTAACAGTTGGCCTTTGGCACTACAATCCTGAAAGCCCAGAACAAAGTAACCCTCTTGCCTATCTGGCTGGGGTTTCTCTCCTATCCAGCTCTAGGACACACAGACTTGCTGCTGCCTGGCCCTCTATGGAAGGAGTTTCACTAGGGACTAATCACTAACTTCTCAGACTTCCTACACCAGTTTGGAGCTGGCTTGTCACCAGTTCCAGAGAGCTCCTGTCCCTCTAGGAACCCTGAGTGTTCCACTAGCCACAAAGCTGGATGCTGGAAATGGTCACCTGGTGTTGAGCCACTTGTCTGTTTACATGGCATTACACTGCCCCTGTCACCTGACTACAGTAGCTCCAGCTACTAGAGGGAAATCTGGTAGGGCTAGAGCTCCATGGCTCAGATGGGCTGTAGTGATGCAGGTGAGTCATCTAGGTGACATGACACTGAAGCACCTCTGTTCTCCCCAGACAAGCCTAGTGTGAAGATCATCAAGGAAGCATTTGCAGACTTCGCAAGGTTCACATGCATCAAGTTTGTTCCATACTCGTACCAGAGAGATTTCATCTCTATCATGCCAATGTCTGGGTTAGTATTGAGCCTGAGCGGATAACTTAACTGCCTCCGAGGTAGTGCAGTAAAACCTCTCGCTTGCTTCCTGCTCATGCATCCAGGCTTTACCTTGTGGTTGTCCCATGCTGCCTAAGCAAACTCCTCTTTGGCTGGTATCAATCAACCCCTCATCTGAAGTTTGATTCCCCTCCAGTAAAATTCCTGAAGCAAGTCCCAGCTCCTCCTAAGAAGCTGGGGAGCGGCGCAGAACTCTCTGCTGGAGAGAGAGCTAGCAGAGACTCACTGGTGCTGTCCTACAACCCCCTGCTAGCCAGCAGCAAGAACATCTGGGCCCTTTAGCACCAAAACATGGGTTCCTCCTACTTGAGCTGTAGGAGAAGTTGTAGCCTCTTATCCTCTGGACAAGACACTGGAGGGGGCCATGATGCTCCTAGCCAGTGTAACATCCCTCTTCTCCCAGGTGAGAGCAGCCCATCCAACATGCTGGAAGTAGTCAAATTCAGCAGGGACTGAACTGGGGAGCTTGGCACTGAAAGCACAACTGAAGTGCCTGAGCAGGAGCAGCACCACCACCCCTCTGTAGGTGGATCTTCCAGTGCCAGGGGTGATCCCTGCAGTCCTAGGAACTCAAGTCTAAACTCTTCTCCCCAGCGCAGGAGCCCTCAGCTGTCTGCTCATGTAACCCCCCCCCCTCCTCCTAGCCCCCAAGCTCTTAGGCAAAGAGCTTGCCAGCCATGTGACAGAGCAAGAGGTACCATGGATGGGGTGAAGGTGGCTCTGTTCCCTGAGCTGGGTCAGCAGAACTCCTCCTGAGCTGAATGGCAAAGCTGTCAGATGGGGCAACTTCTCCAATGCCAGGACAGTCTCTAGCTTGACACTACCCTTCTGGCTTGTATAGATGCTACTAGCTCTCCAACTGGACCGGTCTGAAGTTCAGATCCTGCCCTTGGTGGGATTTACACTGGTATAACCAAATCAGGGCAGTTCCTGATGAGTGGAAGCTGCATGGATGGACTAAGTTCTGCAGCCTCCAGCTTTCCTGCCTTAGTCATGTTGCAGGGGCTGCTCCGCTTGGCAGTGTGCCCCCTCCCCTTCCCTGAACATCTGTCTCTGGTTCACACTAGGTGCTTCTCCAGCGTTGGACGCACTGGTGGGATGCAGGTGGTCTCCCTAGCACCTGCTTGCCTCAGAAGGGGGAAAGGGGTGACTCTGCACGAACTCATGCATGTGGTGGGTTTCTGGCATGAGCACTCCAGGGCTGACCGGGACAAGTACATTAGCATCTCCTGGAATGAAATCTTGACTGGTAAGTCCTCCCCTCTGCTGCCCATTCCAGATGAGCTCTCCTGAAAGCAACCAGTCTCTTGGAGAAAGATATTGCAGAAGTTGGAAGTAGCTTGTTTCCACTCTGTACCTCCATAGCTGATCAAATGTATTCCTTTGGGGAAAACTGAGGGAGTCTCCTTCTAACCCCACTGCTAACACAGCCCACGTGCCCACTGCTGAACACCTGGGATCTCCAGTGTAGGATGGTGGTATTGCATGTAGAAAGAAACTCCAGTTTCCTTTGTGTGGGAGTACATGTGCAGAACAGATTCCAAAGCCTGGAAACACGTCAGTAGGAGATGCTGGACTTTAGAGCCTTTCATTAAGAACCAAAGCCACTTAGAATAAGCATTGCCCCAGTCTAACCGACCAGGAGGGACTATCTAGATACCAAGCAATCAAAGTTTAAAAAAAAAAAAAAAAATCATGTCATGCCAATTTAACTGCATGCCACTGGTCTCTTGTGCCATGAGGGACCAGAAGAGCTGCAATTGTACAAGGCAAAACTGATGCCCTTCCAAGTGCTACTGCTGCTGTGCAGAGGGTACTGCAAGTCCCAGTCCATTCTCCATGAGGCTAGGGGACTAGGCTGTTGGAGTAGATCTGTTACACTCCTCTTGCCTTACAGGTTTTGAAATTAACTTCATGAAATCCTGGAACAGCAACATGTTGGTGAACTATGACTATTCCTCAGTCATGCACTATGGCAGGTAAGCACCACACACACCACCCGTGGCAGTGCTCCTGAGGCTGCCAGCTTGTTCTCCAGAACTTCTGTTCTCAGTTAGCTTTTAAGGATGCAAGTAGAAACCACTCTTAAATGTGGAAGGAGTGTAAACCAATGCAGTGGTGCCTGCCTGAGTCTGCAGAGAGCCCAAAATAGTTGAGGGGCAAACTGCCCCATTCATCTGAGATGTTGACTCAGGTTCCCAATGACTAGAACAGTGCTAACTCTTTCACTGCTATCAAAGCATATAAAAGTCCTGTTCTCTCGGCTGCAAGTGGCATGTCAAATTAGTGTCATGAATGGGTGGTGCTTGGGAGGGAGCCGCCTCTCTATCAGAGCCAGGAATAGTGCCTCCTTCAGGAACAGAAGGAGAATAGGGAAGCTTCTAACAGCCTCTCCAGTTACCTTGCCTGGTATTCTGAAGCTACCTTTTCACCACTACACTCCATGTAGGACACACTGCTTGGAAGATGGCTGCTTCTCCATGAACTACTTGGCCTCCTGACAAATTATTCCTCATGTCTTAATTCTAGGTATGCCTTTAGTATGACTGGCTTGCCCACCATCATACCACTCTCCAATCCTTACGTTGCTCTTGGACAGAGGTGGAATCTGAGCAGTTCGGACATTGCCAGAGTCAACAAACTCTACAAATGTTCTCCAACTCTGACAGAATCAGGTAGGGAGGAGCTGGGTGCCTTCTGTGCCTAAAGGGCTCCCCTGGGGGAGGGCCATAGTGCATTGTGGGGGCAGTAATGCTTCAAAGCACTTTGGCACAAACCTTTTGTAAGTGCCTGGGGAGTGGGTTCTCTCCTGTGGGAACAGCTAGGTTTGGGGAGGTGGTAGAGCCTGAAGGGGAAGGGGTGGTGCAGGATCAGGGCCCACATCAGAATGGGGGTATGGATGCACTCTGGATTATGGTGGGTAATTATCTACAGAACAGATGCTACATTAGCCCATCCTATAGAAGTAGTAACATGCACTTGGCATTAGAGTGCACTGCAGCCATCCTTGGCATGTTGCATAGCATGACAGTTGAGACAATGTAGGTGCACAAATGGATCTCTGCTAAACAACTTCTTTCCAGAAAGCCCAACTGAAAGTACTACCCAAGAGAATATAATGGACTTCCTCTCTAACGAGCTGGAACCTTGCCCAACAGAAGGGGAAATCAAAGTATCCACCCCCTCTCCCACTGCAGGAGCTGCCTCTCCAGGAACCAAACCCCCTGAAACAGTCCAATCTGCAAGGAGGCCCTCTAGACAAATGACAAGTGCACCCACAGCAGGGATGGAGGAGCTCCTGGGCAGAACTGCAACGGATGGTGAAGGCCTAAATGTCTCACTGGCTGAACGCCCCATAATGGAGTCAGAGATATTTGAACCTACAAGGCTGTCTACCCATGGCATAACTTATCTGGAGGCTACTGGGAAGCCCCCTCCACCTCACATGGAAATGGGGACTGTAGGTGCTGAGGGGAAACCTCTGATTCCTACAGGGGAAACTTCAGTCCTGGGAACTGCTTCCATTAAAGAGCCTAACTTTACTACAGTAATGGCCCCTCCTGCTTGGCTCTCAGAAGTGACAAGTCACCATGGGAAGACAGCAGAGGGAATAGGTACTACAAAAATTCCTACAGATGCTCTTGCAGGGCTTGAATTCCCAGAACTGGTATCTCCTGAGAGAGTAGCCCCTGTGGAGACAGGGGGCACCAGGCCAAGTGATGTGGGAATAGTAGAGACTACAAGCATCCAAGGAACAGAGCTGGCCTATCACTCTACCTATCTGGTACAGAAGGGGCCCTCTCCAGCAACTGAAGTTGGAGTGGTGACCTTGTCTTCAGACCAAACACAGTCTCTGGAGAGTCAAACTGAGTTGGCCACAGCAGAGATCACCAGCCCCTCAGAAGAGAGTTTAGGGACCTATACAGCACCTCTATCTCTGGGACCAACACCCCCTGAGCAAGTACATGCCACAGAAACCCCACATCCAACCAGCACTGAGAAATGGACCACAAACCTAGCCAGACTGAGTGCCAAATCCATAACCACCATGGCACCCACCAGGACCAGGTCTGCCCCAACTTGGGAGACTCCATCTGTAGAAATGGAGACTCTCACTGTGAAGTATGCTACAGAGCAGACTTCTCTGCTACCCCCTGTACAGAACTGGACCAGCAGCCCAACTAAGCAGGGAAACCAGTCTGCAAGCAGCCAGGCATACAGCCCAGGGAGTCATGAGCAAAGCACCATTGCCATTCCTACCAGTGGCATTACAGAGACTGAGCCCACAGAAGTGATGCAACCTACATCATTAACTACCTCCTTTGAGATGGTTCAGAACCACACAATTTACCCAGTGGACATAAGAGTGCATGGGGCCACAACTAGGCATAAAAAAGGTACAGCCTTGTCTTCATCAGGAATGGAAACCTCCTATAGAGCACCTCCAACAAAAGCTACCACCTCCATGGAGACCCAAACTGAGGTGGGATTTGTTGAAGCCACAAAAATCAAAGCCAGCCACCAACATGGCTCTCCTAGCCTAACAGAAGGGACTTACTTTCCAGTGACCAAAGTGAAAGATGCTGAGTATGCTACAGAAGCAGAGACCCTTCCAGCAGATTGGGGCTCCCAAGCCTCTGAACCAGCTGAGCTTGGTATGCAAGCAACTAAAACCAACTACAGAAATAAAGAGAGGGTGCACACTAATACATTATTTCCTGTTGGAAGAACGTCACCCACAGCAATTGGACCCACATACACAACACCCTCTCTGGGGGCTTCTGAAAACCCAATAACAAACCCACTCAATGCAGGACCTGCAGAAGCCACAAGAAGTGAAGCTAGAAACCAAGCTACCTTGTCCACCAGAAGCTCACCTGAGATGTGGGTACAAGAAGCCAGTAACACTCCTCCAAACAGAAGGCAAGAAGTAACTTATACACCTGCTTCTGTGTTAACATCCTCCACAGCAACTGAACTTAAATTCATGGAACATCCTACAAGGGAAGCATCAGGCCTGGAAATTCCAGTGGCTCAAGCCAGCAGACCAAGTGAGATGGTAATTACAGGAGTCTCTCCTGCTTGGACTGAAGCTAAAGACCAATTTAGCTCTTCTGCAACAAGGGAGGCAATGCTCTTTCCAATTAGCAGTGATACAGAAAAGAGGTATTCTCCCCAGATTATCCAGTCTCCAGAATCTGCCAGCCTACCTGAAGTGGAGATAAAGGAACACAGAGTCAGTTCCAGAATAGGAGCTGGACTAGTCACATTTATCCCTCCACAGTCAAGGTCAAGGACTGCACTGGTGCCATCTATAGAAATGCCTGAGCTGACAGTTCCTGAGAAACTGACCCCTGTCCATACTGAACCCACAACTAACCAAGCCCAGACTGGTATAAAAAATACCAGTCTCACCTTAGTGGGTGAGATGCCTTCCTTACAGACCAAGCCCACCAAAGCAGCATACCCTACAGAGGGACCCTCACAGCTGCAGGCTTCACCACAGACGTTCAGCTCAATTGAACTAAGACTCAAAACTTCAAGTAAGCAACAAATGCATGCACCTGTGACTTACGGGGAAAGCCTGACACCCCTGGAAGGGATCCCTACAGCTTCCATTGCTGCATGTGAGCTGTGCCGTTCTACAAAAGCTCTATCCATTCAAGCTTCTGAGACCCCTACACAGAGATCAGAGGAAGCTAAAGGAAAAACCTTCCCTCTCCCCCTGGGATCAACACTGCCTGCAGAAAATGAAACCTACATGAACCCTTATGCCAGGGAGATATCGGAGAGCCATGCAACTGAGCTACAAACTACAGAAGTGTCATTAGTTCAACCACCTCACTCTATCCATGTAGAAGGAACAAGCTTTCCTATGGCCAACCCATCAGAAGCTGTGAACACTCCACTGCTGGGCACTTCTGAGACACCAACCACTCACTCCATTCTCACCTGGGAACCCATAGCCCAAGTAGGGTATAGAAAGCAAATGATGACTCGGTTCCCAAACACAAGCCCATTGAATGCAGAACATTTGACTAAAATAGCCTCTTTGGAGGCCACAGCTGAGTCTGGGCTTGTGGAAACTACTGGCACTGGCATGGAAGCTAAAGAACATGGCTCTCCAGTAGAGAGAACCTCCCCTCCACCAAGTGAAACCCCAGAAGTAACATTCCCTCCAGAGACTTCAACAACCAACTCAGCTGAAATGGGTGTTCAGGAAGCAATAAGCACCCACAGAAAGAGAAACAGATGGGTCAGTCACACTGCTCACTCCGTAGAGAGACTTTCACAGGCTGCAACTGAACCCACATATGTCATGGTCTCTGAGGAACCTGGCAACCCAACAATCAGCCGAGACTATCAGACTGCAGAAGTGATCAGCACAAACACTGGAAACCAGCTGAGATTGTCTGTATCCAGCAGCAGAACTGGTATAGGAGCCCAAGAATTCAAAGGTGAGCCCAGGAGGGAAGGAAGAAGACCCAGCCCTACACTCCCTTCTGTGGGAAGAATAGAGTCCCTAGAAGTGGTGCCATCTCTCAAGAGCAAAGTCATGCTCCTTCAGGGAAGTAGGCTCAGGAAAGGCCTGTTCCCCTTGAAACAAACCCAGCCATTTCTGGGAATGAAATCTACTGAATCGGTGATGACCACAGAAGAATCTCCACTCCTCCCTGAGACCTGGCAGCTGCACCAAGCACAGACTGGCTCCAATGTTCCTGCTATGCTTTCCCCAAGAACAGAGCAGGCCACAGGGGCTCATCCTGCTAGGGTGGAGACCTCTCCGCCCCCTCCACAACTGACTCCTGCCTCCCCCGAGTCAAACAAGCTTATGAGCTACAGAGAAATGCATGCCACGCACCTCCATGGAGAGGAGGCTGTGCCAAGTATCTCCGCTCTAGAGAGAGCTCCCTCAGCAAGAACTGCCAGTCGCATCCCCCACCCTCGAGAGCCCTGGGGGAGCAGGACAAGCCGCCCGGTTGGAATGGGAGTACAGGAGGCTGAGAGCTATAGAAAGAAAAGTAGTGAGTACAGGCATGCTCCTGCCAAGGAGAGAGCACCTGCAGTAACTGAACTGTCTTGTACAATGGTGCTGGTTGCAAAAGCAATAGAGGATCAAGGGATGGAGATAGGAACAGAAGGTAGAGAGCAGCCTGCTGCCCCTACAACAGAGGGAATGGTACCTGTGGACACTAAAACAATAGAAGGCGTGTATACCTTTCCAGAGGCACTTGGGACTCAAACCACTAATGCAACTGAGGTGGTGGGTACAAAAGAAGCCCCAAGTAGCCCCAGAAAAGGGGGCAGAGGAGGAATTTCTAGGCTGACTCCCACTGGAATGCCAGCAGCAGCAATTGAGAAACACTTGGAACCTTCAAAAGTAACATCCACCACAGGGCACCTTGAGACCCAAACCATCAGCCCCACTGAGTTGGCAAGGATGAAAATCCCATTCAGCCAAAGGAAAGCTTGCTTGACAACAAAAGAAATTAACTTGCCAGTGACTGAAGTGGCATATGGACAATTCCTGGAGGCTCTGACCAAAACCACTACCCAAGCTGTCCTGGGGCTGCAAGAAGTCCAGAAGAGCCCTAAAAAGCAGGGTAGGGTGTCCATGCCTGTAGAGGGAACTAAAGCCACATATGTAATGGCCTCTCTAGAGACACCCAAGGCCCCAGTAACAAATCCAAGCACTGGGACTGCAAATACTACAAGCATTGGTGCTAGTCTCCATGATACCTCACATGTTCTCAGCACGTCAACTGAGATGAATGTGCAAGAAGCCACAAGCAGCCATGGACTGAGAAAGGGAGGACACCCCTACACCGCCTCTCCTGCTGGCACGTGGCCTGTAGCAAGGGAGTCAGAACATAGAGGGCATCCTACCAAGGAAACCCTTGTTCAGGAGACACACTCCATCAGCCCACATTGGAGAGGGGCTACAGAAACCACTTCCACTCAGACCAGAACCCAAACCCTCTCGAACACTGAAGAGGGAACTCCCATTGCAGACACTGCTACTGAAGTTGTGCATTCCACCAGGGTATTGCTGCTTCTGGAGGCTCCTGAAAATAAGACTGTTGGTCTAAGAGAGGTGGAAAAGGAAGAAACTAGTAGTTACAGAGAGGAAGGTGGTCTGTCTACTACCCATACTCTGCCTTCAGATACCCTAAGCACTGAAACTGAGCAAGTGCAGTCTACACAAGTAAATGAGCAGAGGCTTCCTGAGAACTGGCCCACCAGGCGCCCTGAACAGGGGACAAGCAAACCCACAACTAACACAACCCGAACAGGTGGAGAATATACCAGTCTAACCTCAATGGGTGGGGTGCCTTCCCTAGAAGCTGTGACACACTGGTTTGATCTTGCAGAGGGAATTTCACTGCAGCAGGCTTCACCCCACCAAACTTTCAGCCCAATTGAATTGCAAATCAAAACTATAAGCAGCCAAGAAACACCTGCAATGATCCTCCACAGGGAAGAATATGGCCAAACACCTATGTCCACAGAAGGGACGCAACCTGCCAAAATGAAAGCTTTAGAACTACTAGGGCTTTTTACAAAGACTGTATCCACACAGTCTCCTGAGACCCCAACACCGAGACTAGAGGAGGTCAGTGTCTTCCATGGAAAGAGAGGCCGAGGAAAACCCTCTCCTCTCTCCATAGGAACAACACTGTCTGAAGAAAATGAGACTTACATGGCATCTTCTACCAAGATAGCACTTAGTATGGAAGCTTTAGCAGGTCAAACCACTGGCCAAACTGAGCTGGGAATTACAGAAGTTTCACTAGTGCAACTGCTTGGCTCTCCTACACCTGTGGAGAGAACTAGCTTTCCAGGGGCTGAGGCAACAGAAACTGTGAATAAAGTTCCCAGCAACGGTACAGAGACTCAAACCATACTCCCAGGTGAGACCAGGGAACCAATTCCAACAGCAAGGACTCCATCTGCAGGAACTGAAGCCACAAGACCGTCTTATTCCACCACAGTGAAGGCTGCTGAGACCCCTAGCAGCCCAAGTGAGAGGAGGGGGTACACAGCTACACATGGCTATAGAAAGAAAAATGGACAACAAGCCTATACCCATTCTCCTATTAGAAGCATGTCTTCTGCAGGAAGTGACACAACTCCGACCAGTCCCTCCCTGTGGCCTCCCTACTACCAAACTGCACTGGCTTCCACAGAGCCTGTGAAGACTCAAATGGAGTCTGGAGCTCCATCTCCTGTTGGAATTCTATCTAGAGAAGTGGAACCTACCTATAGTGGATCTTCTCTTGAGACCCAATCCCCAAGCCCACTAGCAGGGGGCAAAGGCAGGAAATACACTCTCTCTGCTGATGGAGGTGTAACACCAGTGGGTCACTGGGATGTGGGAAACAAAATCTCTGCCCTAGAAAAGGACTCAAGTCTATCTGAGAAACAGGCTATCAACACCACCAGACTGGCCAATGGAGAACGGTCAACCCCACAAGCACAGGCTCACCGAGAGAGCACTACCACTAGCTCTGCAGTGGGAGTGATGCCAACACCAGGCACTAAAGAAGCACATGGCATAAAAGTGACTCAGTGGAAACGGGCTTTTCGAAAGCACCCCAGTGACCTGTTTGCAGTGGACCCAGAGCTCCTACACCTTGTTGGCAAGAGGTCCTTGCCAGATATAGGGGAAAGCCCAGCCCTGCCCCATGACAGCAATCCAGACCTCAAAGTGATTACTCTGACCCATGGGGACACACAAATGCAGAGTCCCCTGCTCTCAAACACTCTAGAAAAACTAAGGGCGAAGGTTCTAGAGGCATTCCAAAAGCAACATGTCCTGTTGCCAGAGTTTCATGTGTCCTCTTTTGCAGCTGGATATAATCCAGTGACAGGGATCAAAAGTGTTCCTTGGCTTGAGACCAGTACCTCTGATTCTGCTCCTGACTATAAGCATGGGCTCTTTAGACCTAAAGAGCTTCTCTTGGGCAGGAAAAAGGCAACTAGCTTGGCTCCATTCCTGCTTTCTGCCAAAGCAGTGCAGGCAACCGCACCCCCTGCCATGGACAAGCCTATTGCAGCTCCTCTTCCCAGGAGGCCGTCTGGCTCTGGTAAACATGCCCGTCACATCCTACCAGCTCAAAGGGCTATGGTGCAGCCTGGCTGGCAGGTCTGTTCCTTTGAAAAGGACTTGTGTAGCTGGCAGCAGAGTGATACTGATGACTTTGACTGGATACTTGCTGGGGAGAGACCTTCTGCTAGATCAGCAATTGGTGGCAACCTCTCTGAAGAAACCCATTCTCCTCCCTCCAGGGGTAAGTTCTACTATCTCTTGGCAGGTCTCTCAGCAGTGGGGTGGGAGTAACTGTGTGCCATGGGATCCAGGAGTGGCCTGGTTAACCAGCCCTTGTGGAGAGCAGGCCAGGTACCACATAAGACATGAAGCCTTATCAGCCGAGTCATGGAGTCAAATACCAGGGGAGTCTGCATTGGGACAAACTGGTGTCCATGGCCATGGCAGCCTCCCCTTCTGGTGACTGGCAGTCTGCTCAGCAGGAGGAAAGGAGCCGTGCCAGACTGGGCATGCTGCCCTCTGACTAGCACTGCTTGGCTGATTAATCGCAGGGAAAGCTCCTCCTATTGCAAGGGAAAGGCCCCTCTTGTATGAGGGCTGGAAGTGCCCAGCCTTGCACTTGGTTATAGGCCTGGGAGGACCAAAGTAGCTGGTACAACTCAGGCATATTCTCTGACCCCAGTCCTAGCAGTGACTTTGTGAGCATGGAAGCTGAGCAATGGGAAGAGAAGGGACTCTAACAAAACCCTAGAGTCAAGTAACCCAACTAGCCTCTGACTCCCATTTGAAGAACAGAAGTCTTAAGACCACACATTAGAAAGCAGGGTGTGGAGTCTAACTCCTGAGACTTTCCCAGAGGGCCTCTGGCAAAACTAGGGTGACCAGATGTCCAGATTTTTATATGGACTGTCCTGTTTTTTGGAGCTCTATTACTCCCCACCCCCTGTCCCAATTTTTCACACTTGCTATCTGGTCACCCTAGGCAAAACCAGCAAAGATCAGTGACAGAGTTGGAATACCAACTCTAAGTGCTGAGGCTTTCATGCATCCTAAAGAAATGCAAGGCATGAGCCATCCCCTAACTTCCTTTGCAGCTCACTTAATAGCTAAAACTTAGCGCTGCTTGCTCCCCAGGGACACTAACATGGACAGATAGACACCCTCTATATGGGTGTCCATCTCTCCAAATGGAATGGGACTTCCACAGTATCCATATACTCAGCCCACCACAAGCCAGGAACTAGACTCCTGAAAGCCTAACCCTAAAGCCATTTGGAGGATGCAAATTGTCACTTCTGGGTTACAAAACCCTTAGCCCCATACATGGCTGAATTACCAGCTCTTCCATGTACCTTGTTCAATCTTGTATACATGCACTGACATCTGAGCTGTCTGCTTGCTACCATGGTAGGAAGAAATTCCCTAAACAGGGGAGGGGCAATCGGAGGATTACTACATTTGATTCAACTTGTCTTCTACCAGGCGGTTACATCTCCCTGAAGTCCCCTTCTGCCAGACAAACCACAGGACATAAGACTTCTCTAATCAGCCCCATCCTGCAAAGGATTGGATGCATCCACTTCTGGTACAGTCCCCTGGGCTCTGTCATGGGTAAGCTTGGCCTTGTGCCTCTGACAAGGCTTGAGAGAATGTAAGACTGACTAAATAATACACTGGCAGCAAGCTCCGTCTTAATCAGCACCTGCTCTACGACATCCTGGCTGAGGGCTCCCAGCTGGGGAAAGGAGGTGGGGCAGGACTGGCCCCTGAATTCTGAGCACAGCACTGCATGGCTTTGTCTGGAGCTGTAACAGATGCTTCCCATATTGGGCCTTTGGAAAAGCTCCCCCAGAGGCCTAAGCCTGTGTCTAGATCAGTGGCTTTCAAACTGTCAGGACCCCAAAGTGGGTTGTGACTCCCTTTCTAATGGGGTCGCCAGGGCTGGCGTTAGACTTGTTGGGGGCCAGGGCTGAAGCCTGAGCCCCACTGCCTGGGGTGGAAGCCCCAGGGCTTCAGCCTTGGGTGGTGGGACTCCGGCTTCAGCTTCAACCTTGGGTGGCAGGGCTGAGGTTACAGGCCCCCCACCTGGGGCTGAAGCTTTGGTCCCCCTTCCTGGGGCCATGTAGTAATCTCAGTTGTCAGATGGAGGTCACATTGCGATGAAGTTTGAGAACCCCTGGTCTAGGTGATCCAGGGAGCCACCATGTATCCCATGCACACGATGCCTTTTTGCTGTTCGGTGTAAGCGCGTGGTATGTCTAGTGGTGGCCACTAATACTAGCTAAACACTAGCAGTTTATACCTGAGCTACAACATGGTGGCAGTGACTATTCCCATGAACCAAAGTAGCCCATAACTCTCATCTGCAGGGGGCTTTAGGGAGGGGACAGGGACCATGTTTGGTTTGTTACTGGCCTTTATCGGCATCTATAGCCCATTGGCACTAGTTGCTTGAATTCTCTCACCAGGCACAATAAACATCTATATCAAGTTGACAGATGCCCCTGAATGGCACAGAATCTGGTCTGCCAAAGGGCAGCAGGGCACAGACTGGCATCAAGTAGGCATGGAGGCCTCTGAGTCACAGAAGCTGCAGGTGAGAGCCCCTCTGGGTTGGTCTTAAGTCTCAGCTATTCTATTTCCTTCTATCTCTGGGTGGGGAGGGAGGAAGCCATGTGGTGATCAGGAGGTTCTTTAGGAAGATGCTTGGTAGCTTCAAGGGGAAAGGCTGTGCCCACTCCGTGCTGTCACCTACAGATCCCCAGCAGAGAAGGCTGCAGGAACTAGGTATGTGCCATAAACAGCAACACTTCCTGCTGTTGGCACTCCTGGAGCCCAACTCAAAGCCACGATCTACTGACCTCTCTCCTCCTGCAGGTGATGGTGGAAGGCATCATTGGCCCGGACGCAGGGAGTGATGTTGGCATTGATGACCTGTCTGTCTGTGTGGCAGAGTGTCGGGGAGGCTGTGACAAGCTGATTGCTTGACATGAAAAGTGAAATGAGCAACCAACTAAATAAACCTTTTTAAAGTGCAAAATGCCCCAGAGTCTTTCATGGGGCTGGACTGATCAAACCTTGGTCAACTTGGGCTCATGTGCCAGCACCCTGGAGAGGTCTGTGTGCTCACTGAAGCTTGAGTTTCTGACCGCTGGGTGAGTGGCCCTGGGAGGAAGGTCAGCTGGGCTCTTAGACTGGGAAGGTGGTGCTTAGCCACGCAGCTGAGTGGCTCATCTCCTCAGCCCTTGGGAAAGCACTGCAGGGGTTGGACTCATTGCTGGCATAAGGAGCAATTAGACCTGGTTCAGCTTTTTCCATTTCACCCTTTTCACAAAAAAGGACCTTTTCAAACATGCTACAGTGGGGGGAAATCTTCCTCTTCCTAAAAATGTTCAGCTTTCAAAGGGGTGGGTGAAAATCAACACACACCTACCGAGTGCCTCAGTTCTACTCAAACTGAACTTCTTGGGAGGAGACAAGAACTAGCCTCTTGCCCAGATCTAGAGCTGTCTGAGAGCACAGGCAGCTAGCCTAGCTTCAGGCCAGTCATGCTGGAGTAGGACCTGTCAGAGGCAGGCTTGGCTTGTCCGCTCAAAGCAGCGAGCTAGCCAATGCTCCCACCCCCTGCAGGCATAGCTCACATCCCTCTGCCATTGTTCAAGGCTGCTTGCACACCACGATACTCCGACAAAAGGCAAGAGACCTGGCCTTGACTAGCTCCAGTTGGAGTGTAGACACTAAACAGGTTAGTTAACCTCGAGGGACTGGCACCAGAATAGCTACAATGTTTTCATAGACTTTAAGGTCAGAAGGAACCATTATGATCATCTAGTCTGACCTCCTGCACAATGCAGGCCACAGCATCTCACCCACCCCTGTATCAAACTTGTGTCTGAGCCATTGGAGTTCTCAAATCATGGTTTAAAGACTTCAAGTTGCAGAGAATCTTCCAGCAAGTGACCTGTGCCCTACACTGCAGAGGAAGGCAAAAAAAACCCAGGGCTTCTGCCAATCTGCTCTGGAGGAAAATGGTGATTAGCTAAACCCTGAGCATGTGGGCAAGACTCACCAGCCAGATGCCCAGGAAAGAATTATCTGTAGTAACTCAGATCCCACCCCATCACAGACCATTGGGCATATTTACCACTAGTCAAAGATAAATTGCCAAAATTAGACTATACCATCCCCTCCATAAACTTAAGTTTAGTCTTGAAGCCAGATATGTCTTTTGCCCCCACTGCTCCCCTTGGGAGGCTGTTCCAGAATTTCACTCCTCTGATGGTTAGAAACCTTCATCTAATTTCAAGTCTAAACTTCCTGATGGCCAGTTTATATCCATTTGTTCTTGTGTCCACATTGGTACTGAGCTTAAATAATTCCTCTCCCTCCCTGGTATTTATTCCTCTGATATAGTTATATTTTGAACTGCAAGGGCCTGTTTCTTAGCAGGGTTTGTCTAGGTGGGGTAAAGTGTTTGAGTTTAGGCTGAGCTTTGCCAGTTTGTATTAACTAACCCCTGCCCATGCATCTGAACCAGCAAAGAGTGACTGGCTTTATGGAATAAAACAAGGGAGCTCACCTGGTTTTAAACTCTCCTTCATGTAGATACAAAGCTAGAATCTCTGCACACTGGCAGGAGGTGAACTCATACTGGTGGCTTCAGGTTCACCCCAACCAGATGAACTGTTGCATCTGATTAGCCCTCTCTATGCTAGGGTCTTAAACACCTTAGCTCCCACGTTCTCTACTATCCCTGGTGTACTGCAGTGTAGACATGTGGGCTTGGGCTGAAGCCTGGGCGCCAGGAGCCTGGGAGGGTTCTAGGGCTCAGGCTGCAGCCCAAGCCTGCACGTCTATACCACAATTAAACAGCCCATAAGCCTAAGTCAGCTGTGGGTTTTTAAGTGCAGTATAGATATACCCAGTGTAAGAACCACTGGCTTAACTCAGAATTTTGTTCGACTTGTAAACATAGGTGCTGACTCCGTGGGTACTCTGGGGCGGGAGCACCCATGGGGAAAGATTAATGGGTACTCTGCACCCACTGGCAGCCAAGCTCCTCTCACCCTCCCTACCCCACCATCTCCTCCTCCCCGGAGCGTGCCATGTCCTCGCTCCTCCACCTACCTCCCAGCGCTTCCTACCCAACCGTTAGCACGCTCCGGGAGGGAGGAGGAGGAGCGGGAACGTGGCGTGCTTAGGGAAAGAGGTGGAGCCAGGGCAGGGATTTGGGGAAGGAGTTGGAATAGGGGCAGGGAGGGGGTGGAGTTGGGGTGGGGACTTTGGGGAAGGCATTGGAATGGAGGCGGGGGCAAGGGAGTCAAGCACCCACAGGAAAGAGGGAAAGTTGGCACCTATGCTTGTAAACATGCTTATTGACCAACTTCTGATCTTGCATACACCAGTGTAAATCTGGAATAAATGCAGCACAATCCAGATTTATTCCAGTTTTACACTAGGATAAGTCAGGTGAGACTCTGGCTCATTTTCCTCTTCCCTAGTAGTATCAAGGAAACTCTAAGGGGACTCTGACAGGTGCAGTAACATGCATCCTGCACCAAGGGGGATGGGCTTGTAGTCCCTCCACTTTCTCTGGCACCTGCCAAGATTTCCTTTATCTCACAGTGGCATAGGTATAGCTGGCTCCCTTACAAGGTCAGATCTTTCCATGCAGGAGCAGTGGGTGCTCCCTAAAAGTAGGGGAGGGCACACTGGTGCCCAAATCATGGCCCTGCCCCCGCTCGCTCCTCTCCCTCCCCCCCCATCGCTTGCCCTTACAGCCAGTAAAGAGGGAGAGTGTAGCCATCCCACTTTTAAAAGGGCCCGCTTTGTTCTGGCACTCCTGTTTCAGTGCCCATTTCCACAAAGACAAAAATGTTCACAACAAGGTGCCTAACATTAACTACTTAAATGCATAAGAACAGCCATGCTGGGTCAGAGCAGGGGTCCATCTAACCCAGTATCTTGTCTTTGGTGCTAGATGCTTCAGAGGGAATGAACAGAACAGGATCAACCCTCTGTTTCCAGTCCTAGCTTCTGGCATGCAGCGGTTTAGGGACAACCAGAGCATAGGGTTGTATACCTGACCATCTTGTCTAATAGTCACTGATGGACCTGTCCTCCATGAACGTATCTAATTCTTTTTTAACCCAGTTATATTTTTGGCCTTCACAACTTCCCCTGGCAACTAGCTCCAGTTTGACTGTGCATTATGTGAAGATGTACTTAGGTTTGTTTTAACCCTAGGGCGGGGAGCCTGACCCACAGGAACCCTAACCCTAGGGAGGGGAGCCCTACCCATAGGAACCCTAACCCTAGGGTGGTGAGCCGAACCTAGAAGAGCCACCTCCTTCCTCTTCTCCCTCCACCAGGGGCACGCAGTGATGTGCCAGCTGCCGGCCGCTTCCGGGAGCAGCGTGGGGCCACCGGCCACGGCATGCAGGCAGCCTGCCTGCCTGCGCCCTGCTGCACTGCCGGCCGGGACTCGGGGGCAGGTTGTCAGATATTTGTCCTGCATTTTGGGGGGCCCCCTGTCATTGGGGGCCCCATGCCACCGCACAGTTTGTTTCATAGTAAATCCACTCCTGACCTGGGCTGATGCCTCCTTGGATCTTTTAAAGGGTATGAGGGTGGGGGATCATGGCGTGACCCACATTATAGCTAAGCCAACTCTTCCTTGCCTTAGCAGTCTGGGGCAGCCCAGGAGGCTAGATAAAGCCAACTGGGTGGGGTCCCAGCAGGCTGCTGTGCAGAACCACAGGGAAGGCCAGGAGAGGGGTGGCTGGGTGGGAACTGTTGGAGGGGTACACCTAGTGAAGCTGCAAGAGGGAGATTTAGATATGTAGCATGTGGGGAGACCCAGGGGGAGACGGCATCAGTCGGAGACCAGGTGGTTAGGAGCTAGAGCACAGTCATGAAGCTATAGCACAGCAGCAGTGTCCCAGCTGGGGAAAGGAGTGACCATGAAGCAGGTCCAACAGGAAGGGCCTTGAGCAGTCGAAAGGGATCAGCAACTAACCCAGGCTGTTCTGCCTGTGACGGGATGAGGCTCCAACCAAAAAGCTATTTCACCTGGGAATCGAGTGCCAGGGCAAGAAGTGACAGCAAACTACAGGCCAGTGGATTGGGCCGATGGCAGCTGGGCTGCACAAGGAGCAATGGATGGGGATACTGGACCGCAGCAGGTGGGATCCAGAAAACAGGAAGGGCTTGTGGATGAACAGTGTGGAATCCCCCATCGTTGGGGATTTTTATGTTTCAGAGTTAACACTGAGATGAATGGGGATGTTCCTGCCTCTGTGTCTTGGGAAGAGCCTTGCTATGTAAAAAAAAGCCATTGCTACTCCAGCACTCCCTTTCACCTTCTACCCCGCTGTCTGCATAGTAGAGCTCAGTCCTGGTTCTTGACTGTAGGGCTTTGTATAGCATCAGTAGTGTCCCCCAGGGTCCGTGCCCTGTAGCAAGCCCAGCAGAAATTTGTGGGCAAATAAATAGAAAGGGGGAAACAAAAAGTTTCAAAGGCATTTTCCAGCAACAAAGCCGTTCTGTGTTCTCATTTCTATAGACTTCGTTTCAGAGTTAACACATCCACGGACAGAGATGTGGCAGGAGACATGCATCAGAGCTACTGTTTCAGGCTCTCTGCAGACTCAAGCACAGGCTGCCCCAGATTGGGGAGGGCTCCTGGTGGCAGACTAGTCTGGGATGGGATGAGAAACGACACCTAGAGAATGAGAGTGAAGCCGGGAGGCAGGTGTGGCTGGGGGGAATTGGGGGCCAGGCCAGTCCCCCCCCCCAGGTTAGCCCCATCCCAACACCCTCCCCTAACTCCACCAAACCAGCCCCACCCAATGCCCTGCCCCCAACCCCTGGTCCAGCCCCCTTCCTATGTCCCACCCCCAATTCCCTAGGCCAGCCCCCTTCCGACAGCGGCCCCCAGCTCTATCCATCTAGCTCAGTGGTTCTTAAACTCTTGTACTGGTGACCCCTTTCGCATAGGAAGCCTCTGGTTGCCAACCCCCACCCCTTATAAATTAAACTAGGGTTACCATTCGTCCGGATTCCCCCAGACATGTCCGGCTTTTTGAGCTAAAAATAGCGTCCGGGGGGAATTTGTAAATGTCCGGACTCCCCCCCCCCCCATGCAGAGCGCGCGTGGCTAACAGGGCAGCCGGCTGGATGGTGCCATTTACATGGGGCTCCGACAGCCAGAGAGAGCCCCTCCTCCACTTCCCCTGCAGCAGAGATCACTCCCTCCCTCCCTGCATTCGCAGATCGCCTCTGGCAGTCTGGAGCTCCTCCTCCCCTGCTGCCCAGCGTGCCGGGACGAGCGGCAGGGTAAGGGGGCCAGGGTGTCGGAGAAGGGGCAGGGAGGTTCTGGAGGGGGCAGTCAAGAAACGGGGTGGTCGGGAGTTCGGGGGGGGGCTTTCTGGGGGGGTGGATAAGGTTTTGGGCAGTCAGGGTACAGGTAGGGGGTAGGGTCTGGGGGGGCAGTTAGGGTGGGGGGGGTGTTAGGAGGGGGCAGTTAGGGGATAAGGAACAGGGAGGCTTAGGTAGGGGGTGGGGTTCTGGAGGGCAGTTAGGAGCAGGGGTCCCAAGAGGGGGTAGTCAGGGGACAAGGGGGGGGGTTGGGAGTTCTGGGGGCGGGGCTGTCAGGGGGCAGAAGTGGGGAGAGGGATCGGAGCAGTCAGGGGACAGGGAGCAGAGGGGTTTAGATGGGTCGGGAGTTCTGGGGGGGGGCTGTCAGGGGGTGGGGAGTGGTTGGATGGGGCATGGGAGTCCCAGGGGTCTGTCTGGGGGTGGGGGTGTGGATAAGGGTTGGGGCAATCAGGGTACAGGTAGGGGGTAGGGTCCTAGGGGGCCAGTTAGGATGGGGGGAGGGTCTCAGGAGGGGGCAGTCAAGGGACAAGAGGCAGGGAGGCTTAGGTAGGGGGTGGAGTCCTGGGGGGCAGTTAGGGGCAGGGGTCCCAGGAGGGGGCAGTCAGGGGACAAGGAGCGGGGGAGGGTTGGGGATTCTGAGGGGGGCGGGAAGTGGGAGGGGCTAGGGCGGGGCTCCTGCCGTCCTCTTTTTTGCTTGCTGAAATATGGTAACCCTAAATTAAACACACTTGTTTATATATTTAACATAAATGCTGGAGGCAAAGCAGGGTTTGGGGTAGAGGCTGACAGGTCGCGACCCCCATGTAATAACCTCGTGACCCCCTGAGGGCTCCCGACCCCCAATTTGCAAACCCCTGAGCTAGCCCCACCCCCCCTCCATTACGCCCCGACCCCGGGAGGGAAGCCCTGGAACCCCGCCCCTGCGCTGCCACTATCAAGATGGCGTCCAAATCCGTCACGCGCTGCTGCGACGCTCTAGCTCGCCGTCTCATCTCAATGATCTGCGGGCGTGTCTCTATGGCAACGGCATCGGTTGCCGGCCGGAGCGTTTAGCGGGGCTGGACGAGCGGAAGTCGCCGCCGGGACCTGTCCAGAGGGACCGGAAGTGCCTGGCAGGAGGAAGCTAGGTTGCCCTAGTAGCGGAGGAGTCTGGCCTTGAGGAGCCCTCCCCTCCCCCCGCGCCCCAGAGACTCGGCGGGGCCGACCCCGTCCTCGCGCTTCCGGGTCCCGGCCCCTCCCCCACCCGCGGGGCCCCTGGGCTGGTCCCCCTCGCTGTTCCCCGAGCCCTGCGGGGCCCCGCCATGGACCTGGCTCCTGCCATGACCGACATGTACGACCAGGCGCTGCTGGGCATCCTGCAGCACGTGGGCAACGTCCAGGAGTTCCTCGGCGTCCTCTTCGGCTTCCTCTACCGCAAGACGGACTTCTACCGCCTCCTGCTGCGGCCGGACGACCGGCTGGGCTTCCCGCCCGGGGTGGCGCAGACCATGGCCCTCAAGGTAACCCGGGGCCTCACGCCAGCCCCGGCCGGGGCCTCGCCAGGGGCCGGGTTCCCTGTAGCCAGGCGGAGTTTCTACCCTCCTGGCTGTAAGAGGAGCTGTTCGGCCAGGGGGTCGCTGACGTCTGCCTGAGTCTGCAGGCAGCCTTAGACAATGGCTTGGGCAGATGTGAACTGGGCCATGCCTCCCGCCGCTTTGCAAGTGCCCCAAGCCCCAACCATCTCTATCCCAGCTGCCAGAACTTCCAGCTTCCCCATGGCGACTTCAGCAGTGTAGTTCTGCCCTGTTAGTCCAGGATGAACTGAGAGAACTGAAAGGATGGGGACAGCATTGCATTAATGACTCTCACACCAGAATCTGAGTGGGCCAGCATAGAGCCTTGTCGGTTTCCCTCACAGAGTATAACAGTTGTTGTTCATGACACTGACACCCTGAGGGTTGGACCAGACCTTCATCAGTTGTTCTCATGATGTATAGTGGTGCTTAGTGGCATTCTTACACCAGGGTCTGAGTGGGGCCAGCTGTGTTACATGAGCAGTTTGCACATGGCCAGTGACTCCCTAGCAAAGGGTGGAGTTACTATTTGTATTTATTTTTCAAGCTTCTAGAAATGTTTGCCACTCCACAACCAAATAAAGACCCGGGCCTTGCTCAGGGGAGCATACAGTCTGTGTGCCGTGACACAAGTGAGCCCTATAAACACCCAAAGGGGATGGCGAGGGGAGGATGATTGTGAGGTTGATCAGTACAGAGCTGATTGTTTAATTCCTTTGTTATTTGCAGGTTACGTTGCTCTCCTGTCATGTCTTAGAGGTTCTACATCAAAAGTGAGGTTTTGGGAGGAATTGGAATGAGGGGAGATAGGTTTGGGGGGAAGAGACAAAGGGAGGATCACGGTTGGTGCTGCTGTTGGAGAGGAGGGCACATGAAGGATCACTTCAGAGATGTGGGCAAGGGAAGCATGATGGAAGAGGATAAGAAGTTTGAATGTGATGCACAGTACAGTGGAGAGCCAGTGGAATGACGCATGGTGGATGAACTTCTCAGAGGAATGGGCATGAGAGAGGATATTGACAGCAACATTTTGCACACACTGGAGGGGATAAGGTTGGTGTTAAAAATGCCTGACAGGGAGTGATTGCAGTAGCCAAGGCAAGAGGAGAAGTCAGAGTGATATTGACAGAGAAGGGGGGGAATTTGAGAGACACTTTTGGAGGGAAAAGCGTGTGGATCTGACCATAGCTTGGCTGAGTGGGCGGGGTCGAAGACCTCTACTTTAGGTTTCAGTGTTTGCTTTCTATTTCTAAGCCTTGCTTTTCACATGGAGCTTCTCAGCCTTCTCATTTTGTGTTGAAACGCACCCTGCTTGGCCTCAGCCTTTTGGCTCTGGAGTGCTATGCTGATGGGCACATTGAGAGAAGGCTTTCTTTGGAATGCTTAAAACTCAAAAATGGCTTAATGGGTGATCCGAGTAGGGGAGATGGGGGAAGACCTGGTTGTTTTTTACAGTCTAGTTTGTTTTGTACTAAAAAAACTGGTAGCTTACATTTTAAATGTCAATTTGGGGGCATACATAGTCAATCAGGAGTCAATATTTACCAGTTGGTTTGAAAGGTTTGTTATTTATACAGCATTACAGAGGTGTGCTTGATGTCTTAGAAATCAATAGTCTGTAAAAGTTCCCTCACCCAAGGCTATTCCGTTCTAAGTAAGATGAAAAGGAGCGTTGTCTAGTGGTTGGAGCAGAGGGCTAGGGGTCAAGAGATTTGGAACTGTATTTTTGGCTCTGTCACTAACTTGCTTTGTGACCTTGAGCAAGTGGATCCCTCCCCCGGTTAAAATAGACTCTTAATTATCTACAGTACCTTACAGGCGGGTTGTATGGCTCAGTGCATGTTTGCAAAGGATTCTGGGACTCATAAAAGCCCCTAGAGAAGTGTCAGATATTAAGTATTTCTTATCATAATAAAGTTTTAAGGAACTGGAAATTGCCTGCTACACATGTGCATTCATTTTCAATTAACAATTTAATGCTGAGTATAATGTTCCAGTGAGGTGCAGGACAAGCATGCCTTATCTGGAAGTGCACATTTGAAATAAACACAGCCCCATTTAGTATGGTGTTTATGTGAAGACATAAATGTGCTATGCTGGCACAGACACTAATCTTAAATACCCAGCCTGCAAAGTGGCCAAATTAGTGATGCTGTGGAAAGTTTGAAATCACCTTGCTTTAGAGAAAGCTCTCTCTACTTGGAGCTGGTACTTCAGAGTTGCAGGCAAGCAGCATAGAAGTGACCTGCAGAGAGGAGCAAAAATGGATTTGTGCCTTATTACTGAGTCATGACGGACAAAGGAGACCTGGAAGTTATTTTGTTCCTTCTTGTTATTAACGTTGAAGCCTTGCCTTCCTTGCCTTTTGCTGGAGGACCAGAGAACTGGTGTGGGAGTTTTCTCATCCCCCAGTGGAATGGACAGGATGTATTTTTCAGGGAGAGCATTCACTCCAAGTGTTTTGCAGGAGTCTACGTTAAATTGGTGTGAACAAAAATAGAGGCAAACTAACGAGTTTTAAACAGTCTGACTAACAATCCCTTTTCCTCTCAATTGCTCAGGTTACAGGTCTCTTGTGATGTCGTAATCTCATTAGTTCTCCAAGCAGTTCTCCAGGAAAACCAGGGAAGGCAATGTCTGATGTTTCTAATGTTCAAAAAGACAGTTTAAAAAACCAGGTAACCCCGTCTTTGAGTAAACAGGCGGCTTTTCAGGGCTTTAGGCAGCATAAAGAAGCAAACAAAGCCCATACCCATTGTTTCCTTTGCAGATCACGTTTATGGGTCGTACTGAGGGGGAGGAGCCAAGGGGCATGAGGGGACCACATAGGCAGTGGGCTTGTACTAGGGTTGGTGATGGTGGAGTGCACAAGGAAGCTGTGTCACTGTAGTTCTGTGCTTCCCTGCCCAGCTGCAGTAGCTACTCAGAGCAACTCCCTCTCCGTCCTCCTAATGCTGCTGCCTCTCTCACCACAGCAGCTTGAGAGCAGCATCCCTGCTTTCCAGAAAATGGAGCAGAGTGCATCTGCCGTTGCTTTTGATAGAGCACTGAGATCTGCAGAGACCTCGGCTCCTAACATCATGCATTGCAGCTTAACATTGCATTATGGGGTTCAGCTCCTGTCCCCACCGCTTTGATGGCAGAAAGGGGACAAAACAGCCCCCTGGGGAATATCTTCAATACAGGGCTGGCATAGACCCCCATGTGCAGCCCCTGCCATAAGAGACTGCTGGCGAGTAGCCAGAGATGGTAAGGGGAGTCATTCCAAGAATTCTGAGCTTCAGAGAAGCTCATTAACAACTGTAGCCAACTTCTGTAAGTTAGAGCAGACCCTGGGGCTGTCCTAACTCATGCTAGGAGCTGTGCTGTCTGCAGGGGCAGCCCAGAATCCTGTGTGTGCAAAGGAGGTATAAAGCCCCCTTTACCCTCCCCCTGCTTGTGCTGCGCGACCCAAGGCAAGTACAGAATCTCGTCCCTGGACTTGTAGCCTGTGAGCCCCCAAAGGTGAGGGTACCTGTAGACCCCACTGGAGAACTCTGCAGCCTGTACTAGGAATTAGGTAGAGAAGTTGCTGTGCGCGTGGAGCAGCCCGATGAGGTGACAGACTAGTAAGTGTTACGGCCTGTTGAGGAGAGAATGTGTATCTTCTAAATGAGAAACTGTGTCATGTTTCCCCCCCGAGGAGTAGCTCAGGTCTAATGACTGTGTGAGAACAAACCACTGCACAGTAGCCTAAATCTTAATTTCCCCAGAGAGAGGCCATTCTGGGCTCCGGCTTCAGTCACTTCCAGGACATGCTGTTTCTTTCCACTAGCCATGGGCATTCCGAGCCGAGACACTGCTCCCAATGGTACTGTGCTGCAGACCAGTTCAGAGGTCACCCTCCCTTCTCAGCTCAGGATTTTGGGTCCTGTCCTGATTTAAAGGGCACGGTCTGAGCCGTGTCTCTGAATGCTCTGCCTTGGGCTGGTTTGTGTTTCATGATTGAAATGCAGCTGGCTGGGTGGGTCTCTATGAATAGCACATGTGAGTCACTCGCTGGGATTCTTATGGAGTGGCCGTGCCTGGTTTCAGGCTGTGGCTGCACTAACATGCTCTTTGCCCTAACGCTTCTCCGAGGGAGCTGCTGGTGGCAATGTCACTCCTTTCGAGAGAGCTCTGCCCTTCCGACTGAGCCCACCTGTAGCCTGGCTCCTCCGTCCAGTGTCTATTCCCAGAACTGCTGACTTCTCTAGAACTGTGGCTGTGTTACTTCCGTCAGCTTTCTGCTAGCCTGACCAGGCAGCAGTACTAGCAGGTATGGATTTAAGAACAAAAGCCCAGTGAGCATGTGAACTAGGGAGTTTGGAGGGGAGGAACCAGTGTGGGGTTAGGGTAGGGGTGAGGTGGTACAATTGGAGAAGTAGCCAAGACCAGGTGGGTTGGGGAGTGGCAAGATTGCACCTGAAGACGAAGGCAGGCCTGGTGCAGGTTGGAAGCTGCTGGCTTCTCTAATCACCCCTCCTTTGGCCTCTCTTCTGATCTCTCACCCCCCCAGTAGCCTCCCACTCTGTTTTACACACACACAAAGCCAACCAACCCATTTCTGTTTTAGATTAAAAAAAGAGAAAGAACCAATGTAATGTTGTTTGTGAGAGAGAGAGAGAGCACGGTGTACGTGTCTCAGGGTAACTGCAGCCACGGTGAGCTGCCTCAGAGCAATGACCCCACTGGAGGTTTCCTACTTAGGTACAGTCCGCAGAAAATGGAAGAATACATTTGCTTATTCCTGTGTCACCTAAAGAATCTGTCAGCTCACTGCTCCAGGCAGGCATGCGTTCTGTCACCAGTTTCCTGTTAGAAGCAGTGCTATACTGAACTAGTGTCTCTTTTCCAGTCTCAGTGCCTCTAGTGTCAAGGTGCAAACCCTGCACCATGTCTGCTTCTGAGATAGACGGATATTACACCTCTACCCCGTTATAACACAACCCGATATAACACGGGTTCGCATATAGCGTGGTAGCAGCGGGGCTCTGGCGGCGCTTTAAAGGGCCCGGGGCTCTGGCTGCTGTGGGGAGCCCCGGGCCCTTTAAATCACTGCTGGAGTCCTGCTGCCGCTACCCCGGGGCTGCGGCAGCGGGGCTCGCTGGCGATTTAAAGGGCCTGGGGCTCCCCGCGTCCGGAGTCCTGGGCTCTTTAAATCACCGCTGGAGCCCTGCCCCCCTACCCCGATATAATGGCGTTTCACCTATAACGCGGTAGGGATTTTTGACTCCCCACAACCGCGTTATATTGGGGTAGAGGTGTAGCTGTGGATTGATGGCTTGGCTGCCTGCTTGTTTGCTTGATTGGCTTTATCTCTTTCAGGCATTCAAGAACTTTGAACACCTGGCCCGTCAGGATGATGAGAAGAGGCAGCGGGAGCTTGTGGAGAAGATGAGGAAAAGGGAGGAGGAAGTGGCAGCGGAGAGGATGAAAGTGCCTGCTGTAGCTCAGGAAGTTGAGATCCACTCGGCACCAGAGCCAGTCCCTGGCCCAGATGATGGGGCTGCCACCAGGCCTCAAGAGCCCACTGCAGCAGAGGAGACAGCTGAAGCGGCGGACAGCTCTGCGGCCGCAGAGCCACCAGGAGCAGCTGCCCCAGTGGAGTCCCAGCCATCAGCATTGCCCAAGTAAGGGTCTCTTGTTATGGTACTTCCCTTGTGTCCGTTGCAAGCCTAAGCAGCTCATTCTGAATAGAGTCTAGTCCTCAGTCCTAGCTCACGAGGTGATGGGGTTGTGGGAAGGCTGCACTTCTCCAGGGTGGTGTTTAGATTCTTCACAACAGAGATAATTGTGTTGTGGGGACACAGGGCAGCCCCAGCCTTGTCAGGCCCATCAGTCAGAGGAGGTGACATGGATTCACAGAAGCATGGCAAAGTCTTCAGATTTGGTTTCCTTTGCTCCTTTCTGGGCACTTTAGTCTGTCTGCTCTCTTCTCTCCTCTAAGCAGAGGAGGTGGTCTGTTAGCACCTCCCTCTTCACAACACTGCAGTACAATTGTTTGCTCAGCCAAGTCGCTAGGCCTTCCTCCCCCATGGTCAGCTCACACACAGTCGAGACAAGGCCACAAAGCATGTTTTCTCCCAATATGGGATGTGGTGCTGCTTGTGCATCTCCACGGACTCTACTACTTGACTGTGTTTCAGTGCATTCAGGGAAAACATTGTCAGCTATCCCATAATGCCTCGGGAAGTTAGGTGCCCAACTCCCATTGCTTTCAAACTCCCTCAGTCCTCCTTGAGCACTGTGGCCATGCACCGAGAGCAGAGACACGTGGGGCAGTTCACTCTGGGAGGTTACCACACAGAGAACTGGGAGCAGGGAGGACCAGCCAAACTGGTTATACCAGCGCAGTTAGGGTCCAACTTCACAGCAAAACAAATGACCTTGTCCCAGCCTAGGCTGCAGGCCTGGGTGCACACCAGCTGATTAATCAAGCCATATATAAAGCTGATTGTTTCACTCCTTTGTATGAGCTGCAGTGTCAATGGGACCAGAAGGTCAGGTTGTTTTCTTTTGTTCCTTGGGGTTTCTCTCTCCCCTGTGGAAGATCTCCCTGGCTCAGGCCAAGGCCTGCACATACATTCCAGAGCAAAGCTGGACTCTCTTCATTTTTGAACTGGCCAGTTTTTAAAGCCTCTGTGCAGATGTCTGTTACCCCTGTGTGAGTGAGGAGCATTCTGCTGGCCTGGGCTCTCCTAAAACAATGGCAAATGACCCTTTGCAAGGCTAAGTCAAAATGTCTCCCCTTTCCTAGAGTAATTTTGTGGGGAGGAGCTGTGTCTGTTTCAGCTGGGCTCTGCTCCAAGTAATACCCACTTGTCACTCTGGAGGAGCTGTTCTAGAATGTTGAGTGATCTAGAAGCACAGCTACTGCCGGGAATATATCAGGGCAGATTCTTTGGATAGCTGGCTGCCCTGCCCAGCCCATACAAACCACAAAGACCAGGGGATGTGAGGATGGTGGAGAGGGATTGGATGGTACAGGGGACAGATGATGGCATATAAAGCATTTTGCCTCTAGATCAGCCATTCAGATCTAGAGCAGATTAACGAGTGAAAGTTGTTACCAGCTGGTGGCTCTTTAACTGCCTTTGTGAAATGAAATTCAGTATGATAATTAATGGACAGGTGTCCACTTCATAACGGGGCCTGTGTGGTCCCCTTTACTGACATCCTCCTAAGAGATGCCAAGGATCGAATGGGCCACAGCAATGTCAGGCCGGTTAGGCAGGGGCAGTTTGCACTTCTGTTGCCTGGGCTGTCCCGGTGACAGGGGCTGTCAATCTCCGGTATCCATTCAGTACCTTTCAGCAGCACTAAATTAACGGTAAACAGCAAAGAAGCGTTAATAAGACACCAGGCTAATGAAGTATTAAAGGCCACACGTGAGTCTCTCTGGGCTGAATATTTCCGTCTAATCCTCAGGGATGGGGATGTTCCATGTTTCTCTCTGAGGAGACAATGCCAGAAGAAAGAACGGAAGAAAAGGATTACCATATGTCACGGACTCACAGATCGTGCCCACTCTTGGCCCCATGCGGTCCGTGGGGGGGTGCCCCTTTTAGTGAGACAGCACTTCTCGGGGGTCCACTCTCTCTCGGGGTCAGGCCCCTCCACCTCCTGGATCCACACCTCTCGGAGCCCTAGCACACCTGTTTCTCGCCGTGGGCCCCCTCAGGGAGTCCACTCGCTCTGGACCCCCCGGGCCTCCACCCCCAAAGGGGTTGATGCAACCCTGTTCTCTAGACCGGAGTGACTCTCAGCCAGCATAAAACAGGAGGGTTTATTGAGAGTTGAACACAGCACAGGAAACTCTCAGGGCCTCAGGCCTGGCCTCCCTCAGCCCAGCACACCCAGTCTCTCTGCATCCAGGTGGGCTCTGCCTGCTCCCCCTCTCCAGCCCAGAGCCCCCCTGCTCCCAGCTGGGCATCTGAGATCACTGGCCCCAGGCCCCGCCTCTGTCCATTGTCTTTTCTCCGGGTAAACAGGGTCTTAAACCGGGGCCTCCTCTCCTCGCTTCTGTCCTCTGGCTGGAACCGGCTGGTTAGGTCACTGGGTCCTCACTCTGCAGCCCATTGTCCGCCCACTGGCCAGAACCGGCTGCGTCTCCTAAGCTGGGCCTCCGGGTCACCAGGTCACTGGTCTCCGGGGTATCCATCCTCCCGGCCATCGGCTGGGTCCCCAAGTCCTCTCTCCGGTCCTCTGCAAAACAAACTCCCTCTCCCCTCACCTCGTTAAACCAGTAACACCCAGGGAAACTGAGTCCCACCCCCTCCGCATGCAAACCATTGAAACTCCACAGAAAACAAGAAAACCCCCCACTTCATCACACCATAACTCTGCGTTTTTTGGCTCTTATAGTGGGGTGTGTGTCTCTGATCCTTAATGTACCTTTCCTGTGGTTTGAGAGAGCTGCTGTGTGAGTGGTGGATCCAGAATGTATAGCCTTCCCTGCCCCTCCAGTGACTTTATATTGTGTCTATTAAAACATTGTTGTTATTGGGGGTGGAAGGCAAATGTCCAGCTCCTCATATCATGGCCTTCTGCCCCGCCTCCCCAACCCAGAGCACACGGACCATTTCATTCTTATGAGTCTGGGTGCTAAGAGTTCAAGGCATAGCAGGCTGGGCTCATTTTCAATCCCCTGGCATCCCTCAAGAGCAGAGCCACCACCCAAAGGCAGGCCAGGGGTAGTGTGACACTGCCAGGACTCCCAGAGATGGAGAAAGATGGTTTTTCCCCCCCTTGTCTGTGCTTTTTCTTCCTATTTCTACCCAAGCAACTGTGTGTTTGGCAGGACCATCCCCTCATCAGCAGATCAGAATATTGCAGGCAAAGGATTATGGGAAGTCCTTGCATCGTTGTCTCCAAACGCTGTCTCTTTGGTAGAGGAAAGGCATGAAAAGCGAAAGGCCTTGCATTGCAGTAAAGTCCCTCCTATTCCCCCCACCCCTGTTTATTGCAGTTTGAAAAGCTGCTGTACATGCGCTGGCTGCAGTGGAGAGGAAGCTTCTCCAGCACAGTGGGTTGTGTTGATTTTTATCCCCTTACAGCGTGCCACAGTTTCACAGCAGGGCTGGCATGCGTGTAACAAGGGAACAGGCTGAAAGGGCTGGTTGTGTTGATGAGTGCCTGGAGTGGCTTTCCTGTTAGGAGCGCTACAAATAGGTCTCCAGAGCCTTTTGGTGCTTCAGGATAGGGCAGCTGGAACAGTGTGTTTTTGCCAGCACAGTCTAACTAGCTTGCATGCTGAGTTTGTGCAGCAGCAAGTGGAAGGATGGGACAGAGCGATCCCTGGGAGCTGGAACCAAGTGGCTGAGCGGATTGGTGACAGCCAGTGAGCCTTCCACCTCTAGGTTTCCTGGGTAAACATGATGTATGTCGGTAATGAATGAGGCCAGTGAGGAAAGGCCATTGGAAAGAGAGAGGCTGATCAACTTGATTCTAGTGAGGAGTCTGACCCAAGACATCTTTGATCCACATAAAAGAACCAGGTGGCCTTCTTCCTCCTGGTTGCTAGGACAGAGGATGTGAAGCAGGAGTGCACCCTGAGGGCTGCTGGGTTAGTCCCATGTGGGACCAAATGCAGTAAGGATGGGAAGATTAGAAAGGAACAAGAGCTTCAGGGAAGTAGAAAGAGACCGGAAGAAAAGAACGATGTTCTGCTGCCAGAGTTATAGTTGTCCTGTGCATAAAAGCTTCATTCTTCCAGGCTGTCAGTCTGGCACCTTTCACTAGCATGAAATTTGCAAAAAAACGGTTAGAAGTGGCAGATCCCTTGAGCCTGCCATGCAGCCGCTGCCCTGGCTAGCGTGGCTAAAACCGACTCTTTCTAAAAATACATCTGAAAAATTAAATCTGTGTGCAAAAAAAGATCTGAATGCAAGCTACTAGCACTCAGGTTTAATTTCAGCTTTATTGTGTTAATAGTCTGTGGGACTAAGGTTTGACTTTCTGAGTTGTCCTCTTGCTATAAGGACAGTAGTTGCTGGGAGTAATGAGTATGTAAGGGTGGGTACTTAAGGCCCCATAAACAAAAGTCCTATGAACAAATGTCTGGACTGGGGAAAATAAGCAAGACGAATTAGAAGCGATACTAAGGGAAGGAGATTGATGCAGTGGGCATAGGATGCATCTTGTTATGGATGTGTGTGAGTTGATGGGTACAGTGTCTGTTGGAGAGACTAAAAGAGCAGGCCCACCCCTGCCTAGCTGAGGCTTGGAATGAGCATGCTACAGCCGTGTTCTGTAAGCAGCACTTGTGTCCAAGAGCAATTGAAGTTGTTGGCTTTAATTTCTCAAGTCCAATGGTGTGCGACCTCAGGGACAAACTCTCCCTGTGCAACCTCATGATGTCTAAGACCAGTTGGGTCTGTCTTTTTGACCGCCTGATAAATTTGGGTTCAAGGGCTGGCCCTGGAGCTTCCATCCCATATGGGACAGTCAGGTGTTTAAACAGTGTGGTTGAACTAAGTATCCAGCAAACTGGTTGGGCTGGGCTGTCTAGTGGGTGCTGTAGTTTCAGTGCCACTGGACCTGGGCTGAGCCTTCAGGATCTTCAGGGAACTCCACAGCAGAGCCAATGAATTTGTCTACAGCTCCTGGCTGCTGTGAGGTCTGTGTGGCTAGTGTTACTATAGTGACTGAGCGTGGTTAAGCTTGGAGGGGAACTGATTGTGTAGGGCTTCTCCAGCGTTGTATCTTCCGAGGCTAACTGCGGTGGGTATTGTCCTGTTTGTTAAAGAACGGCTCAAAGCGAAAAAAGCAGGAAGAGACACGGCTTCTTTCAGTACAGCCTGCCCCTTCAGAAGAGCCACGCTGGGGGCGATTTCAGGAAAAGCCACACTTTTAGGGACGGGAAGTTTTGGCAGACATGGTGTTGCAGTATCTGCATCGGAAATTCTTTTAGTAGCCTGGATCTTCCAGTCCCCTGCGGTGTGTGACAGGGAGATCCAAGAACAAGACGGCCTTGTCATGAGGACCTCGTCCTGTGCGTGGTCCCTGTAATGGGCGACAATGGGCAACACTTATTGGGAGAGGAATATTCAGCTGTCTGTAGGGAAGAGTACAAGAGGCTGGGCTGCCATTCTTCAGCCTGCTCTCACCCTGGAAAGCCAGGCTTGGGGGAACAACTTTGCTGCTGACATTGCTGAGTGAGAAGGGCTACTTCAGGGCAGTCACTAAGCAGCGGTGTCTCTACAGCCCCTCTGCCAGCTAGGCTGGTTCTCCTCTTTCCATATCCGGCCCTGAACCCATTGAAAACCCCTGCGTGACAACCCTCTCCCCACCTCCTCTCAAATGTATGCATGGCTGTGTCATTGCAGGGATCAGTAGAATCGGGTGAGGAGCGACCTGAGGAGCTCTCAGGCCCGAAGTCCTGCAGGGGTGCCCGCTGCTCAAAGGGGCTGCTCAGAACGGAGAGCTTCCGGGCCTGCAGAATCTGACTAGGGCTGTTTTGCAGAGCTGACTGTAGCTAGTGCTGTCTGCCTCTGGGTGGCGCTGCAGTCACCTGAAAGAATGTCGAGAGCACTCGGATAATGGCTATCAATAATTTAAAGAGCGAGTTCCTTCTGCACAGCCCCCTCCCCCCCCCCCCGACAAAATTCAACGCCAGCAGCCTGGTTAGTAGGAGCTCGTGAATAATGCGCATCCCCAGCAGCTAGCTGAATGCAAAAATGAGATAAAACAAAAATATTTTTCTCTCTTCTCCGAAGGGGAGGGGGGGAAATAAAGAAAAAACCAAACGTGTTAGTTCCCCAAACTTTAGTGCCGTGTAAATCTAGGGCATTTAGCATCCCAGCTGCATCAAGCCCCAGCAGCGGCTGGATGAGCCCCTGGGTTCCCGGGCTTGCATCCTGGCGCCTCTCGTAAACTGCCTCAGTATGGTCGTGGCTTTTACGTGGCTGCAGCAGGTTTGGTTCTGCTCTCTGGATAGTGCCGAATAGGCGCTTGCCAGGGACTGTGTAGATGAGAGGCTTGGGCAAGTCACTTTGTCTCTCTGGGCCTCAGTTCCAGTGGCGGGAATAGCTGGGCCCTTGTGTTTGTGTGAGTACGTACGTTAAAGATGGTGAGGTTCAGATACTGTGGGAATGGGGGCCAGAAAAGTACCTTGCGAGACTCTGTTGTGGTGAAGGCCTCTTCAATGCAACTCTTACCCACCCATGTATACAGGGCATTCCCAGCCCCATTGCAGGGCAGAAGTTTCCCCGGCACTTCTGCCTGTGTCTACCCACCATTCCAGTCCACGGGGTATCTCGTGAGCACATCTCCCACTCTTCTAAATCTCAAGCCACTTGGTACTCTCACCTGCTCCCTTTCGGTTGAGCGTGGAATGACCACATCTGAGGGAACGTGGGCTTTGATCGCTCTCCCGCAAATGAAGCACTTAGCTCTGCACTCCCCCTTGGCACTCCTTGCAGCACTCCTTGGTAGCCTGGCTGCAGCCACCTCTCATTAATCAGGATCAGGCTCCCTTGTGCCTCACGTCCTCACTTCACTGTGCTCCCATGCAGCAGTGGGCAGGGCCGTGCCCTTAAGGGACAGGACCAGCACCATCTTAGGCTTAGTCAGTGGAGGTGACAGAGGGCATGTCCATCTCCCCAGCATTGGCCTGCTGATCCCTGGGGGGCTTTGTCAGGCATATGGACACTACCCCACCCATGATGAGTCTCCAGCTCCTGTAGGATCATAGCAGGGCAAAGAACACTTAGTTTGCAGCCATGTGTCTTGCACAAGGTGGTGAATTCCCCCCTCCCCCTTCTTCGCAAGCAATTCCCATCTGCTTCGAGAAGCCGTTCTCTTCATCATTCATGCTGCTTGAGCTCAGCTCCTAATTTTGAGCATCTCCCTTCTCACCCAGCCCCCTTCTTGGATTTGGCTCTGCATACATTTGCCACATAGCATTCAAAATAGTGCCCGGCTTCCCACATGTGCCGCAGCGCAGTCTGGCCTTTGAGTTCTATTTATGCTTCTTGACTGTGGCTCTCAGTTCTTCTCCAAGTGCTTCTCTCCAGGAGGCTGAACTTTCATACTGACCTAGTGCTTCATCGCTGTGCGGTGGGCTAGCCGCTCTTGAGAAGAAGCTGCTTCCCAGTGTTTTCTGGGAATTAGTTAATTTCCAGAACCACACAACTGTTTGGAAAGCCACAAGGAGCCGGCAATGGCCAGAGGATGAGTGAAGTGAATATCATTGGGAGTCTAAATATGGTTCAGGATGGTGGGTGTCTCATCTTCCCTCTTATGTATTCTCTCTCCGGATAGTTACACAAGAACGTCCAGACTGGGTCAGACCAAAGGTCCATCTAGCCCAGTGTTCTGTCTTCTGACAGTGGCCAATGCCAGGTGTCCCAGAGTGAATGAACAGATCAAGTGATCCATCCATCCCCTGTTGCTCATTCCCAGCTTCTGGCAAACAGAAGCTAGGGACACCTAGTCGTCCCCCGTCCCCCCCACTCTCACCTCCACACACAGCACTTCGTCACTGGTGCCTGCAGAGGGGCAGCTTCCAAGTGTGTCCTGTCAGTTTCACAATGCTCTTGCTCAGACAGGGAATTGCTCTGTGCCTGAGCAACAGCAGGTGGGTCTTCTGAGTGTGGAAGGAGGAGTAGCAAGCGAATCTCCCACCTGCTCCGAGCAGCAGTAGAGCCAGAGGCTCGCACCAGTTCTGCTCTTGCACAGAGCGTGGCACCTCTGGCCCAGCAGCCTTGTGTCAGTTCCATGCTGGGGGCTGTGCTGAATACTGGGAGCACTACGTGCACCATTCTGGGGGAGGAGGGCAGTGGGAAAGGGAGCAGAAGGGAAGCTTGAGTGAGACATGTGCAGGAGGGATGGGTACACAAACAGTGGTGAGGTGTGATAGGTTACCAGCAGGCAGAACTCAGGGCTAAGCTTGCTGCATGGCAGGGCCTGGAGCTCTATAGAGCTGCTCCACTCCATCCCACTGCTCTCGGGCGGAAGGACGGAGCAGCATCTACCAGGCTCAGCCAAACGGATGGTCTCCACCCTACAGGATCTATGGGGGATGGAAAGACCCCTTTAAAGAGGAGAGGCTTAAAAGGAGGAGATAGAAGAAGCAGAAACTGGTTGCTGGCTGTGATTGAAGTTCAGGGGGCAGGTGGCCGTCAAGGTCTTTCAGCTTCTGCTGCAGTAGCTTGTGGGATCTGGAGCCTAGAAATAGACGCTCAGAAATCGAGCCCCTGCTCCCCGCAATTTGAAAGTGTTGGGAGGTGGGGTCCACACCTTCCTTCCCCTGGCAGACTGAGAGAACCCAGCACAGCTCTCCTTTGTACCCTGCTCTGCTGCTTCCTGGGCAACCCATGGCTCTGGCCCCGCTCTGACACGAGGCCGGGGTAGTGAATTAAATCCTGAGTTACATCTTGAGAGGTATGTGCTCTTGGGGAGGAGAGGGACTGGGGTTGTGGCAGCCTGCATGGGCGCAGCAGGGAGAAATACCAGGCTCCCACAGTGATGGTGGCAGCAGCGGGGAGAGGCCCTGAGAAGAAAGATGACCAGGGCCTCCTGCACTGGTGCAACCCATGGTGACTCCACCCAACTGCTGTCTCCCTCATGGGCAGCAGGGAGTACAAGAAGCCACAGCTCTCAGCGCTCTTCCTGCATTAGCGGGACACGTGGCAAGGAATGGAGCAAACCAGTCAGTTCGGAGCCGCCGAATCTCTGCACCTGTGTGACCCAATTCTCACTTGCTTCCTTTTCATAGCTCACACGTGGCTGGAAACTTTCCAAGCCCCAGAATCAGAGCACCAAAAAAGACTCCTGGTGAGACTCCTAGCAGAAGCCAAGGGAGCAGTCACGGTGCCTTATTGCTTGGGAAAGGTTTTCCAGCTGCAGCCCGAGAACTCGTAATGCAGTGACATGTGAATGTCAACTGCAGGTCACTGATCCAGAGCAAACCAAAACCCTGGCCCAGGAGGTTCTGCAGCAAGACATCTGTTTGCTTTAGAAAAGCCCTCGGAGCTATAGGGGAAACAAATGAAAGGATCGTAGAGATTTAGAAAAGAACTAGACCATTAGGAGACAATATTGTCGAATGGTTAGAACCGGGGACTCCTAAGTTCTGTCTCAGCTCTCCCGCTAACTCACTTTGCATATGCTACACTGCCAATTGCTTGGGGTTGAACTTGAGCAGCTGAAGTTAAAAGCTGAGTTGCTGTGTCTTCACTGCTGTTTTAATCCACATTAGCTAATGCAGGCTAAGAACCCACCTTTGTTTTTGTAGTGCAGACCTATCCCCTGTGATGTGGGGGACTCCACGTAACTTCTGTTCTGTGTCACCATCTGTAAACCAGGGATCATGTTGTTGCCCGACAAGTGAGGCTTAATCATTGACTGTTAGGAAGGGCTTGGAGACTCTTCGCTGAAAGGCAAGGTAGTGCTTCCTGTCGTCCAGCCAGCCAGGGCTGTGTCAAATCCCAGCTCTCTTAGGCATCCTGACCTTTGCCCCTCTCCTGGCGATGCTTGTGATGTACTCAGTAATGCCACTCTCTGGGCAGGTAAAGTTCACTGCTGTAACTTCCCAGTAAGTAGGTGGATAGGAACGGCGGTGACCTACAAAATCCCTCATGTGCTTTCCAACTCTCTGTCCCTAGCGAGAGGCGGAATAAAATTGAACTGAAACGTGTTAATGTGGTGAGCTCTCCCAATTGTGAATGCTTCTATTCCTGGAGGCATCTGCGTGAAATTAACTGTTTCCAGGGCATGATGGTTTCAGTCCTGTAGAGTTTCTGTGAGAGTCTAGAGTGCTTCAGCTCAGAAACAGCCTGGCCTGCCTGAAGCTGAACTGATTGTCACAAGTGCTTGCAACATCAGCCGCTCTAGAAGGGAAAATTGATCCATGTGGAGAAGAACCTTTCTCCACTTCTCCCTGTGCTCTTAACAGAAGCGTTGGGGGAGCAAGTGGTGGGACTGGCTTCCCACCCTCTTCTACTTCACTTGGTACTCTTGCGTGGTAGTGCAGTTCAAATGGCTGTCCCGAGCTGCTGTGAAGGGGAGAGAAATGAAGGCAAGTTTTGCATTGACTCATTTAGGAGTGGGGTTGACCGCAGCCCTTTACTATTAACTCGTTGTAAAGGGGACTGGCTGTGCGCTGCCCAGATTCCTGTGTTGAATGGCCCATTCTACTCGCTCTGGCATTGCACGGTACAGAAACCAGTTTCAGCTGATTTCTCCCTCTGAAGGCCCTTTGGTATTTCAGATTCACCGATGACTCACAAATACCAGACCATTACAGTTACAATCAGTGGTATATTTCGGTGGCTCCAGCCTGACCCCAAAAGGTCAAGGGGCCGCAGTCAGTATTGCAGGGCAGAGTCTTTGTCCTGTTGCGTTCTCTCTTTGCACTGTTCAGGCAGCAAGTCCCCCTGCTTGGGCATAGCTGTGTCCCCCTGTGGTACAGGAGCCCGCTATGCTAGCTCTCCTCCACCTTTCCTGTGGCCCCTGGTGCCTGGATCCTCTCTTCCCCCAGGCAACCGTTATGCTGCAATGGGTGGAGAGAGGCCCTCTCCTGTGATGGTGAAGTTCTGAAGTGTTTTTCAAAGGGGATAAACACTTGTCTCTAAGACGAGATTCCACTCTACCCTCGAGTCATGTGTGTGCCGGAGCTCTAGCTACGGCTCAGGCTGGCTTTGCAGTTACGAGCCCTTCACAGCTGTTGTGAAATCACACTCAGGGCCCAATTTCCAAATGCTTTAATCGGGCTAAGAGCATCACCGGAGTTCCAATCCCCTTGTCATGGCCTGCCACTAAGGGATTTGGGTGCCTGGCCTCAAAAATCAGGCCCTGAAACAACCAATCTCCACCCCCAAACCTATGAAATTTCTGTTGTTTCTCTTAACAAGCAAAAAGTCCCTGGGCTGGAGGCAGAAGGAAGAGGTGTACCTGATTTTAATAAAACATAAGTCTCCTTCTTAAAATATCGATGCTCATCAAAATAGAGAAATTCAGTGTGGAAAATCACCAAGCAGAATTCAGACTTTTTAATGCAATATTCAAGTGGCGGGGAAATTCAGACTAAGTCACCTTGTGCATGGCTTAAGGGTCTACAGGTTTGAAAGGCCACATTTCCTTGGAATTGTAGGTTTAAATCCTGTCAGGAATTGCTTGGTCCTTCATCCTTCAAGGTAGCTAAAACTGAATCCAGTGCAGTTCACTATGTGGGGGTGTCTCAAAGGAGACCTTTAAAGCCCAAGTGTGTGTGAGCGCTGTGTGATCAATAAAGATCCCAGGGGACTTTTCCTAAAAGTAGCATGTTGTGCTATCCTTGACCTAAATTTCCCAGCAGTAGTGAAACCCACTGACGACCAGGTGGAGTTTTTCTGCAAGCTGGCGGTGACATTTTAACTAGTTTAATGTCAGTAAAGTCGACTCTCTGCTGAGCCACTCCATAAATAAGTTGAAATCAAAGCAGAAGGGTGGAAGACCACCTGAAGAGAGCGAGAGAGAGTGTTTCAAAAGAGCAAATATCTGACCAACAGAATTTGTTGGGGGAGAAGAGGAAAGCTCCTGGCACATGGAGGAAAAATCTCTCTCCTGAATCTTTGCAGTAGCTAAGAACCCTGCAAGGAAAAATCTGAATCGGGGTCTCTAGCCCTTCAGAGTGCCCAGTGGCTATTAACCAGAGCTGACAGACACAGCGTGCACGCCTGTAGTTACAAACCTACTATGGGCAGGGTTGATTGCCCAGGATAGTTGCTGGTTTCATAAGGCTGCGCCTGCACCAGCAAAAATTGTAGCTGTAATTCCCCACAGGTGTGCGACTCCACTAGCAACTGTTGGGGTGACCAGGCTTCTGGCTTGGTTGTAGCATAGAGGGGGACTCTGGTGACTTACCATAGGGTCATTTAACCTTACTTACATAATACCTAGTGGAAACATGGCTAAGTACTGCTCACATTGCAGCTTCCATCATGGCTACTGCTGTGGTGATGAGATATGGCTTCGAAGCTTGCTGGTGTAGACAAGGTCTGTCAGCATGGTGGCCACTAAGGGCTTGATCCAAAGCCCACTAAAGTCAATGGGAATCTTTCCACTAACTGTGATGGGCTTTGGATCAGGCCCTGTAACAGCATTGGTGCCATTGTTTGGGGAGCTGAGGGGTTTATTGACAGTTTTTTTGGCTAGTTCGTGGGACCTTTTGTCACTGGTTGGTGAGAGATCTGGGCACTGGAGTGGAGTGTGTGCAGTTTCCCTGGGTCTGTACAGGAATGGGCATTTTAGGGGAGATTCTTGAATCAGGGCAAATGTTGGTTTGGTGCTATGAGGCAATAAGGTGGCCGTTGCATGAAATGATGCTGGAATGTAATAAACTCTTAGCAACTTAACTCAACCACTTCCTGATTCTCAGACGCGTTGGTGTGACACTGACCATCTAAGTGATTGGAGAGGTTATACTAGAAAATAAAAGGGAGCTCACTGTTTTAAAGATGACTTGCACAGGAGGAGAAAGAGGAAGAATGGCTCATTGGTTAGGGCACTAGCCTAGGACTTGGCTTTAAGTTCTGTTCTGTGACCTTGGCCAAGTCATTTAGCATCTCCGTGCCTCAGTTTCCCCATCTGTACAATGATGATGATGGCACTGCCCGGCCTCCCATTTCAGACTGTGATGCACTCAGATACTATGGAAAGGGGGCAAGTTTGGGACCACAGATAAGTAGTGTTTGTGCTTATGATGGACAAAGAAGCCCTGGAAGGGATTTTTCAAAACAGGTGTTTGAGTTGGTGTCTCCCCCCCACCCACCGCTTTTTTTCATTTTCCTTGGTCCCGTCTAGGCTGGAAGACTCTCTGATGCAGGGGGCTAGTGAAATGATCGGAGCAGCACAGCTAAGCCAGTGAGAGTTGATAGCTGTGAAGTGGGGAAGGGATTGGTATTTGGACTGTTTAACACTTTGAACGTCAGTGATTTCTAGCCATTTTGTATTAAGGAAGCCTTTGCTAAACACCCAACACCTCTTCAGTGGAGGTGTTCAGAGCTCAGAATAAGCATCTCCTGTGCCTCCCAGTAGTTCTCCAGCTAAACTAGGGAAGATCAAACTTTACATTCCAGATATTTTGATGCTTTAAAAAAAAAAGGGGGGGGGAATCCCTTCCAGGCCTTCTCTCCATCATCTAGAAGTACAAAGGGCCGAACCCCCATATTTTCAAAACCCCTTTGCAGCTCTCCAGTAAAACATCATCTTTCCAGGAGGCTAAACTTTATGCTCATCTTTGTCTTTAACTGTTTTAGCTCCCCCTGGTGAACGTTAGGCTCAGGACAGCACAGGGCTGCAACAGCCCTGTTCTGAAATTCAGTTTGCAGAGGCCTCATATTGGGTTCCGGGGAGGGGCCGGGCGCAAGCCCCCCACTGCTAAAGGACCCTTCCCTAGCCTGTGGGGAGGATCCACAAGGTCCAGGAACTCTTCCTGTGCAGTATTTGTTTCTAGGAAGGGCCCTAGCTGACCTTTAGCCATCTGCCCTTGAGCAACGGGCCGGCAAGGTCTGTGGGGAAAACGGTCCGAAAGTAGCTGGCTTCATCTCTCCTGCAATGTGTATTCTAGCACTCCTAGCTATTGCAGATGGCTTCCTCTTTCCAAGGCGACTCTCTCTCCCTGGAGAGGCAGGAGAACCGTTTGCCTAGTTAACAATTATTTGCCTAAAGGGGCTCTTTAGGTAGCTCGACGGGCAGCTGAACAAATCCTTGCTGTAGAAGAGAGCAAAGCTGGTATCTAGAAAGTAAAGTCTCTTGGTGAGAGTTAAGGGGATTTCCAGTTGCAGAGGTGACTTGCATGTGGAAGTGATCTGAGTGGCTTGAACAGTGGCAGATCAGCTACCTCTGTGCTGGGATCTTCTGGTACAAGGACCCCTTTAGAACCGCATTTCCGAAATGATGGCTCCTGACTCCCAACCCACCAGTTGATCCCATGTGCTCCTATGCTCTCACTTCCCCTGGGTGGCAGGCAGCAGTGTGCGGAGTGGGGTCTGGGTGGCAGAGGCAGGGACAGGCTGGTTTCAGAGTGGTAGCCGTGTTCATCTGTATCAGCAAAAAGAACGAGGAGTACTTGTGGCACCTTAGAGACTAACACATTTATTTGGGCATAAGCTTTCGTGGGCTAAAACCCACTTCATTGGATGCATGCAGTGGAAAATACAATAGGAAGATTATATATACACAGAACATGAAAAAATGGGTGTTGCCATACCAACTATAACAAGACTAATCAATTAAGGTGGGCTATTATCAGCAGGAGAAAAAAACTTTTGTAATGATAATCAGGATGGCCCATTTCCAACCGTTGACAAGAAGGTGTGAGTAACAGTAGGGGAAAAAATTAGCATGGGGAAATAGGTTTTACGTTGTGTAATGACCCATCCACTCCCAGTCTTTATTCAAGCCTAATTTAATGGTGTCCAGTTTGCAAATTAATTCCAATTCTGCAGTTTCTCGTTGGAGTCGGGTTTGGAAGTTTTTTTGTTGGAGTATTGTGACTTTGAGGTCTGTAATTGAGTGACCAGGCTGTTCACTCTCTGGCTCTGGCTGCTTCCTCCAGGCAGCAGCATAGATCCTGCTGTCACCCCCCTTGGGCAGCATGCAGCAGAGTCAGAGGTGGATTAGGGATTTGTGGGGCCCTGGGCCAGAGCAAGTGGGAGGCTCTCCCTAACCCTTTCACCTGCAGTTCCTCCCACCCTCACCCCCTGGTGCTCCTGCCAGGGAAATGGGGTCGGGGTGCAGGGCCTTGCCCTGCTCTGCCCGCCTGGCGTTCCTGCTGGGGAGCGGGGCAAGCCCCCAAGCCTGCTCCCCGGCGGGAGCGCTGGGAGGGTGGGGCGGGGCAAGCCCCCAAGCCTGCTCCCCGGCGGGAGCGCTGGGAGGGTGGGGCGGGGCAAGCCCCCAAGCCTGCTCCCTGGCGGGAGCGCTGGGTGGGTGGGGCATAGGGGCACCCCAATTGGCCATGGCCACTGGTCATGGACCCCATTGGCCCAGTGGCTAATCTGCCACTGAGCAGAGTGGGGAGCCAGATCTGGGCAGCAGGAGCAGCCTGGAGGAAGTGTTTGGAGCCAGCAGCTAGTGGACAGTTAGCAGCCCAATGGCAATCTCAGCGGGGCTGTGGCCTAACTGGGGCTGCGGAAGGGAGCAGGGAAGGGGAGCAACTGGCTAGAGGGCTGGGGTGGGGAGGGGGGAGTAGAGGTAATGGTGGGTCCCCAAACAGCCAGAGTGCCTTAGTAAGAAGGTTGGGAACCCCTGCTCTGGAGCACAGAGCTGGCCAGTCAGGTAAGGGGTTGCTTTGGGGTTAAGTCCCAAAGGTGGTTTGGCCAAGTTTTTAGAAGTATTTCCTTTGGGACAGAAATCAGACTTCCTGTTGAAAACACCACCTCTCCTGAGCGCAGTGAGTGGCATGCGAAGGAATCGCAAGAGCAAAGCCTGACTCAGAATCCCTCCTGTGCGTGCTGCCCCCTTACTTCTGCTGTTCTTCCAGGCCTTTAGCCCGTCCCCCAGCAGTTCGACTGCTTCCTAGAGGGGAGGTTTCAGCTGGCCTGGGGAAGGTGAGGCTGCAGAGTTGGTCTCGGGCTGTTGGAGGGCACGCGAGAAGCCAGAGCACTTAACTGTGCCATGGCGTCCAGGGGAAAGGCTGCACTGCCGTCCTGGCTGCTACTCAGAGGTGGACACGTAAGCGGCAGTTGGATTGTGAATGCAAAGGACCCCTTGCATCTGCATCCACCTATGCCCTGGTGGGTTCTGTCACCTTGCCTCTCCCTGAGTTAATTCCAGTCAGGTAACTTGTGTTCAGTAGATGGTCTAGCCGTTTTAGTACTTAGGGGACTGGGGCTGCTTGTGTTTCTGCGTCGCTCAGCAGATGTAGTCCAGGGCCTTTAGAAAAGCTTCTCAGTCCAAACGCTTGTTCGGAAAGACGCTGCAGAGGAGAAGTGCCGAAATGCCAGAGCGTGGCTGAGCATAACAAGCTCCAGTCCCTGCCTGAAACGAAAACAATCGGACTCATTGACATTTACGGAGAGGCCGCTGGACTTGCCAGCTCTGTGATGGATGCCCAGGTTGGCTGGCATCTGGAATCGGCACTGGTAAGTGTCTGACTTGCCGGCCAATAGTTGGCTGCCACCTCCGCAGGTCAGACCAGGGCCAGGGCCGCAGCGGAGGGAGCATTTGCATTCAGGAGAGGGCTGCTGGGGAGGATCAAATTGGATCATCCAGAAGCTTTATAAATAACAGGACTGTTCTCCTGCCATTAAAAACTGCAACATCATTTAGTTCTAGTAACAGCTCAATTCCCTGACAGCCCCTAGCTAATGGAAGCAGAGCAATGTTATTTGCAAAGGCTTTAAACGAGCTGATTTTATTTAATGCTCCCCTAATCCATTGTCTGGGTCTGCTGCCTTTGCCACTTGCTTGGCTGCCAAGTGCCTTGCTTGAGCCAGGTGATGGCTATTAAATGCTGCTAGGGTCTAACTGGCATCAGCTAGCATCTGAGAAGGACAATGGCACAAGGGGTTACACAGCATTAGCTCGTTGGGCTGAGGTGGTGCCCCATCTCCCTCTACCTTCATGCGCAAGAATGATTAGACTGGTGCCTTTCCTCAATCCCTCGCCTTTTCTGGTGGGAGTAGCTAGCCAGAGCATCCTTTTGCTGTGCTGGGGCTTTGTTGTGGGGAGGCGTCAGCCCTGGTGAGAAGCTGCTGGTGCAAGGAGAGCGGTTGACTGCGTTTCCAAATGCTGGTCGAGGCAAGTGCTAGCTGGCATGACCAATGGTGGCTGAGGCAGGGCCGGCAGTTATCAGATGAAAACATAGGCCCTGGTCCGAAAACATGACAGAACGGCAAGCCCAGCTCATTGCACGCGTTCTCGAACCCTGGCGCGCTGCAAAGCACCTCAGGAAGTACAATTATCCTGCGCTTGATGCACTCCAGGCCTGCTGCCTGCCAAAATGCTCATGTGCCAGCTGAAGCATCTCTTATAAAATCTGCCACCTCCTCCCTGATTCATCCCCTTGTTGTCACAATTCAGTGTTTGTGAACTCACAATTAATTACTTTGATGGACGCCGCTCGCTCTAGGCCGCTGTCAGTGAGAAGCGGCCTTTATTTGGCTGTCTAATCATTGAAATAAATGCTGGTCTGTTTGCGCATAGTGTATCTCTGAGGAATGCCATACTTGCTGCTTCCTTATGTGGTTAAGGCGTATGGATGCATCAGACATCATCTTCCTACTAGCTTGTTACTTCGGTGTTGCCTAATGAAATTGTTTTGTGTTTAGCAAGGCTCTTGAGCTTGAGAAAAGCTTCACTTGTCAAAAAGGGTACAGGCTAGTGCTTAGGGCACAGGACTAGCATCCCCCCCAGATCCCCCTGCCTCCGCCACACACTTGTTGTGTGACCTGGGGGAGTACACTTCCCCTCTCTGTTTCCTTATCTGTACCATAGGGATAGTCCCATATAATGGTGAGGCTTAAGTCATTGATTGTAAAGTAGGATGGGGGCCTGTTATGAAACTTACTGTTGATGGCAAAGTGTTCATAGGGTGTGAAAATTGTAATGCCCCCTCCATGTTCCTGAAAGGACTCAACAGATTTTTCTCAGCATTTCCCACCTTTTGACTAAGAACAATCAGAAATTTCATCAGGGGAAACCGTTGGAGAAAGCCAAGTGACCGAACATAGTGTAAGCTAGAATTGGTTGATCAAGACTAAATGCACTTAATGTTGACGACAAACCAGTGATCTGCTCTAAGCTCAGGCTCTTTCAGCCTTTTCTCTATTACCTCTGCTAGGAATGTTCCTCACACATCGCAGGAGAGGCAGAAGAGCCACTATCCCAATGGGCTTCTCTTGGCCAGCACAGGTGTGGTTCTTGACACTCCAAAGGGTAGCGGAACTGACCTGATCAGGGCTGTCCATGTCTTAGCACACCGAACGAGAGCATCTTTCTCCATCCCAGCGTGGTGTCCCTGTCAGGCTGACTCCTGAGAGGGTAGAGAGTGAGAAGTCTGGTGTTTGTGAGCAGGTGTCCCAAATCTGCCAGGAGAGGTCCAAACTGAGCTATCTGATGCCTCTCCATTAACCAGTAACCTGTGCCAGTGCTTAACAAGGAAGGTTGTGGAATCCCTGTCAGTGAAGGTTTTTAAGCACAGGTTAGATGAACACCCGTCAGGGACAGTCTAGGTATAATTAAGGGGGTGGACCAGATGTGAGGGGGTGGACCAGATGACCTTTCTATGATTGTATAATTTCATAGAGCCGTTCCTGGAGCTTTTGTCCCCAAGAGTGGGGGATCTGTTGAGATGGGAGTCTATCGAGAAGAAAATTCCTTCTCTGTGATTCTTGTGGAATGACTTCCCACTCCTTACAGAGCTGAGGGTTCATTCCATCACTTTCTATGTGTGGCAGTAACTTCACTGTCTGCTCTAGGAGGAGCTGCTGGGCTTGCATTCCACAGCAGGGACTGGCATGAAGCTTGCCCTTTGAGCCTGGAATTCCTGTCTAAGGCCTGGGCAGAGTCTGGACCCTGTTTTGACTAGATCTCTAGAGCAGTGGTTCTCAAGCAGGGGTACATGTACCTCTGGTGGTATGCAGAGATGTTCCAGGGGGGTACATCAACTCATCTAGATATTTGTATGTAGCCTATTTTACAACAGGCTACATAAAAAGCACTTGCAAAGTCACTACAAACTCAAATTTCATACAAACAGTGACTTGTTTGTACTGCTCTATATATCATACACTGAAATGGCAGTACAGTATTTATATTCCAATTCATTAATTTTATAATTATATGGTAACAATGAGAAAGTAAACAATTTGTCAGTAATAGTGTGCCTGGGACACTTTTGTATTTTTATGGCTGATTTTGTAAGCAAGTCGTTTTTAAGTGAGGTGCCACTTGGGGGTACACAAGACAAATCAGGCTCCTGAAAGGGGGACAGTCGTCTGGAAAGGTTGAGAGCCACAAGTCTAAAGAACAACAGTTACAGGTAAGTAACAGTCTCCTCCCTTTTTTCCTTCAGCGGCCAGCACTTGCAGTTGGATGGTCAGTTGACCTCCGGGTCTAGGTGGGAGTGGGTCTAGGCATTGGTATTAATGACAGCATAGACGTGTGTTGCAGTCCATAGGAAAGAAAAACAGATTTGCTGCTTCTCGGCGGTGCATTGTTAAAGGTTTCACCTCCCCCAAAATGACACATTGCGAGCAAAAATAGAGCAAGACAGAACACACAGACCCACCCACACCATCCCCACCACCAGGCAGCCAAGTGCAATCAATACCAAACCCTTTATTTTAAAGCTGATGCTTTTTCACCCTCCCTCTCCTCAACCCCACCGCCATCTGCTGCCAGCCATTGCTAGTGTTCCTGTGCCCTAGTGCACTGACCAGCACAGCAGGGGGTGGTAGTCATTGCCAGTCTTCTGCCTAGAGACCAACTGCAGATGTTCCTGAGCTGGCTCCATGACTACCCTGTCCCCTGGGAGATAATCAGTGGGAGGGACTGTTGTTTTCGCTGTGTGATGGCAGGAAAGGCTCTCTCTGGAGGTGGGGCTGGTGCTACTTGATGGCCCTGTTGAAGCAAGACTAGCAGCATGTTTGACCATCAGGGCTGTCTTCCCATGAGCACGTCCAAGTCTCATCCTGGCAGGAGGCAATAATGGAAGAAGCTGCCTTGAGTCCTCTCTGCCCTGGTCACTTTGAAATGATGCAGCCATCCCAGTATTTCTGAGGAGAGGGGATCAGCTGTTCTCTAGCTTATCTTCCCACTCCAGCTAAGAAGCTCTTGCCAGTTACCTTGTGCTGCTAACACAAAGGATCATATAAGCCAAGCAGGGCCAGACCAGGGTGGTGTTTGGACGGGAGGCCTCTGTGGGAAACCCAGGTTGCTGCACGAAATGATGTTGGTGAGTCAGTGAATGGTGCTGTTCTTCTGGGTCAGTACTGAACCCAATGCCCTCCTGTGGTGTTAGCAGGAGCTGTGTTCAAAACTGAGGTCCTGACCACTTCTTTCATTAAAGATCCCCTGTTACCCCTGCACAAGGTTAGGGTGTTAACCCTACTGCCTTGGTAAGTTTCCACTTGCGTAGCTCCATCCTGCCTCTCCAAATCACCCATTTTTAATGTCCTGGCCCAAATTCTGTGCACTGTTGCTGTGCCTTTAGAGACAGCCGCCCTACTCCACCCCAGAAGTGGGTTCACAGATCTCTTACCTGCATTTTGAGGCTGAAAGATTCTGTGGAAAGACAAAGCATTACCTAGTTTGGAGAAGTAATTAGACACCAATGATGGAACTCTGTTCTTCCTAACGCTACCTGTGTTGCAGCCTTGCTGAGAAGGCTTGGGACAGGATTGCTGCTAACTTCCACTTGCCCTGTTGCTGGGTGAGATGGGAGCAGGGGAAGGAAATGGCCATTCTTTGCATTACCTCAGTCTGTAGCATCCCTGTTATGTGAGTCTCTCTAGGAGGCAGCATGGCTTGGTGGCATGAACGCAGGAATGGGAGGGGCTTTGGGCAAGTCACCCTGCCTCAGTTTCCCCATCTGTAAATAGTGGGTAATACTGGTTTACTTCCCCAGGCTGTTGTGAGGCCCAACTCATGGCTGGGCTGCGAAAGTGTGCTCCAGCCAGTCCTAGGTGAGCACTACGTGTCAAGATGACTTCCTTCCTCGGGGCCGTTCGGCTCCAGCACAGTAGCTGCGTTTTGATGAGCTTCAGCTTGTTTGCCCAGTTTTCCCAGCAGAGACGCACTGGTGTCAGTCTGGGAGTGCGACAGCCTGTTCTCTCCAGGCCTCGCAAGCCCTTGTTAAGACTGACCTTTGCCGCAGGAGGGTGACCTCTGAGCACACTCCTTCTCATCTGCCTTGCAAAGTGGCTGCTGCAATTAGAAATGCAGAGCAGCCCTTTAAAAAGCAAACCGCCTTGTCATGCAGGTTGGGGTGCGGAAACAGAACGTGCTAAGTGGAAAGAGAAATGGAGCGGCTGGAGATTTCCTAGAGGGAGGTCATTCTGAAGCCCCTGCTTGTAGATTAAAATGAGATGCGAGCTTTAAGTGACCCAGGAGAGGCCTGTAAACTCGCCTACAATAGTCATGAATAGCTATTCCCCCAGCTTCAGTTTGTGAAATAAAAATCCCAGCCTGCCTTTTGCTAGCTGGTAGGAAGCCCCAGACATTGATCCAGTAATTCTCCTGATGACCCACCTTTCTGATGTCGCCCTCTTTGGTGTATGTTATTTAAATGACAATAATACAATTGTGTTTTATGAGCTACTTGAGTCCCCAAGTAGATACCCTGAGAGGCTGAAGGGGGAAAGCTGATTAGAATGAAACAGGACTGTGGTCCCATTACTTACACAGCCATATGGAATTAAGGTGAAAAAGGTGTGCCGCCTTTGGCTTTTTTCTGATGGATAACGGAAACCTGGAATGTTTGTTTGCTTTTCTGCTTTTATTTTAGAAATATCAGGCACATCAAATTGTCTTTCCTGTTTTTGTAGGATGACTCTGGAGGACCAGAGAACTGGAGCAGCAGCTTTCTCAGCCCTTAGTTGGAGTGGAGGTGTTGCATGTTTCACAGAGAGCTTTTTCTCCCCGCTGTTTGTTAAGGGTTTGAGTTAAATAGGCACTAACCAAAAAGACCCTCTCCGAATTTGAAATTGCCTGACCCTTTCTCAATAGCTCTTGTAATGTCCTCATTCCACTATCTCTCCAGCGCTCGCCCTTCAGCAAAGCCAGATAAATTGAGACCTGATTATTTCTGCTGCAAACAAGCAAGCAGGACCCCTACTTTTTTTTAAACCCCTTTGCCCTCCTCCCCCCACCACCGCCGGGCTGTCTTTATACTTCAGAGGGCCAAATGCGATTCCCTCCCTTTATAAAAAAGCATTGAGAATGGAGGAATTGATTTGGGTAATGCAGAGCCTGACTCTGGATATGGGGGATCACCCCACAGATTGGTGACTTATTACAAAAGGGATTTATTTGATGAATAACCACCGCTGTTTTCAGTAACCCTTATGCAGCACACTAGCTCTCTTCCCTCATGGGTGGGTAAGAAACATGGGTCTCTCTATATACCTCAGCTACTTCTATAACCACCCATTGACGTAGTATCTGAACCCCTCGTGATCTTTAATGCAGATGGAGACCTGAGGCCCAGAGAGGCTAAGTGACTTGCCCAAGGTCTCACAGGAAGTCTGTGGCAGAGCAGAGGAATTGAATCTGGCTCTCCAACAGCCCAAGCTAGCATCCTAACCACTTGACCATCCTTCCTCTCCCCATGAAGCATGTGGGTGTATGGGGTAACCATAAAGTGCTTTTTCAGACAGTTCTATTGAGGCATTCTCCTTGCATGGCAACATGACAGTCCAGAGTCTCGTCTGTAGCGGTAGCTGCTGCTGACACCAGGACCCTGAGTTGAAATTGATTTTTTGTTTTTTTCACGCTGTGCAGGTATCTGAAGTGATCACGTGGCTTGGAAATCATTAGCCAGTTTGCCCTCCCAAGATGAGTCTGCCGGTCGTGGGCGAGGGTGTTGTGGGGCGTCTGAAATCTTCCCCTGCGCTTTCATTTTCTATTTGTCCCCCAGTGCTTTCGGTTCCTGAAATCTGTAGGCGGTTTTGGAAGCTGGCAGCTGGAACCAACCAGCAAGAACGCTGGTTCTCTGCTGCCATGCCAACCCCGTCTCCATGGAAATGGAGGCCCAATGGGCGAACACCAGGCAAATCAAACTTTGTCAAAGTGTTTCAATACCCTCCTTAAATCTCTGCTCTGGTCCATTTCCACAGGGACAGGACATAGCAACAAGCAACTGAGCTTGCAGAGCTCAGACCCCGCAGCTGCTGCCTTGTGTGCGCCCCTTGGACCTGGTGCTCTCATTGGTTAATTTCAGCAAGTGGTTTCAAAACCACTGCTTTAATAAGACTGGTGACATCTTATTTTTACCCCTTGAACTCTTTAAAAAAAAAAAGAAAAAAAAAGCCTAATTTAATTAAAATCTGTGTCTCTTATATAATCTTCAGCATGCAGTTCTGCTGGAAACCACCCACACTTGGTTGGTTGAAGGCCTAGCAGTGCGTGGGTGCTTGCATGGGGGATAGGTCCCTTGGGTGGGCCGTCTTGTGGGCCCGTTACATTACCTGTTACATAACTCACTGCAGCCCTTGTTTATATTAATCAAGATCGAAGACTAGGTACGTGTCAAAACATTTTAAAATAACTCAGACTTTTGTTAGCGCTGCAGCTATGTTTAGAAACGATTTTTAAAAAAACCAAACCCTTCCTGTGAGATTAAAAAGAAAGCGATTTTATCTGACAGTGATTTAAAGGGACGTTTACAAGTTAGGAATCTCATTTCCCGCTGAAAATTCTATGGATTACTGTTATAAATACCCCATAAGATTCCTATAGCTATGAAAACAATTGTTTGTTTTTCTTTAGTGTGTTCCCCTTATGCACTGGCAACTGTTTTGCGTGGAGTTACTTTCACTGTTTTGTTGGTCAGTTACGCATCCTGTCTTATGCACTAGCTGATCTCACCGCTGTGCGGCCAGTCCCATGCCTGCTCTGCTTCTGACTGGGGTAGAGGGCTGGTGTGCATACTTACTGTGCCCCTCACACCTTGCAGAAGGGTGTTTACCGGTAATAACAGCTGCAAAACTGAAACGGAGAAGTCAGCAAACAGGCCTGTGCCCAGAGAGGAAGGAGAGGGTGCGTTCAAGCGTATTTGGTGCTGCCACTCTTCCCTGCTGGATAGACCCTTGCAAATATCACAGGGGAGCAGAAAACACCTTTTGCAAATCAACGTTTTATAAAGGAATTTAGGTAAATAATTGTTTCCGCATTGTTTAAAAGGGGCTCCTCAGACTCTTGAATCGTTTAAATTGTCAGTAGGAATTTTTTCAATGTACCGGTGTCCATTTAGACAGGTAATCCTGAGCTACAGGTCCCAAAATGCTCCTCTACTGCACCAGTTCTTAAAAAAACCACCACACAACAAAACTGTTAGCTCAGACTATGACAACTCTTCAAGCATCTTACTAGGCAAATCTTGCCGTCATCTCTATATTAGAAACCCATCAGAGTCAAGGCACTTAATGTTTGTTTCCTAAACACTAATTTCCTCATATGGCAGTTAGCTTTAGGGTGGGTTTTTTTTGTTTGTTTGTTTTTTAAGGGGAATGCAAAAGAAAAATAAGACCTGAGTGTAGTCCAGATTCTGATGCCGAAGCTCCTGTCTATCTAACCAGGCTTGGGGGTGGGCTGGGGGGAATCAGGTAACCCAGATTCCATTAATTTTAAAAATCCTCTTTCTCCCTCTGTGGAATTCTCCTCCTGGTACTTCCTGGCTCAGCAAAATGATCTCAGAACGCAAGACCGCAAATACCAGGTGCCTTTTTTGCAATCTATGGCATTAATTATGTCAGAGTGAAGCATTCTGGGATATCTTCACTGAGCCCAGGGATACCAACAAAGAATGTTAAAAAGTTAGTCAAAGCTGGTGCATGGGGTCTCTGCACTAGATTCTGGGTGGGCTTCCCTCATTCTTCCCTTTTATTTTGAAGTTCCCCTTTGAGTAACACAGAGGAGAAATGTTTAAAGGGGCGATGCTGTAGTCATGTTTTTGGGGAGGGGTTCTAGCTGTAGCCCCCATCAGCTATGCATTGGCTATAGCCCACCTTCTCTTTCCAGCTGTTCTCATACTGCCCAGTCTACTTCCTTCTGGCCAGCTACCTCTGTGAGCACCTCTCTCTGGTCTGGCCAGGGCAGGCAGGTAGGCTGTGTGGACATGGTGGCTTCTTCTGTACCACTCCGTAGAGTGGCGGCAGGTCAGGAAGGCTATGCTAAAGGACAGCAGCCTGTGTCCACCATTGTGGTGTCTCCCTTGTCGCTGGCTTCATCCAGTTCAGCACCTTGTAAGTAGCCAAAGGAAATCTGAATATTCCTTAGAAAAATCCCAGTTTGCCTCCGTTCACCAGTTCCTCTCTCCTCATCGGGTTGTCATGTTCCCACGTGTGCTGAGGTCACTGGGTCAGGCTAGACATGCCTTGGCTGGTAATAGTCTTTGTCTGGCGGCTGCATGGAGGTTGGAGACAGAGGGGCCTGGACGCACTGCGTGCTGATCCCTTTGCACATTTACAGTCATTCCTTCCTAGGTTGGCCATGGGAGTTTCTGCTGCAAACACAAGTGGGGAAAGGCACCGGTATTAGAGACATTGAGTCTACCTGGGCCATTAATAAGCAGCAAACTGGCAAGGCAGGTGACACCCCTCTCTCCGCACAAGGGGTCCTGGGGCTGGGGAAGACCTGTGGGAGCCTGGAGCTGTTTCAAACCTGTTCCCTTAGCAGGTGTCCCCAGCGAAGAGAGGTCCCAGGGAGTGGGCAGCAGAGTGCCTGTCAAGTCGCTCTTCGGTGCTCCTTGCTCTGCCTCCAGTTAGCCGATTACAGGCACAGCACTCTCCATCTGCCTCGCCCAGCGTGTCCTGGTGTTTCCTGCTCGCTGCGTGCCGAGCCACTTGACACCTGCCATCTCGCTCTTTCCCCTCAGGAAGCAGGAGCAGTTCCAGACCAACCCTGACAGTTACAATGGAGCCGTGCGAGAGAACTACGCCTGGTCCCAAGACTACAGCGACCTGGAGATTAAAGTGCCGGTGCCCAAGCACATTGTGAAAGGCAGGCAGGTAATGAGCACCCGTGCTGTCAGCCTGTGACGGGTGACGAGCTCCCCATCGCCCCAGCCTGCCAGTGTGTTGCTTCTTAGCAGCTCTAATTGCCTGCAAAGCGATGCTGAACTGTGATGGAGCAGGCGTGCGCATGCTAGGGGTGCCCCACTGAAGGCCATGCCTGATTCCCTTTCAGTGCAGCAGAATGCAGCTGCCTCCTCTCACGCAGGCATGCGTGGCCTGTGCAGACGCTGATCCCCTGGCTTGATCAGCGCACCCTACCCCTGCAGACCCCAGACGCTGCCTCAGCTTCCCGGGAGGAATACAATGACATATTTCCTCTTTCTTCTCCACTCCCCCTCGCTTGAAACCCAGATGCTGCCTCTGAGTGGCTACATTATACACACACACACACTGAAACCCAGACCTTGCCTCCAAGCTGAGGCTTCCTAAGGAAACACATTATCCAAACTGGTGTAATTAAAGGCCAGGTCGTCCCGCACGAGGTCCCCGTTTCTCTCAGACTGCCCCGTGGCTCGCTGCTCTGAAGCTTTATTTTGTGCTGCTGTAAGAGAGCTGCCTGCAGGGTGGATTCAAACAAGTGCAGCTCATGTGACTACAGCTGAGGCATGCGGCAGAGTGGCCTGCTTCATTTCACCCCAGACTGTTTTCCTTGGACTCCCAAGGGAATGGGAGCTGGGTTTCGTGAATGAGGCAGCTGCCTTTGACGATCCGATCCCCCTCCCCTGTTCTCCCTGCTCGCTTAGCGCTTGTGGGGAAGCCCTGCCTTTTTGAATGTGAGTTGATCTGACAATATTGTCAGGTGGGTGGATGGAGGGGTTTTTTAACCTGGCAGAGACCCACTGGCAAGTGACCTGCAGGAAAATCTACAGGTAGCTGTAGCTGCCCTTCCTCCTCCACGCTTCCTGCCCTGTGAGCATCTCATTGCTGGGCTGGACAGTGGGTTTGGGGTAGCTAATGTAAATTACAACCCTCTTTGGTTTGTTCCAACTCTGTGATCTTATTGGTGGGGGTGGGTTCGGGGGGGGGGGTGTACACAGACAGACTGGCTGTTCGAGCCAGAGGTTTATTTTTACTTTCCGTTGTCCTAGAAGCCTTTAAAGAGGCCCCCACCGACTTTGTATTTTTCCATTTGGGAAATATGTTTTTTTTTCCCCTTCCCCTCTGTTTTCAGGGCAGCTGAAATGAGCACAGTCGGTTTTGTTCACCAACTTCAACCTACATAGCTCTGTATCCGAAATAGCTTTGTTTGTGCATCAACATAATTGACAGTGGCAGCACAGACGTAGGCAGAATGTAGTTTGCTGCTGCGGGGCCAGCAGGGGGCGCCCAAGACACCCTTTTTGTATAGGGTCTATAAAATGAAACAGAACCATTTCTTGCTAGGTCTGAGAAAACAACACCTGCTTCTACCTTGTTTTGCAGTGAGGGGCTTTTCCTCTTCGGGAACAGCCTTCAGGCCAGTGAAGTTCTGGGCCTGACTTGAAAGCACAGTGCTGTCTGCATATGGTGCCAGCTTGAAGGAGCAGGGTCCTCGCGTGGGAGGTCCTGCACTCTGGTACTTCATGGGTGCACTGCAGAGCCACCCTTCATGCTGATGGTGCTGGATCCTCCAACCCCCTTTTGCATCATGAGCTGAAGGCTGCTAGCAACTAGAGAAGGGACAGGAGAGAGAGAGAGAGAGAGAGAGAGGAACGGGTTAGTGTTCACTCTGCTTAGAAGAAAGAGGGGCAGAAAGAAACCTCTGGCTTGTCGTTCTTTTCTTTTTCTTTTTCCCTCCTTTCCTTTTAATGAGCATCCCAGCATGACCTTGGGGGTGACCCTGCTGTCCCTGGCAGCAGAGTTTGATGGCTGATATAGTCACTTCATGTTATTTTTTAGCTCAGTTTACATTACTTCTCCTTTCCCTGCATGCAAATACGTTTGCCAGATGTCAGCCCGATTCCACTGCAGAGACTAATCTTGGTAATCAGGAAACTGAACTGGCTTAAAGATGGTCTCTCTCTCCCAGAGCTGGTTGGCTAGATTGTGATTAGGAAAGCCCAACGCGACCTGCTCACAGATGCTCCCGGCTTGTGCCACGTTCTCTTCAGATCTCACAAACGAAGGTGGATGGGAGACCACCTAGGATCTGTAAGAGTGGTGTTGGTGACTTGTTAGGGGTGGTCTCCCCTGTAAGCTGGTTCTGAGTCAATTCCCCAGCACAATGCAGGAGGTGCTGTGTGGCTGAAGGTGCTGTCTTTTAAATGAGATGTAAAATTGAGCTCCCAGTGACTGGTGTTCCTTAACGTTCTCAAGACATTTATTGCAAGGGTCAAGGTGTAAGCGTCTTGTCCAGATTCCACCTCCTCTTCTTCCTCTCCAAACACCCCTGCAGGTTCAACTGGATTTGAGCTCTCTTCATTTATTGTCCTACACAATTGTGTAGTGACGCCGCATGCTGTTAAACAGCTGGCCTGGCCCACCACAGAAGTGGCTGCATTTCAGTGGTGGGTCAAGTAATCTCTGTTTTCGCCCTCATCTACCCCACGGAGGGGTTGAATCTGAATGAATGTTTCCAAGTGTTCTGATGCTTTCGGAAGAGGATATAGTTTACGGCACTCGGGCCTGAATGGAGTTGTACTCATGCAGGTAGCTGCTCTACAAGCTTTCCCACAGCACCGTGCCGAGGTTTAGATGGGAGGAAGGAGTTCTTACTTCTGCACGGGAGAATATGCCTGGCTGGGCTGCTGCACAGCCCTACGATTTCATATTTCTCCTCTCTAATAACATTGGCCAGGTGGCATGTGTGTGACCACAGGCATGGCCCTCTGCTGCAGGAAGGGGTGTCCTGGGGATAGGCAGGGTTAAGAAGGGGTTGGCTGGGGGAGGGAAACAGGAAGTGACACCATTCGTGTCTTTTCATCCAGTCCTGGTCCCCCGGCACAGAAACTGCAGATCTTTCTAACCTGCAGCACCGCCACATTCCCTGCTGTGGGCAAAGGCCCTGGGAGGATTGGAGTGAGGCCACCAGTCTGCGAGCTGTGTGGCTGTGAGCTAAGCTGTGGCTGACCCCAGCTGTTCAGAGGTGACAGTAACATCTGAATCATCAGTCGTGGGTTTCTAGCATGCACTCCCCTTGTCAGACGACGGCTGTAGTGAAGCGGTTCACACACATGGTAATGTCACCCTCTCTTTCATCTATCCAGTGTCATGGAAGCAACTACATAGCTAAGGTTGCAGCTGAGTTTTCATTTAAACCAGATCTTGACCCACTCTAAAATCCACAAAAACGTCCGTATCTCCATCAAAATTGATAGGCTAGGTCAGGGGTCAAAGTATAATTTTTCTACCAAATTTGACAGTAAATGGACATAGGATTTGTGAATGACGGCATCTTGCAAACTGGAAGTGTTCACCCATGTTCTACAAATAAGCTTACTCTTTTCCTACTTGGTAGGAAAAAAGCTGAAGTAAAGTGAGATTAAAATGCACTTCACTGGGCTTTCTTGGCTGTGAACTAGTGCCCAGCACCAAAGATGATTTAAAATCTCATTTTAAACATGATTAACTTTTGATTTAGGACGGTTGCTATGGCATTTTGGCTCAGGCAAGCTTAAATGTAGCTGTCCCTGGACTGTCCCTGGAGGAGCAGCAGCTGGAGACTGGGAGGATAGAGGTTCCTCTCTCTCACCGTGAACTCTGATTGAGTGTAGCCCCCCTCCCCTCCCATCACATTAGTATGAGTGCCTCCCCAGAACTTGAACATAGAAATAACAACGACAAATCTTTCTTCCTTCCCAGCCTGTAGGAGAAATAGCTGGATTAGTTCATAGGTTTTTTGTTTGCTTGCTTGCTTGGTGTGGGTGTGTGTGGGTGTATTTGTGTGTGAAGAAATTATTGGGGCTGAAAGCGACATGGAAGAGCTGAGTTCTGAACTCAGCAAGGCCCACAGTCATTCTGCTCTCTTGTGGGAGTTGGTTTCATAGTCTAGGCACGGCTCCGGTGAAAGTTCTGTCTCCTGCACCCTTGCGTCCCATCTTCCGTGACTCCAGTGGAATGGAGTTGTCATGGGAAGTTGTGGTGGTGGGGGGGAGAGGCAGCTAGGACAATCCAATGGGGGACTTTGAGCATCAGGGACAGAGACCTTGAATCGCTCTCTATATTTAATGGGGTGGAACTGCAGAGAGAGGAGCCGGGAGGTGATGAGATCACGGTGACCTGAATTGCTAAGCAGACTGGTTGCTGTGTTTTGTGTTCGTTGGAGCTTCCTCAGGCCGTGTGGCTTCATTCTGGATATGAATTGAAATCATCAAGCCTAGAAGTCTCCAAATGCCTGAGTCCTTGTGGCCAAGAGTGTGCGTGTTTGGATGGGGCACGATCATCTGGCCCATCGCAGGTGCAGGTGTGGCATTTCTGCAGCTACTTGGACATCCATGAGCCCAGAGGAGCTAAAAAGGGCCCCGAGGCTCCAGGCCAGCTTAACAATCTGAAGGGCTGATGCGCTCAACAGTGGGGGAAATCTTAAAACCACAACTTCTTCCCACCAACATCGCTTCAGTCTTGCCTAGCTGCAGTTTAGCAGCTGCTCTGAATCCAGGGGCTGGTTTTGGCTAAGCACTGAAATAGCTGGGAGGTGGGGCTGCAAGCCCTTCAGGAATGTAATCATGTATTTCTTTTCCGTCAAGGTGGCCTCCCTGGTAGCCATCACCTCTGCCCAGAAGGCATCAGACTGTAGGGTCTGATCTACTGAGGAACGCTACTGCACATTCTGCAGTAATGGTGTGGTTCTTCGAGCAGAGTTGGGCTGTATCCCAAAAATTAACTCATTGAGCCTAGAAAATTGTGCTCCCTGCTTTGTCCAAAGCCATCTTGCCCAAGAGAACAGCTGGTTTAGAGCCTTCAAGATCTACATCCACTGCACGCAGGAGTCCCAAGTTCAATGCTCTATTTATTCTTTACCATCTGGCATCTACAAGGAAAAAAAGTATCAAAATCTGCTGTTTCAAGATGGTTAAAATGGTGCATCCATGAGGCCTACAAGTCAGAGTGTCTCTGTCCAGCAACCAGCATCCAAGCCTACTCTCTGAGAGCGGTAGCAGCCTCTGATGCACCACGTTAAGCCTCAGCAGGTGCTGCCTTTGGTAGGAGGGCGCGCCACGTTGTGCCATCCCAGGAGTAGAGAAGGAATTTAAAACCCTGTCGTTCTGTTTGCTCTGAACCCTCCCTGAAGGTGTACTGCTATAAAAATCCCATTCGTTAAAGGATCTGTGCAACTAGTGGAATAGGAAAACTTATTCTGATGTATTGAAAATTTCCTTTCTCTGAGTTCCAAGGTCTACAGCTCCGACCCTCCCTTGTTTAGAGTATTTCTTTGGCCTGCTTGGCTCATTGATTAGTTTGTGACGGTATGTTCTGCTGTTGGAACTCAAGTTCATTGTTGTGTGTATAAGCTTGTTTGGAAATTTCAGTCCACAGGGGATATTATCCTGTGCTGTGGAAACAGTTTCAACTTGTGCATTCTTTGGTGTGGTTGGCCAAACCTTCCCATATCAATGACTGACAGGTCTGGTTTTGACTATGTATATTCAGGCTGAGAGCCCATTGGTTAATGGATCTGTGTCCTTGTAACTCGGAGAGGAAATTTCCAATAAATGTTCTTATTCTGGGAGCCTAATTGTGTTGTATCAGGGTCTCTCTTGTCTTTAGCCCATGAGTGCTTATAGATCCAGAGCTCCCCCAATGAAACAGCAAGTCACGTCCGTCTGGGGAATCCTGCTGCCATATCACTTAACAGATCAGCTTGGATTGCCTCTCCATCCGCTTTGGGTCTCTCCACAATCTCCGCAAACTCTCCCCCCGGCTGTACCCTGCCCTATAGTCTCTAATAGGTGTCATTTCAAATACGAGAAGCCATACTCCATTGACTTTATTAAAAATAATACTGCTTTCCTGGCATGCTCACCACCTCCTGGCATCTTCCTGAGGCTGATCTTCTTTGAAACATTGCTGTAAACTTCTCAGGTCCTGGGCACACTTATCCTGGCCTTGTTACTGCCCGCTGTCTGGTTGTTCCTAAGAGGTCACTTGGAGAAGTACATCCAGCCTCAAGTGGCTTCTCTTTTAGCCACCTCAGACTAAAGAGATTGCAGGCTTGTTTAAGGATTCATTTGTTTGCTGAACTGTGGCTAAATCACTGACCTCCGCTTTGGAGGCTTATTCTGTGCCATGCTGTGGGAGCAGTACCCTGCAGCACTAATTCTGCTTAGAAACTGCCTGTTGTTAAACCTCTGACAGCTCCTGTCTTCCCTCAACTCTGAGAGTTACGAACAAAAGGGGCCAGGCTGAGAGTCCTTGAGGCTGAAAGCCCTCTGTCCACGGAGCAGCAGCCGGGCTCTCTTCACAACCCCCTTCCGGAAGGCCTTCGCCCTGCCTTGGAGGGGCTCATCTCCAGGGGTGAGAAAGGAAGCTGGCTCCGTGGCGTGGCCTCTCTGAGAGGCTACGTGGGACGTGGATTCCCTCAGCTCAGTTCACAAAGGCCCACAAACATCTGTCAGATAGAATTTTGCTTCCAGTCATGTCTGCCCTGGGCTGGATCGAAACAGGAGACTTAGTGCTGTTACCGGTCCCCTGAGCCAGCCAGTTCTCCCAGTTCCTTTGTTCCTGAATTCCCCTTTGGCTCCTCTCAACGGGCCTTTTGTTTGATTTAGAGACTCCACTCAGCTTACACGTGGGTATTTTAGATACATCCGTCTTGCACAGTCTGGGGTGAGCAGTATTTAAGCTTAGTGGCTCTTGCTTTCCCTGTTTTCCCCTTCCATTGTGTGCACTGGGTGTTCTCAGGTCCTCTCCAAAACTTGACAGGGACCTGTCAGAAGTGGCTCATTTTTTGGTTTTATCTCTGTGGCATCTATCAAATGCAATTGTGGTGCAGTCCCTGACTGGAGCAGCTTCAGTCTATCTCCTGCCCGCACTGAGTCACTAGAAATCACCTAGGTAATGGATAATGTAAGAACATTTCAAATGAGAACTGCAGAGCAAAATCTGGGGGAACTCTGGGAGAGTGTTCAGGCAAATCTAGCGGTAACCCCCTCGCCTCAGCGCTAAGGCAGTGTTTGAAAGATGGGGCAGTTCCCTTTCCTGAATATGTTTTTATAGAGGGAGAGCCGGGCTCCCCCCAGATCCCTTTCTTCAGTGACTGCAGCTTGAAGCTGGGGAAGAAAGAACAGATGGTCTCTTCTGAGACTGAAAGTAACACCACTCCATGAACCAAGCCAGCAGTTGCCTCCACCTCCTTTGGGAAGAAGCATGTCCCCTCCACAGCAGGTCTGATCAGGGTCTCCCATATGGCAGCATTGCTGCTGTGTGAGGGACCTGGCCTCATTCCTGTAGAGGGCATGCCAGGAATAAAACCTTTCTTGACTTTGCTGTCAGCGCTGTCTCTTTGCTTCCATTTCCTGCCCTGTCCTAATATGTGCTGTAGCAGGGGCAGCGGGCCATGTTCTGCCCCCACACACGTGACCCACATGCTCTCCAAGCCCTACCACGGATGCAGCAGGAGGCATAGGACCCACCCAAGATCACAATTTTCATGCTGTTCTTCGGGTTGATTCTGGAATCTCCATCAGTTGCAGGTGTCGACGTTAAAGCACATGCCAAGCTGTCTTCTCCCCCCACCCCCAAACCCAGCAAGTATGCCTTGTCTTTAGCACAAGAATGAAGAATTCAGGGAGGGAGAGAGAGAGAGAGAGACACTTCAACCCTGTGGAATCCTTCGCAGAATAGAAATCCCCTCCTCATTCCCCCTGTTCTGAAAGCTGGGGCATGCACTCGAACTGCAGCAATAGCAAAGGGCACATGAAGAAGTCCCCAGTAGAGTAAATGACTGCACATACGTGGTTTTCCATCTCCCTGAAGCTGTGGCAGGATTCCCAGCCTCCGTGCTATATAAAGAGCTGATTGCTTTCCTCTCTCTCATCCCCAATGAGTGCACTCTACCCCCCCGCCCCAGCAAACACAGGGGAGAAAGCAGGAGGGAATGTCCCTTTTGATTTCCTTGTCTCTGTGCTTCCAGGTGTCGGTGGATCTCAGCAGCAGCTCAATTCGCGTGGCCGTGCTGGAGGGGAGCAGCCAGCGTGTCCTCGTGGAAGGGAGACTCACCCACAAGATCAACACGGAGAGTTCCCTATGGAGTCTGGAACCAGGGAAATGCATCTTGGTAAGAGCAGCCTCTTTTGGGCACCCCCTTCTCGCAGTCACCCAGCGGGAGAGCGGGAGCAACATGCACATTGGCTTTGTGTGTCCTTGCCCTTTGACCAAGAAGCAGCCATCTGCGAAGCCAGGGTGGTAGCAGCCTTTGCCAAATCAAGGGGCCTGACTTGGCTCTACCAACCAAATGCTAAATCGATCTCTTCCCTCCCTCTGCAAATGACTCACACTTCCACTTCCCACCACATCCCTTCACTGGCTGTTCCAACAGCACGTTCGAACTCCCCACCCCTCTGCCCTGGCTTCTACTGTCTCTCCTCTCTTGCCCCTGAGCTCGGCTTGCTCTGCTCACCTTTTTGGGTACGTCTCTCCTTTCCTGTGCCTGGAACCCCAGCGCTCCTCGTTCTTCTCCTTCAGCTCCCTCCTTGAATCCTGCTGGCTCTCCCCTCTGCTGTCTGCTCCGGTCTTGCCCGACCTCAATCACCACTTAAACATGTGTCCGTGATCCACCGCTCTGTACTGTGAATCACGTGATTCCTTCCAGCCCTCCCCTCCCTCTGTCTCTCCCCCGTCCTGTCCTGTGTCATCTTATTTAGACTAGAAGTTCATTGAGGCAGGGACTGTGTCTCTCCCCTGCCTTAACCTGTGATGTGCCGTGCACAGTTGTGGCGTTGTATTAATACTTATTAGAGATGAGCATTAGTTGGCACAAGGGGTGGGAGCTGTGGTCCCTGCTAATCCGGGTGCTCTGAGCTCTGCCCCTTTATTTTGAGAGCGGTAACTGGGCAATTCTGCAGACTTAACCAACTGGCAGCTGATTAAAGGGAGGACTTCACATTGTTATCACATTTCCAGTGCGTACTAGCAGTCAGTGCCCAAACGTCACCGCGGTGGTCTTGCTTCCCAGCCTGCGGCAGCCTCATCCAGAAGAGGATCCCCAGGGCCCTGTCCACGTGGTAGTTTTGTCAGCGCTATCTTGCTTAGGCTTTTATCTCGCTGCCCATCTCTGTAATACATGGGCACCTTCCACATAAAATCCATAGCAATAACCAAGTGCATAGTGGATTTCATGGAGTCTCTGGCATGTCTCCTTTCTGGGGTCAAAACTCTACTTGGAGGAAGGGTTTGCATTTGTTTGTTTACATTTTATTAATTTCCTCTTTTTTGATTGGTTGGGGCATAGGAGAGGCGGGAGGGTGGGGGGTGGGGGGCTGGGAGCAGGAGGGGGGCGGAGGGCTGGGGAGGTAGGAGGGGGGGTTGGGGCAGGGGGCATAGGGGCAGGAGAGAGGGGTTGGGGCCGGGGGCATGGGGCAGGGGAGCCAGTGTTGAGTGTCCTTGCTGTTCCTGCTATAGTTTGTAGGACTGGTTCTTGCAGACTGTTCTGGAGCTAGTGACTTTGCTGGCAGGGCTAGCCTGTGTGGAGTGACAAGAGCTTTCCTTTTCAATGGCCATTGAAAACCATCGTTAGCCTGGGGAGAGCCTAAGCTGAAGTGGGTGTAAATGCCCATTTAAAAAAATTGCTTTCCCTCCGCTGATCTTGATCCAGCAGAAGTTAGGGTCAATAACACCCCACCCACACCACATCTGCCCAAGGTGAAAAAGCTGCTCAGCAAAGCCTGGATGGGGATACTTGGAGCGGCTAGTATCAGTGCCCTACTTCCGCATGCACCGGCTGTCTCCGATACTGATTGGCTGCAGCGCCTGGGGTGTAATTGTTAGTTCAGGGCCAGCTGACTGAGGGAGGTCTCCCATGGCCTCTCCTCATCGTGGATGGGAACCAACAAGTGTTGCAGCCACATCTGGCCAGCTGGTCCTCCTAAGTCCCCCCTGCTGTGTAGCGGAAATTAGTCAAAAAAAGCCCCGATGCCAGTCATGGTGGTGTTCCAATGTAGGCAATCCACTGCTGTCACAGGCCCTCAGTGTGGCCCATCCTCGCGCACATGCTGAGCCATTACAAGGATAAATGAAGGAACTGTCCACTTCATGCCATTGATGTCCTCGCATCCAGTGAGTCTTTAGAACCTAGGCTTCTAGGGGGGAGCAGGCCAGGTTGCATTTAAGGTGTAGGAATAAGATGGAAGAAAGGTCTGTGGCCACCCCTAGGCTCAGACTCTGGCACAGAGGGGGCTGCGCAGGGAAGGAGTGCCCCAGAGTTATAAAGAAATCTGTATGACGGGACCATGTCATTGTAGTTAGTCTTGTTGCTCAAGTGGTAGCAAGTGGCAATGTTAAATTTCTCTGCAAGGAGAGCAAGTGACCTTCCTTGGGGCCTGGCTGTGCTGCTTTCTGGGGGGAAATGTACAGTGTGTGGCCAGCTCTGGCATCAGGAATAGCAGAAGATGTTGCACAAATGGACCAAGTGCCCCTTTCTTGAGTCTCTGCGTAGCTTCCTGCAATCTGGGGGAGAGGATTATTGGTGCTCCATTGCACCACCAGGTTTTGGGTCACTAGAGGGATCCCGCCCCCCCTCCCCAGGACGTAATGGAAAATGGTAAGCAGCCAGCTGGAGGGCAGAGGAGACACCTCAGTACGGTGATGTCCACTAGGGAGAGCACTGTTGTGGATGGTGTTACGTGGAAGGCCCTCTGAGACTATGGTGATGGGCAGCTGTATAAAACCCTATGATAGGTAGTGCTAAGAAAACTGGAAATCTAACCAAAGAATTGTGTAACTCTTGGATGGCCTCTGTGTGAGAGAGAACCACGTCTTCTAACCTGTCACCTCTTTAGAGAAGGTTAAAGTAGCAGATAATAGCAATGTAGTTTACTTCGATTTTCCAAAAAAGGTTTTAATAAGGTCCCTACTAGATGAATAAGGAAAACAAACAAGAAACAAAGACATTCTGTAGGAGCTTTGCAGATTGTGCAAAGGTTAGTTGTGGGAGTTCCCAGGTCAGTAAGAGGACTTGTGTTTGTTAAATAACAGTGATTTGGAGGAGGAAGGGGACAGCGAGATGGTGAAGTAAGATCAAGAGCTGGAGAAGGCCCCCGTTGGAGTCGACGAGAGTCTTTCATTGCCTTGAACAAGCTGGTTCAGGCCATCAGTGAGTGAAAACGATGGAGGATTGTGAGAATCTCCAGCTGGCTTCTAACATATTGATGGTGGGAGTGTGGGGTGCAGGGCAATGAGGCGGTAGATGAAATTACACTTGAAGGTAATTGGAGTATAGTGAATAATTCTCAAGCAGGACTGTCTCCTTTGCTGCTCACAGAATAGACACGAGTGGTTTGCTGGTTCCTTGGCTTCATTCATTGTTTGCAATTCGACTGTTTGTTAATGAATTGTTGTAACTCTTGCTTGCGCACAGCTCCCTGCGAGCATTTGGTACGTGAGCTGTACGGGTTAGGTAAACTGCCTGGTATTGTTTCTGGTTTGTGATTGGTTGAGCAACACAAGCTTGTCCTTCTGCAGCACTTGCCCATTTAAAATCCAATGGTGATGACTTCACGGCATTGCACTCTGAAGTTTTATTTCACACAGATGTTCGTGCTGGCCAAACTTACTGTCACCTCCGTGCTCACAGGAAGCGAGAGCAGCCAAAGCAAACTCATAACACGGCGAGTGACTCTTCATGGGGGATCTTTGCAGCGTTCCCCGCAGCTGGCGCATTGGCAGCAATAGTCCAACCTTCTCTGTGGGATCATTGTGGGGAAAGGGTTAGGAGTTACTGAGATCAGCGACGAGTGATTGCCCGCTGCACAGAAAACAAACAGGTGCACAGCATGCTATTTGAGCTGAGCACACTTATAGGGTGACCAGATGTCCCGATTTTATAGGGACAGTCCCGATTTTTGGGTCTTTTTCTTATATAGGCTCCTGTTACCCCCCACCCCCATCCCGATTTTTCACACTTGCTGTCTGGTCACCCTAAGCACACATCAGCCGAGCCCCACGCACAGAGCTGCTTCTGTGCGCACGCAGGCTCACAGCAGACATTTACCTGTTGTCAAGCTGTCCATCTTGCAGGCACTGGGAGCAGGGACAAGGTTGGTACGAAAGGTGGCTTCTAGATGGAGGCAGCGTTGTTGTAGCAAGGTTGGTCTCAGGCTATTAGAGAGACAAGGTGGGTAAGCTCAAAAGTTCATGTCTCTCAGCAGCAGCAGTTGGTCCAATAAAAGATCTGACCTCACCCACCCTGTCTCTCAGATGGCTTCTAGCATCTCAGCCGTTCTAGCCAGACCATAATTGAGGCTAGGGCCATCTGCCTATTCAGGGTGGTGATGTCCGCTCTGCTCCCAGCGGTCTGGCTGTACTGAGTGGGTCAGTCTGTTGTTCAGACTGATTTCTTTTCAGTTGAAATCCATCACTTTTTATCTTAGTTTGAGAGATTTCATCTCTCTCCCGTGCAGGCTCCCTTTATCTTCCACAATCCCATCTCAGTTTTCCAGGCTGTAGGTATGTACTTTCCCTTAGCCCATGGAACCTGCCATGCCCCTCTAATTGCACGCCAGGTAAGTATAAAGAACAGGAGTACTTGTGGCACCTTAAATAAATTTGTTAGTCTCTGAGCATAAGCTTTCGTGGGTTGCAGTGCTCCCCATGCCCTGCAGCTCTTTGATTACACAAGGGTGTCTCCTCGTCTGCTTCTCCAGCTCCCTTTTCTGTACCTTCCAGCTCCCTGCCTCTCATCTGTTCCTCATCTCAGTTCCAGCTTCCTCACCCCATCCTGCACCCTGTCTCCTCCTTCCCCTGCTCGTCTTATTCAACATTTATTTTCCCTATTTTCTCCTGATTATTATTAAATACAAACCGGGCTAATGGGGTTAATTTTCCTTGTAATCCATTCACCCCATCCTAGCTGCTTTCCTGTACACCTCTCTGTTTCACTGTCCTGTAGTTTTTGTCCCCCCATGCCACAGTCAACGTGTTTAACCATTTCGTCCTCCAGTTTCTTATGCTGGTTTCCTCTGCATTTATCCTCCTCAACGCTCCCTTTATTCTCTGCCTAAAAGGAGCACCACTGCAGTGTCTTGTTTAATTATGTCCAATTTGCAGGTGACCGGACTAAAGATCAATGTATTTTCCATCCTCTCCTCCAGCATGTTTGTGAAACACATTAGAGTCTTGGTCCAGCGAAGGACAAAATCCAATGGCTGTAATTTACCAACCTAATTCTCTACCTCTTACCATTTCTTGATGTCTTTTAGTGCTTGGGTGCTAGGTGGACCAGTGCTCTCCAAACACCTACGCTCAGTTTTTATTGTCTCTCCAGCTTTGCTGTCCTAGCTAGCCTGCCTCTTTCTAGTTTCTCGGTGACTGTCGTGTGACCCTGTGTGAAGTGCCTTTGCAAACTCCTGGTACTGTGTATAATCTCCTCTGCGTTCCCCTTCTCCATTACACCAGTTAGCTTGTCAAAGAGTGAGATTAAAATAGATTTGCATGAGCTGTTTTTAGAAACCTGTGCTCGGTGTTTTGCACAACACGTTCTCCCCCCCCCCCCCCCCAACCACCAAACGTTCGCTAGCCAGGCTGTTTGAATTTGTTACAAAGTCCTGCCTAGAAGAGCCATGAAAGCACTTTTCTGCGTAACACCCAGGGAGCTACGGGGCGATGTTAATAATTGGTCTCTACTTCTCTAGATCTCCCCTGATCCCAGGTTGAAAATCACCCTGACACCAGTGACCTCCCCTGCCTTCCATGAGCAGTTGACGACGGCTCCAAGTTAATTCCTTTAATGCCCTTGAGTAGGTTCCACTGGAGCCTGCTGATTTTTAAGCAGGCTCCCCACCCTCCTGATATTCCCTCACTTGCTCTTGAACAATTCTGCTGCTTCTCTCGTTTGGCTGTTCACCTCCTTCTCCGCTACCTGATTGCTCATTACTGACATTCTTCTCTTGCTGGAGCTGAAGTGAAGTTGGCATTTAGTACTTCAGCCCTGTAATTTGTTCCCCTTCCTACCTTGTTCTCTCCCTCCCCCTGGGATGTTATTTTTAAAAAGTCTTTTGCTTCCTCCCTCCCGTTCACATCCCAACACAGCAGGTCTTGCAGGATCTGGACCACTGCAACAAGCTAACCAGGGTGGGGCCCAGTCTGTGCTTGATGGGAGACCTCCTACCTGTGGTAAACCCTCTGACTCTTGGGACAGTGGGTGCTGACCCCAGTGCCCCCGGGAGAGGCGCTCTGCTGCAGGGATTGGGTGCAAGGAGGTGGTGCTCTGCCCTCCTGAGTTGTGTCCCTTCACGGGGCAGCGGGCTGGTGCACTGTGCCTGTGCTGTCTTTCGGCTGAGACAAACAGAATCCGCATCAGGCTCCTTGGCCTCATGTTTTGCCCTCCTCGGTGCTTAGCTCCCATCTACCTTCAATCAGTTTCTTATTCCTCTATCCAATGCCTCATTCCTATCTCCCATCTCCTCTCCAGTCCCGTCCCATCATCCTTGGAACCTCTTCCCTCACCCAGCCTAACCAGGCTTCCCCCTCGGCTCCATCTGTTCCACTTACACCTCGGTCCTCTCAGCAAGAGTCTTACCTGAATCCCTGGTGACACTGGTCCCTCAGATGCCTAACTCCCCTTGACACCCATGGAAGTTAGGCACCTCAGTGCCTTTGAGGAGCTGGGCCCCTGTGTCTATTGCTTTCCCTTACTTACAGTCCAGGTCCTTTCCCTGGCCGCCTCATTGCTTTGTACAGCTCTGAGCACACCGTGCTGTAGCAATAATACATTCCACACCAGGAGGGGTTAATTCCTGCAGCCTGCACAATATCGGCTTGGGTAACTTCAGGGGGCCTTTAGGGCGGCAAAATGAAGCTTCAGTTCTAGAAGGTGCCCTGCTGGTTCCCTCTTATAAACCAGTCCAGCTGCTGCGTTTTCCCTCCATTTCAACCAGAGGTGAATGACCCTTCTATACAGCCCGTAAGGGGCTCTGGGCCCCCTCTGGTTGAAAGGCATTCTAGACCCGTCACGTGCTGGCCGCTCATTCTAGATACGTCAAGTGTTGGTCGATCAAGGCCCTGCACGCTCAGCAGCAATCTGGACCTCTGTCCTGCAGAAAGACCCATGGTTTCTGGGGCCCCGAAGTGCTAAATTCAGCCATCAGCTGGAAGTCCTGGAGCAGCTTGAGGCAAGTCCCATGGAGTTATACAGGAGTCAGACTTAGGTGGTCACAATGGTCTCTTCTGGCCTCAGGGTCTAAGAATCAATGCGCAAAGTTTTGATTTGTATTGAATTCAATAGGGAAACGAATAGTGCAGTCAGGTCCGTATTTCTCTTTGCAATGCGATTCAGTTCTCTTGATGCTGCCCCAACAGGTTTGCTGTGGATTTGCAAAACCCATCTTTTTGGGCCATGTGTGTTGCGGTTTGCAGGGCGGTTGAGGCTACAGGGTGCTTCTGGTCTTTGGGGTTTGCTGGGTCTGCTGCTGTCTGACGGCTCAGTGCAATCTTAACTCAGCGCTCTCGTGTGTCTGCATTATGATAGTCTTCAGTACATGAGCATGTGCTATTTTTTCCACAGGATCCCGCTTCATTCAGTTGACAGGATGGGACAGTGCTCAGGGAACGATTTAGGATTGTGTAGGAAGGGTGCACTCCTCCCTTTGAACCCAATGGCAAAATTCCCTTCTTTTTTTTTATAGTGGGACAGGATCAACCCTTAATGAAGCTGTTGTCTGTGGCAGTGGTTCTCAATCGGGGGTCCGCGAGCCCTTTCAAGGGGTCTGTGGGGCCCTGCGGCTGAAACCCAGAGCTCCAGCGCCTCCCGCAGGTCTGAAGTCAGGAGCTGGGGCTGAAGTCCTGATCCCCGGTGCCCCCCGTGGGACTGAAGCCCTGATTCCTGGCACCCCCCACAGGGCTGAAGCCGGCAGGCGCGGGGCTGAAGCTGACAGGCTCCGAGCTGAATCCCCGAGCTCCAGTGCTCCCTGTCGGGCAGAAGCCCTGAGCCCATGAGCACAGTTGGGAACATGGAGGGCGTTGCCCCTCTCCTCCTCCCCCCCCCCCAAACTGCAGCGCAAGAGCACAGCAGTCCTGGGGGGCAGCTCCACCCCCCCACCCCATCCCCCCCATCTCCTCTCCCCACCCCCTGGCCAAGTCGGAGGCGGGAAGCTGGTGTCATGGAGCAGGCAGCCACAGCGTTCCCTCATCTCCTGCTGGTGTCCCAGGTTAAAGCTGCTCCTCAGCTCCCAGCCCCCTTTGCTCCCGCAGAGGCAGCCAGTAAGAGTCCCCTGGGTGGGGAGACCCAGCTCCGTGGCTGGCAGACCCCGCTGGGAACAGGGACCGCAGGGGAGCCTTCCCAACATACAGCCCTCCTCCCTGCACCGTGAGCTACCCCCTGTCTGCACACAGCCCCTAGCTACCCTCTTGCTTGCACCCTAAGCTGTTTTCAAACTTTTTGAGCTAAGCTCCCCACCTTTGAGTTATAATTTTTGGTTGCCCACCCCCCAACCTGGACAGGCTGGGTGGCCTGCTTAGGTGAGTCAGGGGATGGAGGTGGCACTCCCTCTCTGTACCCTGCCGTCCGGAGCTGGCTCAACCCCTGCTGGCCCCTGCCTCCGTAAAATAGTCAAACTATGCCTATGCCCAAGGCCCCTGCCTTGAGGCTCTCCCCGCCCCCGCTGGGCCATGGAGTTTTTAATAGCATGTTGGGGGGGGGGGGGGGCTCAGAAAGAAAAAGGTTGAGAACCCCTGGTTGTAGGACCCCTGCCTCGCTTGTTGCAGAAATTGGAAGGTGTGTAGTGAATCGAGCAGGCGACTGCAGGAATAAAGCCTGGCCTTGTGGTTTAGGCAGTTGAATGCTGCCTTGTAGAGATGGATTAATCCCTGCCTCTGCCACAGCGTTCCTATGTGACGCTGGGCAAGTCACTTACTCCGAGCTTTTCACAGCTGGTCACTCCCTGTGTGCCTCATCTTCCAGGTGCCCAACTTGAGACGCTGGGGTCTGATTCGCAGGAGTGCTGAGCACTCGCAGCTGAAGTCGCTGGAAGCTGCGCTTGGCACGCATGACGGGCTCTATAATGCTTACTACTTTCGTGCCATAGACACCTCACATTGGGCACCCATAATGAATGGACACTCTTGTCCTTAATCTCGCTGTGCCTCAGTTCCCGCTCTGTAAAATGGGGATAATGCCCCATGTGCACACACATGGTGGTTGTGAAGCATTCAGCTCCTGGAGTGAGGAGCGCCATAGAAAAGTGCAGGAGGGAATGAATAATTCTGCCTTCAGAGCAGGGTTTGATTTTGGAGCTTAGATTCTGGAGCAGGGTTCTGCAGCAGATGTCATGGCCACGGCCTATGATTGCTGCTCCTAATGCAGAGGAGAGTCCAGCTGCACCCCGCTTAGTCACCTGCAGGTTGGCAAGCCTGTGAGTCTTTCCTCTGTCTCTAAAGCTGAACTGGGCAATGACCAGGGGAAGGAATGCACCAGTTTGGCTGGAATCACCAATGCTATCTGTGTTGGAATATTTTCCGGGCTCCTCTTGCCTAGAGGGCTTGATCCCAAAATGCCCCCGCCCGCCTCTCCTCTGTTAACCGGCTTCTTTCCTTTGCTCGGGAGAAAATCTCCTTGCTTCATAACTTTAATAGCTGTGCACTTCTGCCCATGTTTCCCCTCCGGAGCTGTTGAGAGCGTTGACTAAATTGTATTGTCTGACTTTATTGATGATTTTGCAGAGGTGCCAACGCATGCCATATATCTTCTTCACTGCTGAGATTATTGTTAAAATAAAAAAAACACTGGGAAAAAAACCATCTCAGCTGGCCCCAGCACAGTGGGCGAGAGAAATACTGATTACCAGGAGCTAGGAGCTCCTATCTGTATCAGATTCCACGCTCCTGCTTCCATGTTTGTCTCAATGTGATGTTTACACATGTACATTTCTCCCTCACCTGGCTCTGCTGTGTCTCCCCCCCAGCCATGACTGCAGTCCAGGACATTGGGCTCTGGCTCGGCTGTTGAAAGCGTTATGAAGGAAAATCTTCTGCCCACTCTTCTGCTGGCTATTGGCAGAGCTGCTGGGGCTGTGTGTCAAGTTGGTGACTCTTCACATAGCGCTGAGGCTCCCAGGCAGCCTCCAAAGTGCTGTTTTCCCCTCCTGCTAGCCGGTCCTTCAGACGCACGCCTGGCCCCGTCTCCTGTCACAGAGCAGATTCTGCATCACACACGCAGGGGCAGGCGTTCCCACCGAGCAGGGGCGGCAGCTAAAAGCGTGTGACATTTCAGCCTCCTTCCCGCCCACGCTCGTGCATGGGAGATGAGACTGACGGGAGCTGAGGCAGGACTCTTTTCTGGGTTAGTGAAATGTGAAATCTCCACGCCGAGGGCTCCTCTCTGGGCTGCACACGAGCAGAGTCGTTAGCTGGCTGTGAGAGGGTCTGAATTTCTTAATCAAGTGGTGCGTCTGACAGGTCCCTCCGCTCTGAGCCTGTGGGCAGCTAGGGGCGATTCCTGCTCGCTCTGCATCACCTTCCAGCCCTGTAAGCACACAGTTGTCTTTTATCAGCTCTCCTGCCTTTGCCTGGCATTGGGTTTAAAGAATAAGCCGTAACCCCATTGCCAGGTGGTTCTGGCCCACCTCAGGTGGGGCTGCACCGCGACGGCAGGCATTGAAGCCAAGGGCCGTTCCCGGTTCAGCAGTGGCTATGAAATGCACGGCCTCTCATCACGGCTGTTATGAAATGGAATCTATCCATTCAAATAAAAGTCAGGGCCTGCGAATTATTGGCCTCACAGACCTGGGGATGACATCACTGCCAGCCAATCAGGAAGCTCCAGTTGTGCCCCCGAGTTCTTGAGCCGTTTCTTAATTCAAGATTTGATGCGTCTGCTGTTGGACTGGACTAGGGGGCATGCTGCGCTGGCTCTCCAGAGGGACACCTGCCATGCTGAGAGTGGGGTGAGGGTGGAGACTGCTGGCCCCATGTCTCTTTGAAGGAGAATCCTGGATGTCCTGCACTGCTTGGCTGCAAAACCAGCTGGCCCTGTGGTGGGGAGGGGTGGTCGTTAAGAATTGCTATGGAAGGACAGGTTAAAAAACTCACCATGTGGAGTCAAGCAACCTACCAACTTGTCTAGTCATTAGAACAGACTGGCATTGGGTGTGAAGGGAGACACCACTCCCTGCTAAAGGGCATATGCCAGCCAGCCCCTCCGTTCGCTTTCCTACTTGTGGGCTGGGATGCAGAGAGAATCTGGAATGGTTAGAGTGAACCGCCCCAGCCCACAGATGCCAGAGGCCCACGTGGGTGGGGGAGCGTTACCTAATGGCTAGAACCAGGACTCTAGCGTTCCACTCCCATCGTGGTAACTGACTCAGTGGGACGTTGGGTAAGTCTGGTCCCCGCTCTGTGCCTTAGTTCTCTTCATAAAATGGAAATACTAGTATTAAGGGCGTAGAAGGAAAGAGAGAGGAACTCTGGGTAGACCCAGTGCAGAGAACCAGAATCCTGGATTAAGCAGCGTCGGAAGGAAGAGCGAATGAGACAGAGGTCTCCCCTGACCCAGCTCTCCTGGGCTACATGGCAGTGCGTAGCATGGTTAATCCCTTTCCCGCTGTGGCTGTACATAGTGGGGGGCACACCCTGGCAGCCGTGTATGTTCCCACTGGATGGCGTGGTAAAACATCCTCCAGGGCACTGCTGCTTGCTAGCCCGGGGAACGTCCCCTTCAGTGGGCAGAGCTCCAGCTGGTGTAGCGCCCGTTGAGCAGAAGCCGCACAGTGAATGGTTGTTGGTGTGGGAGGGTATAAAGACTTGGGATGGGCACATAACTCACGACAACCTCCCCTCCCACCCCAAATGAGTGCCCATAAAGCCTTCATCCTCCCCACACGGTGCCGCGTTAGGCCAACGCCCAGAGTTCCCACAAGGCAACTCGACAGCAAAGAAAACGTGCACCATCTCAAAATGATGTAAGCAGCTTTTCAGCACATAAATGTGGTGTTAATGGCCGGGGTGTGAATCCATTGTCCTGTGACCCCACCGGAAAGCTAGACTCTCCCCTTTCTAGCTATATATAGTACCCATTTCGAACCCTTGGGGGCCATTGTCAAATGCCAAGTAGTCCCTCTCCTGAACCTTGGGCCGGTCTATCTTTGGGAGCTAAATTCCGTGTTTGGGAGGGAAAGGAGGAAGTCAGGCACACAGCGTGGGCTGGGTTTGGTCTGCAGCCACTGAGCAGTTTGGGATGCCAGCAGTAGCCTCACGGTAGTGGGTTAGTGGGCAGGGTGCAGGTGAGGGGGTCAGTGGTGGGTGATAAATGTAGTTTAGCCCAAAGATTTCTGGGGGCAGGGAGCTGTTTGGAACAATCATTTAATTTGATTTCCTTGTGTGTATCGAGACGCTCTGGTTGCAGCAGAACTTCTGTTGCTCTATATTTATTTTGCCCCCCTTGACTGGGAGCTGCCAGCCTGTTGATTCGTTGGGGTTAAAGTGGAGCCAGTGAAATGCTGTTGAGGAGCTTTTACAGCTGCTGCTTCTGGGCAAGCTCCGCTGCCCCTGCTTCCTACAGGCCCTGACGCTCCGTTGGGAGACCTCATTTCTTGCCTAGAGCGGTGACTCCTGGACTGGGCTCCCCTCCGGCCCCAGGCCTGGCTGGCTGGCTGCACCTTGTCTCTTGCTTGCTGGGCTGACGGTGCTTTTGTGTCCCCAGATCAACCTGAACAAGGTGGGGGAGTACTGGTGGAGTGCCATCCTGGAGGGAGAGGAGCCGATAGACATCGATAAGATCAACAAGGAGCGTTCGATGGCCACGGTGGACGAAGAGGAGCACGCCGTGCTGGACAGACTGACTTTCGACTACCACCAGAAACTGCAGGGCAAGCCCCAGAGCCATGAGCTGGTAGGTCCTTCGCAGCTTGCGGGGAAGTGGGTTGCCAGCTGGCTGGGCAGATCCTTGCTGACCGCTTTATTCTGACTCCGCGCCCCAGGCGCTAGGGGATGGCTGCGGCCGGCTGGACTGAGTAGGGACTTAGCAGCAAGCGCTGTCCCTCCTCTTGCCCATTGTGACTGCCGGGAGCTGTAGACCTACCCTGACTCCCTGAAGGGCCCCAGCTGCTCTGACTTGAACGGATCCCGCTCCATGAGCCAACTCCAGGGAGCTGAACGCCACCATCTTGCCTGCCAGTGAATTTTTGTTAGTGTAAACGACTGCATACTCTGATGTGCACCCAGGAGAGCCATTCGTTGCCTGGACCTTGCGTCCTGTGTGGCAATGCTGAGTTCTCCATCACACACACACCCCACCCCCCGTTGGCCCTCAGCAAGCATCGTATTCCCCACACCCTCCTGTGCAGGCGAGCCTCACGCTGTACCCTGCAAGTCACCAATGCCCAGTCCTCGCGGCCCACCCGCCGTGCGTTCCATAGTCCGCAGTCCTCTGAGAGCCCTGCCGGCCGTTCTGGAGAGAGCTAGGCAAGGACTGAAAGCAAGAGGGGGTCTTGTCCGTCACAGCCGGGCATGGAGGAGAGGCAATCGCCCAGGTATGCAGGTCCAAGATCATTCATTCCTAACCAGCTGAGCTGCACCCGGAAGCAAGCAGGTAACGGCCAGCCTGGCTTCTGCTGTCTGTCCAGTAGCTGAGCCTGCAGGTGAAACAGCCAAGATTGCTGAGGGTGGCCAGGAACGGTCCGTGTCCTGCCATCTGGAGGTTAAAAAGGGACATGTCACTTCTGCTGCCTTCCCCCAATACCCAGGGAGTCTAGACTCCACAGGCTGGCCAATGGCTTTGCATCACCACAAAGCAAAGCTGGTGTCTCCCGTCATCCCAATGGCCCAGGCCCTGCTGATAGCAAGCAGCCACCAGTGCAGAGTTGGCTCCCACTCACTCTCCTGTAGCAGCAGTGGCCCAGCAGGGTGGCTGTTATCAGGAGCAGAGGGGGAACTGTTTGAGCGCCATCTCACTGCCCCAGGACAGGGCTTGGGTGCAGGTCTGTCATGGAGCCCAGCTCGGTGGCTCTGTGAGGCGGAGAGACCAGAGCAGGAGGCACCTTTCAGCTTGGTATTGAAGTGCAAAGCTCTCTGGGAAATGAGCCAGTGCCTCTTTGTTCTCTGTTCTTTGGCACAGACCCTGAGCTTAGCCACTCCCTGGGAAGGCCGGGCGTGGAGCTGGCTTGGGGGGTTCCTTAAACTCATTTCTCGGCGACAGCTGTAAAACCTGAGGGTTTTGAGGCACTCGATTGAGGAGAAGGGGTGGTGGCCCCCAGCTGGGGAATGGCAGAGACCAGTGGGGCATTGAGACCAGCCTGGGGGGTGGGACCGTGTCTCCGTCAGCTGTGTTTCCCCTCAGTAGACTTGACTCGAGTGCGTTGCGTTTTCAGAAGGTGCACGAGATGCTGAAGAAGGGCTGGGACGTGGAAGGCTCCCCGTTCCGGGGCCAGAAGTTCGACCCCGCCATGTTCAACATCTCCCCTGGGGCCGTGCAGTTTTGATGACGCCCAGCGAGGAAGGGAAAATCACATCCACGCTTGGGATTGGAGGCCAAGGCCAGTGCCACTGTGTGTAACCAGCTAGCACGGGGGCAAAGCCTGGGCTTCCCCCTTCTGCCTGCTCCCATGAGTGATGTCCAGCCGCCCCTTTATCTTAGTGCTGCCACCGGGGGCTGTTTGCCAACAGCCAACCGACTGGGGCGGGGGTGTGGTTTGGGGGGGAGGGGGGAATGCCAGCTTGACGCGTTTGAGATGCATGTGGGGCAAGCCTAGCAAATGCAGAACTACGTCCTCTGTCACCACGGCAACCAGCGGCTGCTGGTAGCATTTCCCTTTCTCTCGCTGGCGATGGCCCCGGTTGCTGCTGGGGGTGGGGGGGCACTGGCGGCTGTTGTTTTTCAGGAATAGATGATGCTTGTTGAGGTGACTTTGAAGTTTGTCTTTCTTGCTTTTGGGGAGCCCGCCCCAGCCCCCAGTGCCTGACCCTCCGAGATGGCAGCGCTGCCCCCATTGAAAAGTTGCCAATCTGTGGTGGCCGTATCTAACCGAGCTGCACCGTGTTCAGAGCCCCAGCGCGCTGGCAGCGGGAGGGAAAAGCTGCAGCCTCAGACACCTGGTAACGGAGATGGCACAGACCATGCCATGCTCCAAGCGCTATACACCTGCAAAGTGTTCCATGCAGCCTGGGCATGGGCCCAAGTGTGGCACTCTGCCCTCTGCGCCCACGGATCTATCCGCAGGCGTCCAGTTCTCTGTTAGCCGTGGCAGCTGGGGTGCTGTGAGTTGCTGGTTATATTAACAAGGTTTTGGCTCTGGCAGAGATCGAGAGGCCAGGCCTGCCCTGTGCCTGCCTTTGCAAAGATAAGCTGATATACACAACCCCCTAGGGCTCACATTGTGAAGTCAGCCCAGCTTTGGGTGCCTAAAGCACCTGGGGGCTGATTTCCAGAGGCAGCAAGTGCCTGCAGCTCCCGCTGTCTTTGCTTGGCTTGGGAGTCTGAAAACCGAGCCCTAGGGGCATCTCATTGGGCACCCAAAACTAGTGGCCGCTTTATGGAGTATCGTGTCCCCAGCTACTGAGGCGGTGTCTACGCTACAGCTCGGAGCGAATCTCCCAGCCTGGGAGCCACGGCCTCGCTCCGCTCAAGGTCTCACGATAAAGGGGGCAGTGTGGCGGGCGAGCAGTGCTAGCGGGTGTCTGTCTAGCCAGCGTAGTGGCCAGCACTGTTAACGCAAGATATGGTGGGGCTGGTCTGCAGACACTCCCCTCTGAAGGCGTTAAAGCCAAGTGCTCAGACCCATCCAGGTCACCCTCTGTGCTGCATCCTGTGTCCTCTCCATCGCCAAGAACCCACACTGATGCCCCACCCTTCTCCCAAGCGGGTCAGAGCCTGGAAAACTGGCCACCTGCAGGCTGCCGCTGCCTGCTGTAGCAGCGAGCCCCAGAGGGGACTCAGAAATAATAGCATGTGACCGTGTCCTTAAAGGCTGTATCCTAATGCGCGCGCACACAGGGTGAATTAAGGTTGTCTAGGCAACCTTCATTTGGGCATTTCCTAGCTTTTGATTTGCAGACTTAATCATGTTCCCTGCACCTAGTTATGTGGTGTAACTTCCTAGGGTCTTAAAAGAACAAGCTGGAAACAAACCCAACAGGAATTCCAGCATGTGGAATCCTATTGGGACCCCGTGGATCATCAGCAGGGTTGAAACCTGTAGATCCTGCCCCCAGACCTCTGCTGCTTGAGCTAACGGACCGACTGATAGCAGTAGTAGGTTGTCATCCTCGCTGTGGACCAGCACGAGAGGGGGATGGGATGCTCTGCCAGTGGGTTTTACAGCTATTTGCTGACAGTGGAGGAATGGTGAGACTCAGGACTCCTGGGTTCCAGGTGCGGGAGAGGAATATTGTGGGCACAACTTATTTTGCCTCCCAAGCCTGACTCCTGCTCTGTCCCTTCCAAACTGGTCTTGTTCCAGCCTGGCTCTTCCTGCCCCTGGTCCCACTCTCCTCACCTAGCCAATCCAATCTTCCCTCCTCAGGCTTATTACAGCCCCAGGCTCTGGGCCCAACCAGTTCTCATCTGCCTCCAACTCCCCGTCTATTCCCGGCTCTTTGCCCGGCCAGTCCCAGTTGCCCTTCCTCCCAGCTCCTTATCTGTTCTCTCTTCCCCCTCCATGATCTCCAGTTGCCCCCGTCCCACTGGCGCCCAGTCCCAAGCTGTGCCCCTCCCCCCCCTTGCAGGCTTCTTGTCCCACTCTCTGCCCAGCTGATACCAGTTCTCCCCCTGCATCGTCAGATCTCTCTCTCTCTCTCCTTCCCCTGTCCCACTAGCTCAGTCCCAGTTTTCCTGCCCAGCCAGTCCCCTGCATCCCCAGCTCCATGTCCCTTTGCAATCTTCCCCTGCTCAACCTACTGACTTCCAGTCCCTCCCTGGCCCCTAGTCTACTCAAATCCCTAGGCCCACTTTCCCTTCCCTCCCCGTTGGCACCCACCTTTGGCTCCTTATGCCAATCTGTTGCCCCCTGCTGGTCTGGCACTTGTCCCCTCTCCATATCCATTGGGTGGCTTCCTCCTCCATGCTGCGGGGGCCCAGCCCTTGGGGTCATGACGGGTGTGTCTACACTGCAGCTGGGAGCAAGCCTCCCAAGCCAGGTAGACACATCAAGCGGCTCAAGCACAGGTCTGTTGCGCTAAAACGAGCCGGGTGGGCACGGCAGCTCCAGCAGAGTTGGGCCTGAGAGCCCCAGGCACCATGGCCACACTGGTTTGCTCGCTCGAGTCCCGCGAGGGTGGCTTGTGCCCAGCTGCAGTGTAGACGTAGCCTGAGAGCGCAGGCGAGAGTCTCTCTGCTCTGAGCTCAGGCGCACGGACCGGACACGGCTCCGAGCTGCACTTGCAGTGCTGCTCAGCTTGGGGGGATTTTAGCTGCTACGCTCTAAGAAGTCTCTACTGAGCACGTGTGAGCTGGGATTTTTTTTGGCCAAATTAGTGTTGTTTTAAGGGTGACGTCAAAACACAGATGCTGTGGTCTACACGGAGCACCCCTGGACCCCCCCTGCAGGGCCCGATTGCGGCGGGTGGGGGCTTGCAGCTCTCCCCATAGCCATGGATTTGGATAGCGCTGGTCACTAGCCATGGGCAACTGCAGCTCTGCTACTCGTGCTGCTGGGCTAGCGCCCTGGGCGAGCCCAGCTCAGCCTACTCTGCCCTGCAGCCCGTTCCCCACGTCCTGCCGGCTTATCCCTGCTCCCGCCCCAGTGTGAGCGGAGCAGCCCAGCCAGCCTGGGTGCGTGTGCCCCACAGGATGTCAGCCTAGGAGCTCAGGCTGAGATTGACACCCCCTTTCCGTCAGTGCCTGGGGGCCACCCCCTAGAAGAGCCCCTTGGCCTAGACTCTCTGCCCTCTCTCCATCACAGCTGGGTCTCCTCCTTCTGGGGTAACTCAGTTCCTCTGCCTGTTTAAAGTAGCCCAGCCCATGTGTTCTGCTGGCCGGCCCCCCACTCCTTTAGGCCCGGTTGGGTCAGTACCTGTAGCTCCTCTCCCTCAGCCTGGAGGTTACCTAGTGGTTATTCTCGTTTTGTTCTTCCTTGTCTCCTCTTCTGCGGGTCTCTTCCAGGCCGGGGTGGCCCACAGGCCAAGCGTCTCCAGCTGCCCGTGCTGCGGTGGGCGCAGCCTGCTTCATTCTCGCGGTACGGCTCCGCTGGCTCAGGGAGCCCCTCGGAGGCTGGCAGGGAAGCAGGCAGCACCTGGGAGCCAGCGCCGGGCACCCCGTGGCCACCACATGTGGCTGCGCTCGGATTTGTCCACCTCCCTCTTCCTTTGCAATAAACATGTTTATATCCGAGCAACTGTGTGCACATGTATGTGACTCAGTGTGAGGACATCCCCCCCACACACACCCCCGGGGACATGCGTTGGGCTGGATCCGGCCTCCTGCTGCTTTTCTGGGACAAGGCCACTGGGAAAGAGTCAAGGCTCCAGCTGGACCTTGCCTTAGGGTTGCTCCCTGGATTCACCCGGCAAGGGCAGCACTTGGAGCCGAGCTACGAAGCAGAGCAGTGCCCAGCAGCCAGGGCTAAACCTGGAGGCTAAACCACCCCTGGAGGAAAGAACTGGAGTTGGCTAGATCCCGCTGGGGGTGAGGAGACGCTCTGCCATTCAGCAAGGAGCTAGGGCTAAGGTGTGTGATGTTTTCCACGTGGCTGCTAGATTAACCCTTTAGCCCTGACCCACATCTTCCCACCAGCTGCTTCCTTTTTGCAGCCGCCTGCTGTTCCCTGGGCAGCTGAGAGTCCAGCCGGCTGGGCATGGGGAGGAGGGGTGGATGGCATGGCAGTGTGGGGAGGAGAAGCCCTCCCTGGGGGGAGGTTGGTGAGGAACAGAGGGGGCATTTCAGGCTGTGGGGAGTGGCCCTGTCACTGGCTGGGGAGTGAGTGGGAGTTGGCTACAGAAGTGGCTCTTCCTCACCAGTGGCTCATTCCCTTGTGCGCCGGGTGGCCTGGTCCGAGGGGACCCACGTGCAGCTCTGCAGAGAGGGGAAGGGTCAGGGCTGACTGGGAGCCCAGGGGAACGTCCCTGGGCCCATGAGGAGCCAGGCCGGTGAGTGCCAGCACCGTGCACAGAGCATGGAATGCGCCAGGAGCCAGGGTGACTTTTGCTCTTTCTGTTCCCTTTGCTTCCCACCTCTCCCAGGGGTTCATCGATTCGGAGTCTAAGGCCAGGGGGGACCATTGTGCTCATCTAGTCCCGTAGTGCACAGGCCCTGAAATGTCACCCGGTTACTCCTGGAGTGAGCCCAGCAGCCTGGTTGGACTGTCACGTCTTGCAGACAGACTCCCCCGTGTCCTGTGGGAGATTGTTCCAGGGGTCAGTCACCCCTGCTGCTAAGAGGCTGCCCCATTTCTGATTGGAACTGGCCGGGTTTCAGCTCCAGCCGGTGGGTTTTGGTCTGCCTTTCTCCCCAAGACGCAAGAGCCCTTTAGCGCCGGGACTTTCTGCCCGCGAAGGTACTCAGACACTGTGCTCACGTCACCTCTTGATCTTCCTTTCGATAAGCGGAAGTCAGCCTCCTAGTACCCCCCCCCCCCCGCCCCTTCCCAGGGGCCATGGCTGCTCTCAGCTAGGAGCCAGCGACCAGCCCTTGGCCTCCTCCGAAGTCTGACTCACGCTGACGTTGCCCGCGAGCAGCAGCGCGCTCCGGGAAGAGAGATCCTGTTTTCACACCAATGTTCCCGTGCTAATGAAGAGCCAGGGGAAGAGACGTGCCGCAAACGGGAGCGAGAGGCCGACTCACCTGAGCCACGTCAGCTGCTCTGGGAAGGCGAATGTCCTTCGGCCAGCCAAAGGCAGGGCGGTGGAGGAGCCGGGCTCTTCGGGAGTGGGAGAGAGCTGGTCTCACCCCCGCCTCGAAGCTGTTCCTCCCTGGCACTTTCCAGCTGGCAGCGATGGTGCAGGCAAGCGGCTGGCTAATCACCAGAACTCGCACTCGTAACTAGGAAGCACAACTTAAGCCCGCCCACTTAGCATTTGGGGCTATGGTGAAGAGTGGGGTGAAGCCCGAAGGGTGGGGGCACCATGGTACAGGGCAGAAAGAGGACACGGGGTACAGAAGAGAGCACCCCGGTCTCTCCCTTTCTCTCCCAGGGGATCCAGGGAGCGGGCCTGGGTGGGGGCAGTGGTGAGGTATCGGCCCTGGGGGGCTGACGGGTCCTTGGCGGAAGGCTCGAAGAACCTCCCGGGGGCTAGGGGAGAAACATGCACTAAATGCAGCAAGTTCCTTAGCGTGGGAGGAACTCCTGGGCCTGAGCCCCTGGCCAATGCTACCCCTGCATCTTGGCTTCTGCTTAAAGCCGGATTGTGCATCGCTTCGACAAACCCACCGTCAAGCAGTTGGCGTGGCCTGGAACCTGGGGGGTGAGGCCAGGGCCTGGGGCGGCAGATGTGGACAGAAGGGGGTTCCCAATGTGGAGCTCCCTAAAAGGGGAGTGGTGCCAAGGGATTCATTCTTGCCATCCCTTTGCTGCGTCCCGCCAGGGCCCCCAGGAGGCATCAAGTCTCCAGCACTGGCCTCCCCTGGTGCCAGCCCCAAGGCCCAGCCCTGGAAATAGGACGAAGTGTGGGCCTGGAAATGACAGCTAACGAGCCCCTAAGACGTGGCCGGGGCCCTGGAACTGCAGGGGAAGGGGGCTTCGGGTAATGGGGATGGTTGGAGCTGGGGGCCTGTAGATTTCTGCTGTGCAGGAGAGGGTGGCAGGGAGCAGAGGGGTCCCCGGGAATGTGGGGCTCGGGCTTCAGGGCAGAAGAGATCCTCTGCATGTGGCAGCACCAGCATAGGCACCGATTGCTGCGGGTTCACTGAGCTGCCCCCACCTTGTTTCCAGCTGCCCCGTCGCAATTAACGAGGTCAATGTTGCAGCTTCCTACCGTGAGTTTTCCTGCCGGGCTGGGGATGCAGCCCCCAGCCTGGGGGGTGTCAGGCTTTGGGGGGCTTTTCCAGGTCACCCGGATGGCGTGGGAAGACTGGAACTGACAGCATTTCCATGGTGGCTGCGGCGGGGGGTGGGGTGGGGGGGAGATTGGGGTGCTGCAGCCCTACATCCCCATAGCGTATGGGGAGCAGGGGGTCAGCAGAGGTCTTAATGCAACCCCAGTGGGGCTGTGGGGGTAGCTGGAGTTAGCAGGGTGGCTGGGGCAGACTCTGGGGGCAGGGGAGCCAGGAGGAGAGAAGGACACAGGCTGCAGAGGGAAAGCGCCCTCGGAGGAGATGCAGAGAGCGGAGATGAAGGGGCGACGGGAGGAAACCGGAGTCAAGGGGATGCCAGGTAGAGCTGGGCGGTGCCTGGGGAGGGACTGACGGCTCCGGCACCGAGCAGGGAAAGGGTCCCCCAGCACCATTATTTCACACTGACTTGGTTTCTCACTCCCTGGGTGACTCCTCTGATCCCCACCCAGGCAGGGTCCATGGTGCCTGCACCTGGGGTGTTCTCGCCACCCCCATCCCTAGGGTGCCACTCAGCTTGGGCTGCAGCTGCCTCTGTCTCCCAGGAGCCGAGTGACAATTTCTCTCTGGCGAACGAAAGCACAAATATAAGGGGGCTCTGTACAGCCCCCACAGCCGCCCCCGGTGCCTATGGCAACAGCGGTGCCAGCTGCCTGCCTGCCTGGCAGGGCTCCCTGTGCACTCTGGCTGCCGGGGGTCAGCACCAGCCCGTGAGCGAACCCTGCCCTGCCCATCCCCGCACTGGCTCACTAATTCAGCCCGGTTTAAATGCCCTGACGCTGCCCCTTCCTCTGGCACTGAACTCGGAGCTCTGCTGGAACGAGGGAGCCAGTGTCTACCTGGGACTCTCCCACCTGGCTTCCGAATGCAAGTTAAAGAGACAAGACACACAGCCTCACCCAGGCTGCCTGGAAAAGTGAGCCCCCGCCGAGCAGAATAATCTCTCTCTCTCAGCCCCAGAGCCCCCCAAATCCCTCAGCCTGCCCCCTGTCCCCCAGCACTCCAGAAAACAGCGGCTCTGGTGCATGGGGGCTGGGCCGGAGCAGCCCCTCCACTGATCGCACCGGCATGGGGGCTAGACGCAGCGCCTGGGAGGCCAAGACCAAACCGCGCAGGGCTCTGCGGGCTACACCTCCAGCTGCCCAGTGCAGGCCCATGGCCACGCTGGGCCCCACAAGCCCACCTCTGGGGAGGGCAGTAGCGGGTTTGCTCCCTGCTGGCCAGCTGCAGCGGGGGAAGGTGCCTGGTCATCCCAGCTCTGCCCCCACCAACCAGGGCCTGGTATCCTCTCTGCCAGCCCCTTCCCTTGCCCTACTCAGGGAACCTCAGCCCAGCCCGCGCTCGTTCAGGGGCTGGCTTGTGCTGCGCTGGCCGGGCGGGTGGAGATGGACATGCAGGTGGACACTGTCGCTCCTGCTGGCCTCAGGGGCCCACGGGGCAGAGGCCTTGTCCACCACTGCCCTCCCTAAAAGCACCGACGGGCAGGCAATGCAGAGCTGTGCCCAGACAGGGCCCTGGCGGCAGGAGGTGCTGCCCAGCTGGGATGGCGGGATTCGGGGGCTGTGCCTGTTCCTCTGGGAGCGTGTCCCGGCCCTTCCCCAGGGAGAGAGCTGGGGTGGGGGGATTCTGCTGCCCTCTCCAGAGATGCACCTTTTGTGCAGCTCCAGGTGGCACACTTCATGCAAATGAGACAATGAGCTAATTAGCATAGTGGCCCGTGATTTGCATGCAACCATAAACTTCAGCTCCGACAGCGTTGTGTGTGGCTGAGTCCAGGGGAAAGGCCCTTGTGGGCAGCGACACCCACAGCCCAGGCGCCTGACACTGCCCAGCCAGCAGCCCCCTTCAAATTGGCGCGTGGGCGATGGCAGCAGTCAGCAGCTGGCAGCCCTGGGTTCTGCTGCACCACAGCTGGCAGGGTGCCCTGGTTTTAAGCGATAGCACTAGCGGTAAGGGATTCATTTCTCAGGGTGGGACTTTAATCAACCCAGTTTTGAAACAGGGAAAGACAGATGATATCACATACCACCCTAACCCCCAGTCCCCACCCCTGTTAGCAGCAGGTTTGAATCCTAGCACAGACTGGTCCCACTTGAGGACAAATCACCCGCGTTTTTTCCCCGGCCCGATCTCTTGGAGCGGACGTGATGCCCGTTGGGACAGTGGGTGGGAACAAAGCAGGCGCCCTAGCTCTGAGCAGGGGTGCGGGGCAGTGGTTCGAGACAGCACACAGAGCTGCCACCGTTCCTCCGGAAGGCGGCGTCAGGGGTGGTTGGCCCTTTACCGGAGCGCAGCCTCACCTGGGACACTGTTCACTCCCTTCCCCACATGGGGAAATGAAGTAGGGCCCAATGAGTCAATCTGACCTGGGAGAAACGAGGGAGAGAAAGGTCAGCCCAAGCCTGGAGCAGGCTGGGTGCGGATCTTGATATGTAAGGCAAGTGGCAGAGGGCGTCTGGTCAGTCTGAGTGTGAGGGACAATAACTCAGGGAGAGTTTTGGATCCTGGCCTTTGGGGGAATGAGGATTCCCACTAGCCGTGGCTGGGCCGTGGCCTCTGGGGAGAGCCCCAGGACTGGCAGAAATGCGGGAACACAGTATGAACGTTTGGGCAGGGGGCCCGGGGAGGGACTTTATTTTGGGACTCTGAGCAATGTTCCGAACTGTTCATGTCGTTCGACCTGCCCGAGGCCGGGGGCGAGGAGTAGCGGTGAGAAAGCCTTGGGAGATTATTTCTGGGAACCTTGGAGGGAAACTGAGGCAGGGCTGCTGCAGAGCCACCCCTGGCCATGAGGGGGTATTCAGGAGGCAGCAACCCTGGTACAGGCAGCATGGCGTGTGCAGGCTGAGCCAGGGGGCAGCGATATGTGCTGGGCATGTGCCCAGGGGCACAGTGCTGGGGTGCAGGGCCGTGATATGTGGCCATTGGCCGGGGGTCCCATGCAGTGGGCACAGGCACTAGGGGACCTAGAATCCAGTTGTGATTTTCCACCTCCAGATCGCTCTCGTGTTCCTTCTCGGTCGCTTTCGGGGGAGGGGAGTTTGCCCAGCTGTTCGTGCACCAGTTGGGGGTCCCTGCGTGACTCTGAGGTTGGAACAAAACTCTCTTGTTGGGATGGAGGCAGAAGCAGCACATGGGCCGAGAGAACCTGGGGCACAAGGGAAATCAGGGGACCCTGCAACGTCCTCTGTGGGGTTTTCCTTATCCCTCGTTGGGCTTGGTACCCTTGTCAAGCTGTCCTACAGCAGCTCAAGAGTGTCAGTGCCAGCCCCAGGCAGACTGTCAGGAACGGGGGCACGAACCCCACATTGGCTGGGAGTTCTACACTACAATTTCACCAATCACGTGTAAACTCCTCAGCCCCTGTAACATCTGTCCCATGCAGTCACAGACGCCCCCATTGGCACTTTGCTCTGTCTTGTCACCCAGGCGAGCCTGCCTTTGTGATCGATGGTCCCTTACATCCGAAATCACAGCAATAGTCAGGTTTTTTTCCCCAATCCCAAAGGAGCAGTCACTTCCCCCTGTCAATTGCACCTTAGGTCTCTCACCAAAGACAACGCTTGCAGCTGATCCTATAATAAACTATCTACAGATTTATTAACTAGGAAAAGGAAATCCCAGAGTTATTTATAAGGTTAAAGCAGGTAAACGTACATACACACAGATGAGTTCCAACGTTAAGTTTCAAAAGTAATAGAAGCTTCTCTAAGAAGCAAGCGCTCTGTGTCCTTTAGTGCTAACCCAGGCCAAGCACTGGGGATCTCTTGCTTATGTCTAGTAGCAGCATTAAAGAGACAGTCCCTCCTTGATGGGGCTTTTTTATTCCTTCTGCTTTGAGTTGCAAATTCAGCTGGTGGGAGGAATTCGGTGACACATCTCCTCTTCGTGCAGGGGGCTGGGGTGGGAAAAGCAATCGACAAAGTCTTTTGTCCCCTGATGTTCCTTCCAGGAGGGTTTGTCTGGTGTTGATGGGCCTCCTTTCTCGGGCAGGAGATAACCCTCCGGTTGGAAAAGAGTATTTCACACTTGTTCATGCATCTCTCCTCTCTGGTGATTGACAGTTGCTGAGCAAACACTTAAAAGCTGTATCCTGTGTTATAAGGTAATATTCATGAGTGAAATTAACGCATGCAGCAATTTACAAGCATTTCATAAAGTTTTAACATTCTTCTAATTCTACCACCTATTTTAACGATACCAACACAGGCGAGCCAGTCTGGTGCCAGCTATCTATTTTTCAGAGTTCAATGGAGACCTAGGGGCCTTGGCATGAGTTGGCACCTGGTCTGCCACCATCACACCCCTTTTTGACATGAGCAGTTAGCCAAAATACGGGGCCCTGTGAGTTGCCTCCATTAGGAGGAGCTGCTCATGCTGAAGACGGGTATCCTTGGCACCACTGTTTATTTACAAAGTCCTGTTTCCCTGAACAAAGCAACAGCCAAACAGGAGGCCATTTCTTTACTCCCAGCCCCTTTCTAGCCTCCACTCTGCCCAAAAGCTCTCTCTTTCTCAGAGCCACACACCACAGCGGATCTCTGTGCTATGGCCTCTTGGGCAAGTGGGCTACTGCCTGTTACCACGCCAGGGTGATCTGCGCCACTAGGGAGACGACAGTGATGTCCTTACAGAGTGGAAGGCTGGGTGAGAAAGCGAGTCCAACACACGAACTAAATCCAGGCGCCCATCCCCGCATCTGCCTCCTTGTCCACTTGATTGTAGCTCCTGGAGCAGGCTCCCCTGGCTACTCTCTGGCTTGGCCAGCGTGGCTGCAGCCATGCCCTGGCCTGGCTTCTTCCCCAGGTTGTGACTTGGGGGGCAGCGGTGCAGACAGTGGCTCCTGTGGGGAAGAGTGCCCAGCTTGGCATCTGGAGGATGGTCTACAAGGCCTGGGCTCCCTAGATACAGAGGCCATCCATTAGTTCCAGAACCTGGCCATGGAGTTTGGACCTCTGCACGGGCCACGCTCCCAGAGCTGCTGTGCCTGCTGCTTGCTTGTTGCTTTCTCCCCCTACCCTTTCTGGTCTTTTTCTGCCTCTCTTTCCCAGACCCAGAAACCCTCACAAAGTCAGAGCCAGGGAACCCCCTCATCGGTACTGAGCCCCTGCACCTCTGGGCCTGGCAGTTCTTAGCGCCGGCACCCCAGCTTGCCGCATCAGTTATGAACGTCCAAAAATTGCTCGATCCCCGACCCCTCTTTCATTCTATATTAAGCATGGCCCCGCTGCCCACCTGTGCCTTTCTTTTGGGCATGACACGTGCCTGGGTTTGCTCGGAGGCCCCCGTAGGCCCCGATCCTCAAAGGTATTTAGATTCGTGAGGAGCCAGGCCCTATTATTTCAGCCGCAGGGCTCCATAAAGGATCTTAGCGGCGACTTACAACCCTCTTCAATGTAGCGCAGTCGTGGGCCAACCCACAACAGGCTGCCCTTTGGCACAAGTGGTCACGGGAACAGCACAAGCTGCGCCCCCCCCCCCCCCCCGCTAGAGTGCATGTGCTGGCAAAGATCAATGCAAACGAAATGAAAGATTACTAGGTGTGCTGGGGTAGCCACACCCCATTGTGCCAGGCGCTGTCCCTGCCCCATGCCGCTGACAGGCTAAGTAGGAAGTTGCACTGTGAGTTTATAAGGCCGATTGCTATATAGGGCAGCCTAGCTGGCTAATTGCAGCCTAGGCATGTTTCTGAAGATGCAGCCCAGCGGTGGTAGGAGCAGATGCAACGGACACATGCAGGGGAGAGACTGGTAGCCGGCGTACTGATGGGCACGAGCGATCGGGGGAGTCCTGAGCCGAATGCGACTGCCATGCATTCTGTTCTCTGGGCTCACTCTGAATAGGGTCTGATGACGCAGCAGCCGGCGGAGACCATGAGTTCTAAGCTCCCCTCCACACGCTCCTGTTTGTTTCTGTGCCCGCCACATTCCCAGCTCCCGAGCAAGGCCTCGTGCTCCAGGAAACGACCCTTTTCCCCAATAAACGCGCTGAGAGGACACACAAGGGCATTCCTGGTAGAACTGGGATTAGAATCCAGGTCGCTCATACGACGCACCTGAGTTTCAGCCACACTGCTGCTTAGAGTGAATGTGCCAGATCTATGTACGGGTCACTGCTGGGCTAACCACTAGACATCACTCCCCTCCCAAGGCCAGAACAGAACCCAGGAATCCTGCTTCCCGCCTTGCTCCTGCTGTCTAGCAAACAGCTGCATCACGCCCTCTAGTGGCTGGTCCCTACAGAGGACAATTTAGGCCCTGTCTGTCCGAGAGGGTTGCAAGGCTTTAACTTGCACCTGTTTAGTGAAGTGACCGGCTTTGAGTTCGTTTAAATCAATTCCCAAGCGACTTACGCTGAACTGAAATACACCTGGATCCAGACACATTTAGAGTCCGCACGGCCTTTGGCGCCGGTTTAAGGAAATCGAGTTTCAATCCTATTTTTAGTGAAACTAGGACAGCGTTTGAATGTACTCAAGGCTTCCTTTAGCTCCAGTGGGAGAAGCTGTGCTAGGGATCAACCAGGCTCCGGACAGACCGGCTGCTGATTCCTGGCTGCACGGGCTAGCGTTTCTATTTTACCCGGGGAGTTGGCTTCTAAGCAGCTTGGTAGTTAATTGACACAATGAGAAACCATCTTTAGCACCAGGTTTGGGAGTTAAAAACCATTAGAACCTGTCAGTGACAGTGTCATATGCAACAAAACACAGGTGTCCTGTGTGTCAGTCGCTTATTATTAATAATCATGTTTATTACTGGAGTGCCCAGGGACCAGCTGCGATCAGGGCTCCATTGTGCCAGGTGCCTTCACAGAGCAGAGCAGACAGTCCCTGTCCCCCACACTTCCAAGGAGGAAGAACGGCTCAGTGGTTAGAGCACATGGGAAACCAGTGGTCATGTCCTGCTCCGTCACGGACTTCCTGTGCCCTTGAGCAAGTCATAGAATCATAAAAATAACAGGAGTACTTGTGGCACCTTAGAGACTAACAAATTTATTAGAGCATAAGCTTTCGTGGGCTACAACCCACTTCTTCGGATGCATCCGAAGAAGTGGGTTGTAGCCCACGAAAGCTTATGCTCTAATAAATTTGTTAGTCTCTAAGGTGCCACAAGTACTCCTGTTATTTTTGCGGATACAGACTAACACGGCTGCTACTCTGAAACCTGTCATAGAATCATAGAATATCAGGGTTGGAAGGGACCTCAGGAGGTCATCTAGTCCAACCCCCTGCTCAAAGCAGGACCAACCCCCAACTAAATCATCCCAGCCAGGGCTTTGTCAAGCCGGGCCTTAAAAACCTCATTCAAAAAGTCATTTAGCCTCCCTGTACCTCAGTTTCCCATTTTACAGATACTAACGCTTCCCTACTTCCCAGGGGGCGCTGGGAGGAGTAACAGATCTAGTGATGGAAAGGGCTATAAAAGAAATAGACATTTATTATTAATCCACGAGGCAGGACAGATGCAGGGTAGACAGACATGCTCGTTGAGTGGCTTCTGTCACGCAGTGGCCGGCTTGAAGGGTGAGTTGTACAAGCCGCATCGATGGGAATCGTTTGGCCAAAAAACTCCCGGTGCAAACAGCATCTCCCATGTCTGGCACCTAGCTGAAGGCACACGGGCTCCTGGAAAGAAGGCAGCCCGGCCCCCATCCTCAGAGGTGCTTAGGAGCCTGGTTCCCCTGGAAATACCCGTGACGACACAGGCCCCTGTGTGCTGAGTGGTGAGGCTGCTGTGTAGCAAATGACGGGGAACACATCCCGGAAGCGTTCAGGGCATCCCTCCACGCAGAGCCGGTAAGGCTCCCTCGCTTTGGGCCGTGCCTCTCATCTCAGTTCCTTTGTATTCCGTTGTGATTGCTGCCGTGTTTCTTAAAGCCCCAGCTCCCGGAGTCAGGTGACTGCGTGAGACGCTCCACTTTAATTTTTAAAAAAGGCAAGCGTCTCTCTCCTAGTTGTGGAGAAGAGCTTGCAAAGGTGACCCCGCCAGGCTCTGTGCCCAGGAACCCATTCGAAAGACCCTCTAATGTCGTCATTTAAAATCTCCTGGTTTTTAAGCTGATCTTGTGGTTCTGGGGAGGGCTGACTCCTGGTTTTAAAGCCTGGATTGGTGTGACCGTGGACAGGGGTGCCAGAGATGAAGAAGCTGCTACACCCTGCTCATGAGGGGGTGCACCAGCTGGTGGGTGACCCCCCATCCCCAGGGCTACATGGTTCATCAGACTTGTGGCTGTGGGACTCTGGGCTCCATCTCAACAGGCACGATTTCCCCCTGGAGTTTCCTGCTGGGCTAATTCTGCATCCTTCATTTCCAGTTGCACGTTCTGCCCCGGCTCCATCTCCTGCTCCAGATGATGCTGGCAGGATGCCCCTTATGCAGCATCACTCTCACAGGAAGGACCCCTGCGCTGGGTTCTCTGTAGACACCGCTGCTCTCCAGCTATGCTGGCCTGGCCTTGGAAACCAGCTCGCCGCACGGGGGTTCTCCCTGACCGGGACAGCCAGCTTGGCCGAGTCAGGACGTGTCAAGTCAGGAGAGGCTGCTGTGGTGCTGCGCAGTGTTGTGATCAGCCCAGGCGCCCTGATGGACCAGAGCTGGGTCTTGTTAGCAGAGCTTTTTCTCCTTCCCTTGATTGTGGACACAGAAATTTCCTAGGTCTAAAGCCAGCAGCGTTCCCTTGAGCCCTGTCACAGAAGCTATAACAGGAATCTGCCTTCACACCCTATGGAGTGTGAATGCTCCTCCCCACCCCCACTATCACCATACACATCCTGCTGTTACTGATTAGCAATGATGTCCATGCTGAATGGGGGCGGATGCTGGCCAGAGCACTGGACCGCAACTTAAGAGACCTGGATTCTCCTCCCAGCCCTGCCACACCCCTGTCAGTGACCTTGGGTAAGTCAATCCCCTCCCCTGCCATCTCCGTGCCTCAGTTTCCCCATCTATAAAATGAGAATAAGGATACTGACCCTCTTGGTAAAGTGCTGGGAGATTTGCCTATAAGAGCGACGTGGGATTAGTTCAGATTTCTAGCAACCAAAATGATAGTTGTCTATGCGTCAGGGACCAGCCCGATGGCTGTGCTCTACACCCAGGGCAGATTGTTGGCTCTAACCCGGTTCATTGTGGTGGCTGTGAGGATGCCTCTGCCCCTTTCACAACTAGGATGGTGCAAACCCCCGGCCAGAGCCCGGGAACAACTGGGACTACGGGGCCTGGTCACGCAGGACTAGTTAGCGCATACACCTGGAGCCCACGGGCAGAAGTGTGATCACACCTGTGCCCTTGCTGAGCAGCCCCGAAGAGTGAATGATTCCCAAACCAATCTCGGGGGATAACTCAGCTGGAGCTGGTGCAGGCGAAGGGGTTCTTCTCCACGC